>NW_028227273.1:47449203-47989203 GCF_978045245.1 Mus caroli
GATTAGTCAAGCAGCAAAAATAACAAAGCTCTCCTCCTACCCAATTCATAACAATTTCCAGAAGATGAGATGGATTCATGAGGTTCTTTTTCTTTCTGTCTCTCTCTCTCTCTCTCCCTATCCTTCAGCCCATTGACAGGGTCTTGATGTGTAGCTCAATCTGGTTTTGAACATCCTATCCTCCAGCTTTAAGCCTCAGCCTCCCCAGTGCTTGGGATTACAGGCCTTAGGATAGCCATTTCTCAGTGTGAGTTAAAGCTGGTTGGCTAAGCTACATGGTTTCTAGGCAACCAGAAAGAAACCTAGCTACAAAGATCTCTCATCTCCCTTTGGCCCCCTCAGTATCTACTGAGGAGATGGGGTTTTCCTGTGCTGCTCAGGCTGGCCCTCAACCCCCACAAATCCCTTCTGCCTCAGTTTCTATAGTAGTTGGGGCTACACTCGCATATGGCCTACAGGGTTCATGATGGATTTTTTTTTTAAAGCACAGTAAATATTAAGATTTACTCTTGCTAGTAATAGCTGCCATGTGTATAACGGCTAAATATTTATCTTAAGCATCTTTTTTGACCATCCAAAGCAGTCTTAGTGTGCACATTTTCCTTTTTCTTTATCCCAAAGACACTCTCTCTGACTCACTTCTCTCCTCACACTGCTTCCCTCAGGTTACTAAATGCGATGATGCGGAGTCTTTAAGACCACCTCGCATCGTATGTGGTACACATAATGGGTATTTCACAGAAATTCGTGGGGGTAAACTAGCCAGGTGAAGAAAGTGAGACTCCCCACCCACTCAGGGTAGTATCCAAATCGACAGAGGTTGACACCAGGGGTTAAGGGACGACTCACTGGAACGGCACAGCAGCACGCGTGGCGTGGGCGTGAGGGGAGTGAGGGGCAGCTGGGGGTGCACTCCAGGGCCGTGGCCAGAGATGAGGACATTGCTGAAGAGCCCTGAGCCCTGGCGCACGGGGCTCAGCATGGGTGGCGGCGTGTAGGGGGGCAGTTCGTGGGCGGGGTCCAGGAGCAGGTGGTCCCCGAGGATTCGCGGGGAGCGTAGCTGGCTCTGGTACAGGGTGGCCCCCGAGTAAGAGGTGGGGTTGGGAGTATAGGAAGAAGGCGGTGGTGGGATGAAGAGGGGCTCAGGCCGGTGCCGGAACTTCTTCTTCTCTGGTAGGGTCTTGAGGGGCTCCTCAACTTTGGCGGCGATGGGTGGATGTTTCCGGGGGATTTCCTAGAGTGAGAGGAACAGTTGGGATTCAAACTAGGTCATCCCAGTCATTGTTCCCTTTCTAAGTACAGAACTGCTATCCTTGCCTTGGCCCCTTTCCGTAGATTTGGTCAGGGATCCCGAAAATTCTAAGGGGGTGGGGGAAGAGACTGCCTCCCTTCTGTTCGTCCCCTCCCACTCCCACCACATCGGCCTTGGGCTGGTTAGCAAAGAAAATCCCGAAGGTCTAAGAAAAGGGCAGGGTGGGTCCGCAAGAAGTAATAAATTAAAACTCTGGCTTATCACTGCATTTCCATCTGTCTTGAGTGGAATCCAGCAGAGTGGCTCTTTAGTTCCCCCACTGCTCCTGCAGGGATAGATCACACATGTTCTAAGCAGGGGACAGAATCCTCTCTTCGGGGATGCAAGGCCCAAGGCTGAGGGGGCAGGAAGAGGTTCGTGCCTAGCACAGGTTCCCCCGAGCTGTCACCACGGCTCTACAGGGTTACTTGAGGCCGGAGCACAGTGGCCCACAATCCTCAAGGCGGTTTTAACGGGCTCTCCTGGAGATGGAGCTGGTGACGCTCCCCAGTCACGCCCCCTCTGAGGCTCCTCTGTAGCACCCCCATCTCCTCCTGCTTCCTCTCAGCAGCGCTAGTTTAGGTTATGGCGGGGAACCCAGCCTCGTCTGGGGGACCTGCCACACGGAGACACGTATACTAGTAAGTCCACACATGCACGTCAAATAGAGAAGCAGGGTATGCCAAAGCCAGACGAAACAGACTTGGGTGGGGGGACCAGCATCAACCCGGAAAAGCCGAGAGCTGGTTGTGACAGCCAGCCGGGATACCTGAGGAGAGGCTCTGAGGTGCCCAGGCACAGCTGCAGTGCCCAGCAGCTCTAGTGCCAGAGTGGCGAGTGAAGACAGGAGCAAGGGGTGATGGGAAAGACTTCCATGGTCACATGACCAGCTGCCTCCAGGCCATGTGACCTGCCCCAGCTCCCCTAAGCTTTGGGCCCCTCTCACCGGCCTGCCCGTCGGTAGTGTGGGCTCTGCCTCTCCCCTCCCACCATCTACTACTTCCTCAGCTCCCTGGTGCTTCCGAGGTGCCATCCCAGCCTCTAGGAGAGACTCTTGGGGAGGTAGAAATGAAAGAGGAGGCGGAAAGGGGCTCCCGGCTTCCCCGTGGAGGTTCTCGAGGGAGCACTAACGTGGGTCTCCGCAGACCAGTGCCCTCCAGCCTCCCTCCTTTCCTCAAGTAGGGGCGATTCTCAGCCGAGGCCCAGAAGAGACCCCCGAGGAGCCAAGAGGCTGCTGAGGAGAATGTTTCGAAAAGGCGTCTTTGCCATCTCCACCCCTGACTGCGGAGGAAATCTGGAAACCTTTAAGCCCCTGTCCCTGGGTCACTGAGGAGGTCACTTAAGTAATATGGAGTTCTTGGTGACCTCAACTTTGCCAGGGAGCCCAAACACAGAGTTCAAAAGTCCTTTTTAGGCTCTTTCTGGGGCTTCTACCTCTAAATAATGCTTTATTATCTCCCAGGCAAGGCTCTCTGAGCTACCTGGACCAGAGGCCCACACCACCCAGACTGGCACACTTGGGTCACATCTGAAGTGTTTAAACTATGGACTCTAGGGGGCAGAGCCAAAACACTGAATTTTATAAAGTTCCTGCTCCCAGGGGAGGGAGAAGGCCACTGGTAAGTCCAACACTCTGGGGAAATCGGAGACTCTGAGAGGGACATTTCAAGTTGACTTTATCCCAGAGCCGAGATTTGAGTTTAAAGCTCTTTCCTGCATTTTAAACTTGTTTTTACATCAAGAGCTTGATTCCCATTTTTGCCTCATTCCCTGAGCATGCTTCTACTTCAGCCTGCTTGTCAGCTGATGGTGTCTCTCTACCCTGCATTAAACCAAGGTCATCCCTTCCTTCTTAGCCTACTCAAAACTCCCATAATGATTTCCTAAGTAAAAACACCACCGCACTGCCTTGCTTGCTGGACCCACCCACCTGGTGTACAGGTGCACCCTGATTTACGGTGGAGCTACAATCGGAATAACCCGCAGCAAAGCAAAGCAATTAAGTTTAAAATGCAGTTGATATGCCTCACCCACAGAGCATCCTACATCTGCAACTCGGGGCAAACAGTCTGTAGTCTTTCTCCTCCTGATTTAGTAGCTGACTGGAATCAGTGGCTTAATGCCATAGCTCAGCACCGGAGAGAAGGTTATATCGTGTAGTTGTATGTCACTAGCCAAGATCCAAAATTCAAAGTAGACCTTTCATGTGAATATAAAGCTGAAAACTGGGGGCTGGAGAGATGGCTCAGTGGTTAAGAGCACTGTCTGCTCTTCCAGAGGTCCTGAGTTCAATTCCCAGCAACCACATGGTGGCTCACAACCATCTGTAAGAGGGTTGCACACTCTTCTGGTGTGTCTGAAGACAGGTACAGTATACTCATATAAATAAGAATAAATAAATATTTTTTTAAAAAAATAAAGCTGAAAACTTGTAAGAGGAGCCATTTTGGCAGAAGACATCTGTCTTTCCATCTTGCCACCTCCAGGGAATAGGTTTCTCCTTAGCCCCACCTCTTCTCACTGTCTTGAATGAGATGGGTGTGTGTAGTCCCAGGATAGACGCAGAGCCTCTCACACCTACCACACAACTTCCTCAGGCAAGGTGTGTGTGTGTGTATGTTTCAGCCCTGCCCTTATGGCTCCTAGACTCCCAGAATGCACTCATTGTGTCGGGACATAGAAGACCCAACACACTACTCCGTGGGAAGAGACAGGTCTGGTATGGCCAACCATGGAGGTCATGAATTCCCCAGGGTAGGGAGCAGAAGAGGCAGAGAGAAGAGGAGAGGGTGATGAAGGCAAGGAGAATCTAACAGGGACTGAGAAACATGAATCGCTTTGCTTTCCTGAGATTGGCAGGGGTCTGGCTCTCATGGGGCTTAGTGCGGGAACTGTAATGGGTCCGAGACCCTGGGGATTAAAACGGCTGTGACAATCGCTGATGCTACCAACCAGGCAGATCATCTGAGCTGATGATTCGCCTACTCTCCAGAGGGGCAGACAGTCCAAGGATTACATCTTTGGCAGCTGAATATGGGGAGACCCAGGTTCTAGGGAAGATCCAGGGCCATAGCTCAGCACTTGGCTGTTTATCAGCTGAGATACTTTTTCTATTCTTTGTAACTGGTAAGGCTATATTTGATGGCTGCCAGATGGATTGTCATTTACATTTAGGGATGAGAACACATCAAAGTTCAGAACTGGATCGAGACCATCAGCCTGGAGGAGTAACAAGGATGGAATGGTTGGGCGTGGTTGCAAGTGGCGAGGGAGGCTTGAAGAACCCGAGAGGGAGACTACATCAAGTCACTGAGGCCAGCGACTCTGGAAAAGCTGTTCTCATCTCCAGGAAAGCAAAGCAATGGTCCCCACCCCAGGCAGGTGTGGCAGGGCAGCAACTCACAGCAGGCGCACGGGGGGCAGCCCCTTGGGGGGAGTGAGGGGAGGAGAGGGTCATCCTCACGAGCACAGGCATCTCGTCGTCCGACATCGAGCTGGCTGGCTTGTCTCTGGCCGTGGGGGTGGCAGCGACGCTGTTGGTGAACCCCTGAGAGCTGGGCTTGGGTGGGATTAGCTTGACAGGGACAGACACGGGCATGACCATAGGCGTGAGGCGCTCTGCCTCAGGAGGGAGCTGCGGTGGCGGCGGCGGAGGAGGCGGAGGTGGCAGTGGCGGCTGAGGCTGGGGCTGAGGCTGAGGCTGAGGCGGTGGGGCCTTCTCTCCTTCCTCCTACATAGACAATAAAGGCTTTGATCCTGGGCTGAAAGCAGCTCTCCCAAGGCTGATGGACTTGCTTTTCCTCAGAGGTTCCAGGACATCAGTGGTGGGGAGCAGAAAACCACAGCTGGGTGGTTTCCTTCCTGTAACTCTGGGTCCCTAAGCTACATTTAAGATATCACTTGCATATGAAAAAAAAATTTTTTTTTTTTTTTAGAAAAAGAAGTTGGTGGCTTTCGTGGCTTTTTGAAGCAAAGGAAAGGGATTGCTATTCAGTCAAAACTAAACGTGATTTTTTTTTATGTAGATTTCCATTTCTTGGGTCTCAGTTGACTCTGTGTCTAATGGAAACAATCATTTCAGCCTAAATTTTATTCAGGTTAGGAAACCCCATTGAAAATGCAAAATATGCTATGGCTATATTTCTTTCTTTGAGACAGATTCTCAAAAGGTAGCCCAAACTCAGAATCCTCCTGCCTCAGCCTCCTGAGTGCTGCTGGGTTTACAGGTGTATAATGCCACAACAGGCTGAAAACATACATTTTTCTGTTCTGGGTTTTTTTTTTTTTTTTTTTGAGACAAGGGTCTTGCTAGCCTTGAACATGCCATGTAAACCAGGCTAGTCTCAATTTGCAGTGATCCCCCTGTCTCTAGGTCCCGAGCACTGGGATTATAGAGGCATGAGCCATGAGTCACCTGCCAACGTTCTGTTTTTAAAATGTGAAGACAGGCTGCAGAGATGGTTAAAAGCACAGGCTGCACTTCCAGAGGATCCAAGCTCAATTCCCAGCACCCACATGGTAACTCAGAACTGTGTCATACAAGTGACTTGACACCCTCATGTAGACATGCATACAGGCAAAAACACCAATGCACATAAAATAATTTTTTTTTTTAAAAAGTGAAGATAAACTCCTCTTTTATCTGGCATAGCCAGGAAATAGTCAGGAGAGTGACTCATAAATTCAATAGTCAAAGAAAATTTCAGACAATTCTGAGTTTTAACCAAACCTAAAGATGGTTTCTTACATGACTGTCCACCTGGATAATCCTGAGGGTATTACAGGGTCACTGGATCCTACCTACAGCCAATCACCACTGCATGGATGGACGGAAAATTCTGGTCAAAGGCTTGAGAATCACATGCCGATCTCCGAGACCCGTGTGGTTATGGTCTCGAGTACATTGCATATACTTCAGATTTCAAAACTACTTTACACTCGCATGTGTATATACTCGGCATTTACATAGTTATAGATCCCACAGTGACATAGTTCCTTTCAGCACCTTTCTCTGGAATAGGATTCTCTAAAGAGATTTCTAGCACTGCGCTTTCGACACTTGTCTAAGAAGCCAGGGAAGGGGAGACTGTGCCTCTCCTGGTGCTCACAGAAGGCACACGTCCCCCTGTCTCACTCCATCAGCAGCAAAGCAAAGCAAGCAGCACATGGCCCGGAAAGGACGGAGCGGGCTCCTGCTGACCTGTTTGAGGCTGGGGGATGCCCTCATTCCCCCGTGGGACCGCATGTGGCCGTTCAGGGCGGGCAGGCTTTTGAACTCCTTCAGGCAGATGGAGCATGTTAGCTTGTTCTTGGCATCAAACTGTTCCCCAAACACTCCTTTGGTTTGGCCGCTGCTGAAGGGTAGGGCCACATGGAAAGGACACACGTGAGGACAGGGAAACAAGAATTTATCACAAGCCATCAAACCTATGATGAAACCATTTTGTTTATCTAATCTACCACTGTCTGTGGCTTCCATTATCTGCCAGATAACCAAGCCCAATGTACAGATGGAGAAATTGAGGCTCAGAGGGAGCAAAAGCTTGCTTTCTTTAAAAAAATTAAATTTATTTTTATATTTATTTATTTATTTATATAAAATTGTGTGTGTGTGTTGGATGAGAGGAAAACTTGGAGTCAGCTCTCTCTTTTTGTTATATAGATCCCAGGGTTCAAATTAAGGTCATAGTGTTTCAGTTGCTTGTCTGTATGTGGATTGTGTGTGTGCTTGGTACCTGGGGAGACAGGAAGAGGGCACCAGGTCCCCTTTAGCTGGAGTTATAGGCGGCTATGAGCCACCTCATGTGGGTGCTGGGACCCCAACTCCAGTCTATAGCAAAACTAGCAGATGCTCTTTACGGCTAGGCTAGGCCATCTCTCCAGCAGAAAGGAAATGGCTTTCTTAGAATCGTGTCGTACAGGACACGTCCTGCATCCTTCTAGACCTGCAGGCACTGGGGCTTTCTCATCCACAGCTTTAAACGCCCACCCACCATGGCCCTGAGAGAAGGAAGTGAGTCTGCACCGTCCACTGTGACACAGCCAAAGCTCAGCTCTAAGCCTGGTACACAGAAGGCACCCATTAAGGCCCCAGTGCCTGAACTGATAAAGAACAGAGCACACAGCAGCCAAGCCTTACTGCCCCTTGCTCTGTGTACCTTCAGCCCTCTGAGCCCAGCTTTCTTGTTTCTAAAATGAGAACAGCGGTAGCTGGGGACCATCGAGGACTTGCAGTTGCCAGGCGCCCGACAGCAATGCTTGCCTGACTGGTGTTTTCCTCCGTGTAACACACAGGTCGAGTGCTCAAACGCAGCCACAACTGCTTTCCCTATACTTTCCTTGAAATTCTGACCTTGGATTTAGAAATAAGTTTTTTTAAACAACCCAAGATACCCCCCCCCCCAGCCTCCCAAATATTCCAAATCTTTGATCATACCTTGATTCCGGGGATCCAGACTGGGCTCTCCCATCAGGTAAGTGCATCTAATTTTGAGCCAAACAGGGCACCAGAAGAAAACAAGAAGAGAGAACAAACAAACAAACGAACAAAGAAAGAAACAAACAAACATGTATTTTTAAAGTGAGGAATTTCAAGTTGTCCGAACACCATGATCTACCCTTCCAGAACTTTCTCTGCCCACAATTACCCTGACATGTCAACTCATGCCTTTGTTCCACATCTGGTTTCTTCCCACTGCTCCCTGAACTCAGATGACGCCAGCCCCAATCCTACTGGGAAGCACCCCCTTCTACCCTTCTTAAGAAGTCTGTATCAAGTCTGCACTAACAGGGTCCGTCCCCACAGAGGACAGACAGGAAGTGAGTGGTATAGCATCATTCCAAGAGATCTGATAGCATCAAAGCTAAACAAACAAGAACTTCGTAGGTGTGGCTGCATGTATGGCTCGTGGAGAAGTGGTGTGGGTTCAGGGCGGGGAGCATCCATGTGCACAGTGATTGTGCAGACGTCATAGGACAATCTGTGTCTTGGGGACATTGCAAGGACAGAGTTTCAGTGGGGATGAGATGTCCCCACTCTGTGGTCCTCTTGCCTCTGACATAGACACTGTACATGCTGCGTCTGTGTTTGTATGTGTGCAAGTGCATGTGGTTTTATATGCACACGTGGGCATGTGAGTGAAGGCTAGAGGTTAGGCTAGCCTTGGCTACTGTTTCCCAGGCACTGTCCACATCAACATTTTTATTACATTTTTTCTATCTATCTATCTATCTATCTATCTATCTATCTATCTATCTATCTATCATCTATCCATCCATCCATCCATCCATCCATCCATCCATCCATCCATCCATCCATCCTTTGGTCTCTGCCTCCCCAGTGCTGGGATTTCGAGCTCCTGCTGCCAAGCTCTGCCCTGCATCCCATGATTGAACTGAGCCAACCCTCCAGCCCGTGACTCTAGGTCCTGATCATTACATTAACCGTTTCAGACATACTACAATATTCTGGCCATCTCTTTAGTAAGGTGACAAATCCCCTAACCCTAACCCTAACCCTGAACCGAGTTCCGGGTGCCAAGCTCTGCCCTGCATCCCATGATTGAACTGAGCAACCCTCCGGCCCGTAACCCTAGGTCCTGATCATTACATTAACCGTTTCAGACATACTACAATATTCTGGCCATCTCTTTAGTGAGGGTGACAAATCCCCAGGGCCAAAGCCTGAATCCAAATCGATTTTGTATTCCAAGTGTCTGTCACAGACAGCGCCTGGCACATGTAGGTTAACCTTTGTGAAATGTATAAAGAACATAAAGGATAAAGGTTGGAGGCAGAATTGGGCACCACAGAGACTGCCTGCCTGGCTGAGTCTGGCGCACATCTGGATATGGGGAGAAACTCTGAGATACCTGGGGCCACATCGCACTGGGAGACGGCTGCTGCTGCTGAGACCCCATGTTGTTGAGGTGGACCCCACTGGGGGACAGGAGCGGTTGGTGAGGGAAAGTACTAGTGACCCGAGTCATTTCTGAGCTGGCCGGATCCGCCACTCCTGTATCAGAAGGCCCCATGTCCCCATGGGAGCTCAGAATAGCCGGGGTCTGTCTGTCACTAGAATATGTCTTCAGCTGACTGTCTTCACGCTGCTGGTGCTGGGACAGGTGGCTCTGCGGGTAGAGGGGGTGGCTATAGGCCTGTTGAGGCTCCTGATAGTAATACTGAGGCATAGAGCCCAGCTGGATCAGCTGGACAGCGTGTGCCTGCTCCGGGGTATACTGATGAGGGTCCCTGTGGTATGAGGGTGGCTGCAGGTGCATGGATGGCTGCTGCTGCTCTTGCAAGTGTTGCATCATGGGTTGGGGCTGATAATACTGAGGTATCTGCAGTGAACTCTGCCGCTGCTGCAGCTGGAGCTGCTGCTGCTGCTGAGGTGGTGAGGGGCGAATTTGCTGCGGCGGCGGCTGCTGCTGCTGCTGCATCTCCTGCACAGAGATCCGCTGCAGTCCGGCTTGCTGCTGCTGAGGCGGCGGCTGTGGGTAATACTGGTGCTGCTGCAATTGTTGCATATGGCCGGACAGCACCTGAGGGGCTTGCAGTGGCTGTCCTCCTTGCATGGACATCTGGGCCAGGGGCTGCTGGTAGTCATAATACAGGTGCCCTTGGGGAGCGTGCTGCCCGACTGGAAGGGCTGGTTTGGGCAGTCCACCCGTGAAGCCAGGGTGAGGCTGCTGGGGCACCTGCTGGTAGCGGGAAGCTATAGCTGATGCTGAGGGCTCCACAGGCTTCTGAGACAGCAGTTGACGGAGGGCACTGTCAGAGGCTCCATCCATCACTGCTGATTGGGTGTGCAGCACCTGGGCCATATTGTTGACCTGAATCCGCAGGTTTTGGTTGGCAAATACCTGGGTGAAAGAGTCCAGCTTGTGCAAAACACCACTGGTGAGTTTCTGGGTCCGGATCTCGCTGGCCTGGGAATAAGTGTATTGATAGCCATCAGCGGGCTCCACCTGGGTGGGCGCCCCCCACATCATGTTTGAGTTGGCCAAGTTGCTACGAAGCTGGACGTGGTTCCCAGGCCCTGCATGGCTTCCCCATCCTCCCTGCCTGGAGGTATCCATCTGGCCAAGGTTTTTGGAGCCAATAGGCAAGCCGAGACCATCCCGAGTATCTTGAGGGAAGTGAGGCGAGATGGGTGAGGCCTGCGGGGCGTCCATCCCAGCCCCGGAGATTGTATTCCCATAGCTGTGGCCCAGCCCACTGTGGACACCAAGGGGTGGCTGTTGATAGAAGAGGTTCTCACCACCGTGGCCCACGTGATTGGTCTTGTACAGTTGCTGGTCCCCCATGATGTCCTCTTTGCTTATGAGTGTTCAGCCACAAAACAAAAACCAAAAACCAAGAAAAAAAAAAAGAAAAAAAGAAAGAAAAAAAAATCCTGAAACCCTGAGAAGATGAGAGAAAGCGTCCACCCTACTCCACGGCTGACATGTCTGTGAGGGTGGCTGGAGACAGGGGTCCCTGTTGGCTTGAACTGGTCATCAGCAGAGCCGAGGTGCCTACATCCTCACCCGGGCGGAGGTACGGACCAGACACCACCGTGGTGGGGGAAAGTCCTTCACACCTGGAAGACAGGATGCAAGAGACAAAATTGAATTTCCCTGAATATTTCCTGACAAGCCATTATTATGATTACTGTGGTCATTAATAAAAGATAGCTACAGGGAGGGCTGGTTCGATGGTTCAGAAGATCAAGGCACTGGTTGCCGAGCCAGGAGACCTCGGTTCAAATCCAGGGACCCACATGGGGGAAGGAGAGACCTGACTCCTGACCACTGTACTCTGACCTCCACAGGTGTGCCATCGTGTGTGTTGTGTGTATACTTACCTGGAAGGGGAGCAAGTGAGCATGTGCAGGTCGGAGGAGGACTCCTGGCATCCTGCACAATCAATTCCCACTTATTCCAGGCTCTCTCAATGAACCTTACGGTAGACAAGTATCCAGCCAGCTCCCATGCTCCCCTTCTCTGGGCCACCCACAGTGCTGGAGTTATAGCCACAGATAGGCACACCCAGCTTTTTATATGTGTGCTGGGGATTTGAACTCAGGTCCTCGTGTTTGTGCAGCAAGTGAGCCACCTCCCAGCCTTCCTGCTTCCGTTCCAGTTCTTCTGTCATTTTTAAACTGGGCTGTGACTCTCTGGGAGCACAGGAGGGCTTTGCAGGCACAGCACATGCACTCCAGATTCTAAGAGGTAACAGTTCCCAGGTTCCGGTTCCTGAACCCCCAGAAGCACTTTTCCAGAACAGGGGGATGAGAGAGGTGCACACGGTCCCTTTCCATCTGGCTTCCTCTTTTACACAAAGGAAGGTAAACAAACCTCTCTCTCACCTGTCCCAGTGCAGATGCCAACTGGATTCATCATTTGCTTGTTGATTGATTGTGTATGTCTGTGTGCACAAACTCACGCAGGTGTTCACGTGTTGGTGTGCCGCAGTGCACATGGAAGTCAGAGGACAGCTTGTGGCAGTCAGCTAACTCCTCCCACCCTGTAGGTTCTTGGGATTGAACTTGGCTCATTGAGTTTGACAGCAAGCTCCTGTTATCTGCTGAGGCATCTCACTGGCCCTCTTGTTTCTAATTCCTTTCTCATTAAGTTCTATGCGGCTGGAGAGATGGCTCCGTGATTGAAGAGCACTTCCTGTCCTTGTAGAAGCCCTGAGTTCACTTCCCCGTGTCCAAGTGGGGACAATCACAACCTCCTGTAACTCTCTCTCTAGGGGATCCGACGCCCTTTTCTAGCTTCTTAGGGTACTTGAACACATGAACACACAGACCAAAAAGAAATCTTTTTTTTTTGGTTTCTCGAGACAGGGTTTCTCTGTATAGCCCTGGCTGTCCTGGAACTCACTCTGTAGACCAGGCTGGCCTCGAACTCAGAAATCCACCTGCCTCTGCCTCCTGAGTGCTGGGGTTAAAGGCATGAGCCACCATGCCTTGCTCAAAAATAAATCTTGGGGGCTGGAGAGATGGCTCAGTGGTTAAGAGCACTGACTGCTCTTCAGAAGGTCCTGAGTTCAAATCCCAGCAACCACATGGTGGCTCACAACCATCTGTAAGGAGATATGATGCCCTCTTCTGGTGTATCTGAAGACAGCTACAATGTACTTACATATAATAATAAATAAATCTTTAAAAAAATAAAATAAATCTTAACAAACAAACAAACAACCCCCAAAGAGTTCCTACGGCTGTACAAAGTTGTCTTCCGACCCTGACACCCATGCCACGGCATACACACCAACTCTCAAACACACTCATACAATAACAGAGAAATAAAATGTAAAAGGAAGTCCTAATACAAGCAATCAGATGCAAATTTTGGGTGATGGATCACGATGTGTTTTTTTGGTGTAGAATTCAGAAGCAGATCGAAGAACTGAGTGATCTTGCTTTAAGCAAATGTGTATTTTTTACCAGAATAGCTCAGTGGTCACAAGCACAACGGCAATGGGGCACCATACACACTAAACATCAAATAGGGTTTCTGTTTTGTTTTGTTTTAAAGATTTACTTACTAATTCTTAAATTTATGCATATGTGTGTGTAGTGAGGGTTCATGTGCATCGTATGTGTGTAGTACAAGTTCATGTGTATCGTATGTGTGCAGTGTGAGTTCATGTGCATCGTATGTGTGCAGTGCCTACTGAGGTCAGGGAGCACTGACTCCCCTGGAGCAGGACATACAGGTGCTTTTGAGCCACCTGATGTGGGTGCTGGGAACTGAACCTGGGTCCCCTGGACGTCCAGCAAGGGTTCGTGATCACACAACCTTCTCTCCGGCTCCTACATTTCCCTTTTTTTTTAGATAAAACTCTGAGTTCTTCCTATCGAGTATGAACAATGGTTTTCTGTGCTTATGTCTGGATAGATGGGAAAGGCTGGTCCTGTTCACATACTAGCAATAAATAATCTTCTTAGATTATTTTTAGTTATTT
Source organism: Mus caroli (assembly GCF_978045245.1). NCBI lineage: Eukaryota > Metazoa > Chordata > Mammalia > Rodentia > Muridae > Mus > Mus caroli. The sequence goes on from NW_028227273.1 coordinate 47,462,453, forward strand.
CTTTATATGTGCATGTGTGCTTATGTACATATGAATGTGGGTGTTTATGGAGGCCAGAAGATGTCAGATCCCCTGGATGCCATCATTCCCTGACCATGGGTGCTGGGAACTGAGCTAATTTTCTGGAAGAGCAGAAACTGCTCTTAAGCAGTGAGCTGTCTCTCCATGGTTTTATGTAGCCCAGGCTGGCCTTGAACTTGTGTAGCTGAGGATTGCCTTTAGCTTCTGACTCTCTTGACTCTACCTCTAAGTGTTGAGAAGGGGGAACCTCAGCTTTATACAGCGGTGGGGATCAAACCCAGGGAGGGCCTGATGCAGCCAAGGCCCTAACTGAGCAGCATGCCAGCCCAGTGAGAAGTTTATTTTTAAAAAGTCATTCAGTGCCACTGTCCTGAGGTACATTTTCAATGTAATTTTACTTTTTTCTGTTTATTATTTACCTGTGGCCTGGTCAATTGTGCACTATTAAAAATTAGAATCCGTAACTCAAACCAGAAGAAAGTTTAACACAGATTCATGATTCAGAAGTTGGAAAATGTGAACTTCATATAAAATTGTTACAGACAAATAGGATGGGGACCCAAATGAAAAAACTTTAAACCTAAAAAATACATTACACATAGAATTCCTGGGGGAGGCGACATATAAATAAAGTTTCAAGGAATAGCAGAAGGCACAGTATGTGTGTCTCTGTGTGTTGTGTGATTATCAGTGTGTATGACTGAGTGTGTGTGTGTGTAAAATGAGTGAGTAGTGGGTGATGTCATAGTTTCACTTAAATATCAATATTTATAAATATCCTGGAGATCACATTGGCCAACATGATAAAAAACATAAATGTAAACTCGAACATGAGCCAGGGGGTGAAGAATTTTACAAAAGCCAAGTTGGGCGTGGTGACACATGCCTGCAATCCCAGCCCTCAGAGCCAGGAGGATCCCAAGGGAGTGCAGGCCCTTCTGGGCTACATAAGATCCTGTCTCAAAAATTGAAGATGAAGGAGTTTTACAAACTTATTTTAGGGAGGATTTTTTTTTAATAAGCAGAAACATCTGGAGTTGACCCTGAACTTGAGGTGGTGTGGAAAGTGAGGGGCGGTCCCTGATGACTTCTCAGAAGTTGCACAAGGGTGCTAGGAACAGGGGCAATATGTTCCAGAAGCAGTGTCCCTCGCTGCTCAAAAGATGGCCCAGGTCACAGGGGAGCTGGTTAAGAGTTTACAGCCAAGAGCATCTTGCCCAGTCCCACTGCAAAAGTTAGCTAGTTCTGTCAGCTTGACACAACCCAGAGTTACCTGGAAAGCGTGTCAGCGAGGGGCTGTCTACTCTGGGTTGGCTGTGGGCATCTCCAGGGAAGTTTACCTTAATTAATTGATGTGGGAGGCTCAGCCCACTGTGGGCAGCGCCATTCCTTATGCCGGGGGCTCCTGAACTACATAAGCAGAGAGAAATCAAGTGGAGCACACTCATGCCAGAACAAGCAAGCATACATGCATTCATTCCTTTCTGCTTGACTGTGGATGCGATGTGACCAGCTACCTCAGGTTCCTGCTGCTGTGACGTACCCACAGTGATGGACGACAATCTGAAATTCTGAACTAAAATGAGTTCCTTTCTCTCAAAGTTGCTCAATTTATTTTTATTTTATGTATATTTTATGCTTTCCTTACATGCATGTTTGAGCACCACGTATGTGGTGCCCGTGAAGGCCAGAAGATGGCATTGGATCCCTTGGAATTGAAATTGCATACAGATGGTTGTGAGCAGCAATATGGGTGCTGGGAATTAAACTCAGGTCCTCTAGAAGAGCAGCCGGTGTTCTTCACCACTGAGCCATCTCTTCTAGACCCATGACTTGCTTATTGTCAGGATTTTATCCCAGCAGCAGAAATGAAGCTGAGGCATATCTCAAAACAGAAATTGCCTTTTATCAAAGGATCCAGCTCTGACCAGGGATTGACATGCATCAATCAGAAAACATTGGCCTAGCTGCATTCAGGTGAAGGCCTGAACCCACATAAGAGTAAGCACGGAGAGAGACAGGAGAACCAGCCCCTGCAATGTTCTGCCCTTCAGAGCCTGCCATCCCAATCTGAGGAGACACTCTGTCATTCCTTCAAGCTTTCCTGGAGAAGTGCTACCTGCCCAGTCACAGGGCCTGAGCTCCGGGACAGCCGCCTACTTTAGCCTACCACTGCCATATTCAAGGTAACTGGACCTCATCTGTTACAGACTGGCCAGCCTTCCAAGGATCCTTTCCATCGAACCTGATGTGCTCTGTCCCACAAGAGGACCTTGGCATGTGCTGTGCCTCTGTGGTGGTTTGAGTATGCCTAGGCCAGGGAGTGGCACTATTTGGAGGTGAGGCCTTGTTGGGGTAGGTGTGCCACTGTGGGCATGGGCTTTAAGACCCTCATCCTAGCTGCCTGGAAGTCAGTATTCTGCTGACAGCCTTCAGAGGAAGATGTAGAACTCTCAGCTCCTCCTGCACCATGCCTGCCTGGAAGCTGCCATGCTCCCACCTTAATGAGAATGGACTGTAACGTGTAAGCCAGCCCCAATGAAATGTTGTCCTTACAATAATTACCATAGTCATGGTGTCTGCTCACAGCAGTGAAGCCTTAACTAAGACAGGCCCCATATAAAGACCTAGTTATCCCTCTTCGCAGCCCCTTTCCAACATGCCAATGTACCAGGTCACTTTCAGTTCCGAATCCAAACTACACATTCCTAGGGAGCCCAGCCTGACTCCAACCCCAAGTCTATCTAAGGTTCTATTACTTCTTTTAAAAAAATTAATTATTGAAGTGTGTGTATTTCTGTGTGTTCCCATGGAGGCTGGAAGAGGATGCTGTATCCCCCGGAGCTGGAGTCACAACTGAGCTGCTCAATGTGAATGCAGGGAACTAAACTTAGATCTCCTGGAAGAACAGCAGGCACTGTTAAGGGCTCAGCCATTCCCCAGCCCTGACTTCCTTGATTACATTTTGTCCTACAACTGTATCCCTTCACACTGCCTCCTTTTCCCTTAAGCAACCTCCACTATTCACAGCTTCTCCGAACAACTTTGCTCTTAATTGTTGTTTGTTGTTTGGAGACAGGCTCTCAGGTAACCCAGGTTGGCCTTGAACTCATTGTGTCGCCCATAATATCCTTGAGCTTCTGACCCTGGTGCCACCATGACCGGTTTACTTGGTCCTGTGGAATTGAACCCAGGGCCTCACATAGATAAGAAAAGCAGTCTATGGTCTGAGCCACATCCCCAGCCCTCCTCTTAATACTCCCTTTAAACGATGATTTATTTGGTGTTGAGAAGATGGCTCAATGGTCAAGAATGGCTACATTTCTTGTAAAAGACCCACAGCCTGTTCTCAGCGCTCACAGCGGGCGGCTCCAAATCCCCTGTAACTACAGTCCCAGTGGCATCAGATGCCTCTGGCTTCCACGGGCACCTGCATACCTCATGCCCACATACTCATACATAAATACACACATAATTAAAAATAAAACCTAAACTTATGGTATGTGATATGTGGTGTGTGTGTGTGTGTGTGTGTGTGTGTGTGTGTGTGTGTGTGTGTGGTGTGATGTGATTATCACAGTATCCATGCAGATTGGAGGACAACTTTGAGGAGTGTTTCTTCCACCTTTGTGAGTACTCAGGGGGGTTTGAACTCAAGTCTTCAGGCTTATACCCCCCAGCCCTTTACCCCAAGCATCATCTCTGCCACCCCTAAACACTTTCATAATTCTGTGCCCATTTCTCTGGTTTCACCCCTGCCCGTCATCCCAGGGGAAGACACAGTATCTGTGTTCAGGACTATTCCAGCAGCCTGCAACTTGCCTGCAGACCCCGATCCCTGATTCCATTCTGGTCTGTCATCTAGACGGCAGCAGAATGGACTTTCAAAATGTCACTGATCCATATCCCCATCCCGCAATGTAAACAGACGCCTTTATGCTCCTAGTTCAAAATCGCAGCTGCTCACAAGACGGCCAGGCTCTGCACGGCCTTCCCCAGTTCCACACTATTTCCACAGGGCCCTTCCACACACTACTTCTCACAACTGGAAAACTCCTCTCTCTCCCCCTTTCTCTAGCCTCGTCTTTGTTACTTCTGAAATCTTAGCTCAGCCTAACACTTTCTAAGAAAGCTCACCCCGCCCCACCTCCATACCCTACATTGGACCCTTTCTTATTTATCCACAGAAAACCATCCTCCTGTTTTAAATCGTGCCAACAAAGAAGAGAAACCATGTAACAATGATTCTCTGTGGACAAACAGGACATAGAATGGGGAAGGGGACCCAGAAGAATGTTGCAGAGAAAGAAACATCATGAACGAAGCCACATGACCAGGTGAGGGGTCCATATGAGGCCATCACATCCTCGCCAGGAGCTCTCCCAACAGGGTAGGTGAAAGGGCTCAGAGCATGAAGGTGCTTGCTGCTAAGCCTGCCAACCTGAGTTCAATCCCCACGATCAGCATTGTGGAATTCTCGAACTGGCTCTCCAGGCTGCGGTCTGACTCCCGCAGGAGTATGCGCACACAAGCACGTTAGTAAACAAAATGTAATTAAAAGAGAGAGAGAGAGAGAGAGAGAGAGAGAGAGAGAGAGAGAGAGAGAGAGAGAGAGAGGGCTGGAGAGATGGCTCAGTGGTTAAGAGCACTGACTGCTCTTCCAGAGGTCCTGAGTTAAATCCCAGCAACCACACGGTGGCTCACAACCATCTGTAATGGGTTCCGACGGCCTCTTCTACTAGGCACGAAGACGGCAGCCATCTACGTAATGTCGTAAATGAATAAATCTTTTAAAGAAGAAAGAGAAACTGGTGACTGGTTAAGGGCACTTGGCTGTGTTTGCACAGGACATGGGTTCTGTTCATAGCACCCAAGTGACAGCACGCAACTGTCTGCAACTCCAGGGGATCCAACACTGTCATCTCGTCTCTCGGGGAACCAGGCACGCAGACAGTACACATACATGTATGCAGGCAAACGCCAGGACACGTGACACCCACCACACACCCTCCATAGGATGAAAGCCAGACCATGGCACTCTGGTGGCTGCGTGAAGTCCTTCCTGAGTGCTGGGACAGAGTAGGATGGCTCTGCATTCTGAGCTAGAGGAAGCGCGCCTCTGTTCCTTCACACATCCAGAGCAGACCTGGAGCTTATCTGTGAGCATGCGCCCTAGGTAGACCTCTGGTGAGGTCTCGGCTCCAGGGATGCCAGCAGCATCAGTACCAGCTGTGCTCTCCCCACCCAGACCCAACGCTCAGAAGCTCTGGGCCGGCTCTCGCTGTCTACAAGAGTATTAGTTGGCTCAGGCTGGTCTCAAACTTGCTATGGAGCTAAGGATCTTGAACTCTGTCTTGGTTTGAATATGCTTGGCCTTTGCTGTTCCGGAGCCATACACGTGGTCACCCTGCTACTGGACCCCAGGATTATTTGGCGGGAATCGGGGCCCCCCTTCCCCTCCTTCATAACTGCGTGTTGGAATAGTAAAATTGAGCTTTGATCAGAATCTGCTTTGACTTAGCTACAACTTTTTCTCGCGCTGCCTAGCCCCTCTTCTCTTCCAGGTTTCTAAGATGCCTTTCCAGACTAGAACCCAGACATGTGAGCTGCTGGCCGGACACAACATCCTCCTAGCTGCCTGAGGATGCCAGTCTTCACCTGGTTGCTTTTGGAACAAGATGTAGAATTCTCAGCTCTTCACGTGCTATGCCTGCATGGATGCTGCCACGTTTCCCACCTTGATGATCACGGACTGAACCTCTCCTGTAAGCCAGCCCCAGTTAAATGTTGTCCATTAAAAAGTTGCCTTGGTCAGGGTGTGTGCTCACGGCAATGAAGCCTTGGGAAATGGAAAGTTAAGACAACCTCCTTATCCTTGGCCTCTACCTTCCATGGTGGTTGCCAGTCTGTGTCCTACTGAGCCTTGCTAGGGCATCCGTCTCCTGTATGCTCAAGCTGAAGGTCACACCCAGTCTTAGGGATCATCTAGTCTCCCCATAATACAGATGGAGAAACTGAGACCCAGACATGTGCCCTCTGAGACTGGAACAGCACCTGGCTCACAGCTGCCTTGAACCATTTGCTCAACTAAGAGAGAGGACAATGCCTTCCCCACACAGCACAGGGAGGCCACGACGACACCACATGCCAGTCAGCCACTTTGCATATCATTTGTGTATTTGTCCGATTGTTGTCCGATTGTCTGAGTAGACAATCACATGGTTTATAATTTGTCACATGGTTCAAAACTCAAAGGCTACAGAAAGGTACAAAAGATTCCCAAAGGAATATGTGAAAATAGAGTAAAAAACCACAGCAAACATTCAGAAAGAGAGAGAGTTTCTGAGGAGCCACTCCTGTCTGACCCCAGCAGCCCACACCCTTCCTGGAACAAGCAGGCCCTTACGCATCCTAAGGACAGCTGCCCAGAGCCCCACTAACACACGTGGCAGCATGTTCGGGCCCCAGTCAGCATCCTGCCAGACTGCTTGCCACTTTACTTTATCACTGAAAAAAACCCAGAAACCGTTTATCACATGGGCTTGTCACTCTGCAGAGCTGCTGACACGCGGAGCATGGAGGAATCTGCCTTACTCTTTTCCTTGTTTAATTACTCTTCATGTTGCTGTTTGTATTGCTTTTGTTGCCTTAATATTTTTCTAATGAGCTAACAGCTTTGCCCGTGGTGTGCATAGCCTCCCGGGTAATTGGCGCCAGAAGCATTTTAAACACACCAGGGACACCACTGCCTTCACAGTTATTCATTCATTCAGGCACTCCGGGATGAGTCAGACACACTAAGTGACCCCTCAGAACTCAGATCCACCTCCGAACTCCGATACACAGGTGAGCCTGTCTTTCCTGCCACAAGAACCTGGGACAGACAACCCCACCGCCCCTGTGCCAGTCGCCAAGAGGCATCTTGTGTCCCTGTGACTGGGTCCTCACACATGCTCCGTGTACATCTGCAGAACTGAAATACTGAACCAGGCAAAGGACACCTATGGTGGGTCAATTCACCCCCAAGTTCTGGCCTCTGACATGGGCCAAGAAACAGGTCTAGGGTCCCAAGACACTGGATTTGTGGATTGGTATAGATTAGAGCAAGACTCTGCAGAGGCCTTGTAGGAGCGAGCACGCTTACACAGAGAGGACCAGTTACTAAGCACTGTTGTCTGGGTACTGTGTGGTCTGTTAGAACTGTGCTGACTATCATGAAAGCAGCTATGGACTGGGTGGATGTCAGCATGCTCTAACACAGCCAAGTCAAGGATGAGGACTTGGCTTCGGATCCCAGCACCCACGTAATTTGCTGGTGTGGCTACCCATGTAATAACACATATAGGGGTGGAGAAAGGAGAACATGACGACTTGCCAGCAATGCTCCAGGCTTAGGGGGAGACTGCCTCCAAGGAATAAAAGTGGACAGCCATAGAGCAGGATGTGTAGTGTTGTTCTCTGGCTGCCATAGTCATACACACACACACACACACACACACACACACACACACACACTCACACACCTCCTTAGCTAAGTGACTGCACAGGAATAGATGTGGTGACCCTAGTCACAGTGACTCCAGCATTCAAGTCCTCCCTGACCACCTCCACCCCCAAGCTTGGGGCACCAAGAGATGGGGGTACAATCTGTACGAAGAAAGGCTGCTGTCTTGGGGGCAGCATTTGAACCAGAGAGACAGACAGGCACAAGTGTAGGAGAAGTTGACTTTGGCTGAGGTCTCTATAGAACTTGTTTGCTGACAATTCAGAAGGGTTAATACCCGATTCCTGCCAAACCAGGACCTATTGTTTGAAGAAGAAAATCCAGGAGGCCTTTCCTTGTTCCAGCCAGGGTCACCGTTTAGAGACTTTATACAGTTCCCCAAAGGCCTTGGCTTATGCTCTAGGCAAATCTTCCTGCTGGCTTTCAAGGATGCTTGACTCAGATCCCTCTGGGGTTCCCCCCTCCTCCCTCCCTCTCCCTTCAGGAGGTGGCAGCTACAGTGTGGGCTCCTGCTCCCCTTCCGTGCAGAGGATGTCACTGTCCTAAATGCTTTCTGATTAGTCTCCTGAACAGTGCTGGAGGGCAGTTTACAATCCAGTAACCCGATTATAGAGATGCTCTGCCAATAATGGTGCTTAGTGTCTAAATCTTCCCCAGCACACGGAAATCTGGCACAAGTGTCTTCCTTCCTGACCCCGAATTTCCCCTCCCAGGGGTTGGGGATGACTCTCAGCCACTGGAGGATTTTCTAGTGGTTCTGAGGGACATTGATTTCTCTACCCTCGAGTGCAGTGACATCAATGCACCCCTGAAGTTCCAGGAATCAGCCAGGAGCCTGACCCTCCGCCTGGAAACCTGCAAAGTAGACAGACTGGGTGCTGCTCCCTGGTTCTTTTGGGGTATGGAGACTCGTGGTCCTCACTGTCAGAGCAATTTTCCCTCTGCTCTAGGGAGAGTTCCTCACCAGGGTCGTTGACACTTGCTAACTGTAGTGTCTACAATCCTAGTACTTGGGAGGCAGAGGCACAGGGACCAAGGGTTTGAGGCCATCCTTGGCTATACATTGGATTCAAGGCTAGCCAGGAGGAAATGAACTCTTTTATCAAATCTCAAACCAGTGGGTTAGAGAGACGCTCAGTGGGGGAAGAACTTACTATACAGATATGAAGGCCTGAGTGGGGCTCCCTAGCACCCACATAAAAGCTCTCTATGGTGACTCAGGACTGCAGCCCCAATGCTGAGGTGGGAGTACAGAGGGCAGAATATCTGTGGGCCTTATTGGCAAGCTAGTCTAGTTGAAACAGTGAGATCCAGGCTCAGTGCCAGACCCTGTCTCAAAAATACACTTGGAGTCCACAGACACCCAAGGCTGGACCCTGACTTCCGTGTGTTCACAAGTCACACACTTCTGCACGTGGCCAGTACCAGGTAGGCTGTTTAGGGCCACAGGCACGAGTGGATATGAGGTCGCTCAAGGGACACTGAGGTAGAGCTTGGAGCCCTGGACTTTGTTCCATAGAGTCTCTGACCCCATGTGTTCTCTCTGGACGGCAATCACTATCTCTACATAGAGTTTCTACAAATGATTGACGTAAAAGTTTCTTAGAAGGACTGCAAATACAATCCATATTGATGTGTGGAAACTAAATCCATATTGATGTGTGGAAACTAAAATTCATGTTCTCCAGGCAGTTGGTGTTTGTAGACGCAGCATGAACCTGACAGTTGTTTAGGGGGCAAAGGCTTTGTTTCAGGAGAGAAGAACAGGTCTTGTGAGGCTCACAGTCAAATGGCTCTGATACCAGATGGTTCGGAGGCTGACATCTTCTCTATATTTCACATTGTTTCACACAAACCCATCTAGGACCCAGTGTGCGGACACTCTGCTATGACAGATGTGCCTTTGACCCTGCCATCTGTAGGCTGGGATGCTTACAAAAGTCCCTTAGGAAAGTCCACAAGGAGGAGGTGTCCCTCCACAGGAGGGGCCTCCCTGGCAATTCTGACCTTCCAGAATAGAGGCCACAGTATAGGTCTCTAATCTCCTGGGAGAGTCAAGTTAATCTAGCCAGAGCTAGGGGGTGGGGTGGGGCGGGGCAATGGGTAGGTCCTTGCCGTTAGGGACCCAGGATCTCCGGAGGGAAGAGTGGTTGGTGTGGAGCCAGGGCTCCCAGGAAATACCCACTATTGTCCTCGAGGCACACGACCTGAATCAGTCCTGGGCCCACAGCCAGAACAACGATCGCCACTGTAGGGGCTGCCACGTGCAGGGTGGGGTGGAAAGAAGAGAGGAGACATCCACCTTGCTGTTCCAGCAAGGCCTTAGGGACTCTGGAGGATTAAGATGGAGGGGGAGGTATGGGGGACAAGGCCCACTTAGTCTCAGAGTGAATTGTTAAGCTAAGAAAACACAAGTTAAGTTCCCAACGGCTCCACTTCTATGATGTAAGTCCCACACCAGAGATCCTGGGATTAGGCTCAAGAAGTCAAGAAAGCTCCAGGTCAGTCCCACAGCCCAGCGTCCTCTGCAGGGGTCCAGAGAGAAGGATGCGGCTGGCACCGTCACTCTGTGCCAGCCATATACCCAAGGAGAGTATGTGTCCCACAAACCTTTGGGCACCAGGATGATGGGTACTCTGTCTGGGAGTAGGGGCCTTGATGGAGCTGCATAGAAGGCCCCAGAGCTCAGAACGAAGCCCTAAGATTTGACTCAGTTACACAGTTGCCTCCAGTGACCTCTTCTTTGTCTTTCCTTGTGGCAGGAGGAGGCCCTGCAAACCCAGTCAATGAGAGAAGTCCTGATGTAAGGATCCTGGAGGAGCCCCAGGAACCCCAACACACTGTGCAGGGTCCCAAGGCTGCTGGAGGTGGGGGGAAGGAACGCAAGGTATAGAGAGATGAAGGAATGAATCGGGTGTGGGCAGGGCCAAGTCATGGGCCCAGTGAAAGACTGAGGCAGGAGGACCTTATTCTAAGTGTGTTCCAAATCACAGAATGTCATGACTAAGAGAGACTGCAGGTGGCTGTTTACCAATTATAGCTTGAACGTGAAACATCCCTCATGGGTTCCTGTGTCTGGCCACTTGGTGCCCGGCTGAGGATGCTGTTTTGGGGAAAAATGGGACCTTTTGGGTAGAAGACCTAGCCCTTCGTAGCCCTTCTCCACTATGGTGGATGGAATCCCTCCAGACCCTGAGTCAAAGCATTGAGAAAAGTGACCGTAAGAGCAGTTCCTTTAAAGATCCCGTGCTGCAGAAAGGAAGCTGACCAGGGAGGTCCAGCATGGTGAATTCTGTGTGTGGACAGGAGGAGGAATCACAGAGCTGGCTGTCCAGGTCTGCAGGGGAAGTGCCGCCTCAGGAGTACAGGAGACATCTTGCTTTCTGAGCTTACTGCAGCTCCCTCTGGTAATCCTTCCTTTCATGCCTGAGATGTCACCCCCCCCCCCCCCAGCCTGTCTGGACTTGCTCAAGACAGCCATCCTGTGCATCCCTGCCCCATTAGCTCCCCGCCCAAGTCTCTTGATGATCTATCACTGCTAGGGGACCAGAGGCTGAAGTGAGCTGCCCATTGAGAACAGTGATGGATAGGGAGCTGGTGGTGTGTGTGTGTGGGGGGGCAAGACCTGATCCCTCACTGGCTGTGGTGCAGGCTAGGAAAGCCCCCCCCCACCCACGGTGTGGGAAATGTGGCCATTCTATTTTTTAAACCAATACTAGCTTTTAAGTTCCAGGGGAACAAAACTGCATCGTAATGCTTCTGTTTTGACATCTTTTCCTCTGCCCCAAGCAGGTTTGTTTGGCTCAAAGCTGACTCAGCCAATGTTTATGGAACACAGTGACCAAGTTTGTTTGACACATCCCTGTGTGTGCGGCTAAAGATCAGGGAACAAAAGAACCAAACATATTGTCAGAGAGCAGATGCCCGGGACTGAGCTTCGGTGGGCTGTGGGAAAGCCTTTGGCAACCTGGGGTATACCCAGTAACTTGTGGAGGTCAGCTGTGGGGGTGAAGGTGGGGGGCAGTCAGAAGAGGATGAGGGGGGGAGGTAATCCGACTAGCAAGAGAATCATCCGTGTGTCTATGAGCTGGACCCACTGGCAAGTGGGGACACGAATGATATCTAACGTGTCCTAGACACTGACCCATTGCCTTCCCCGAACAATGGGTGTTTTATGACCTCAATAACCCTGATGGCTCCCCAAGATTACCATCCTGAGACACACACCCCCTAGGTACCCCTGGGAGTTCCCTCGGATCTACAACCATGAGACACGAGGGGTGAAAGCCGGTGTGACAACCTTCACCTCTTAAAAAGCATTTTGCTTGCTTTCAGTAGAGAGAGAATCCTACAGCCCAGGCTGGCCACAAGCTCAGTAAATTCATGAGGTCACTATGAATTTTCCATCCTCCTGCCTCAACTTTCTGACTGCTGGGATTACAGGCGAGAACCACCACACCTGGCGGTTTATTTACTCCTGGCACAGGGTTGAGCTGTGTAGCCCAGGCTGGCCTTTGCGAGTGGATGCCATGGTTGGGGGGGCACGGTTGCTCTGTTTGTGGGGGTGCCAACAAGCTACGGAGAAAGCCTGTTGGCCCTCGGTTATGCAGAGGCCGGTGAAGACAATACTGACTGTGTACCGTGGTGCCGTGTCAGCTTTCACGTGCTACGGAAAAGCACATGACACGGTTCCTTATGTATGTCAGACTCCGGGGTGGGGGACTTTTCTTTTCTAATACCATTGAGGGAATAAGAGAGGGATGTGCAGAGAACCTGTCAGGACTTGGTGATGAAACAGAGCACGTGGGGGCAGGGGGCAGGCCATTAGGCTCGCATGGATAACGCCTCCAAATCTCAGCTCATTCTGATACCTTTGATGGACTCCGTCTCAGAGGCAGCTGGATAGCAGGGTCAGAGGCAGGCAGGCCGTGAGTAAAGATGCCTGCCACCATCCCGCAGCTGAGCTTCACCCGGGGATGCATACACAGTGCAAGGCGAATCAGCTCCTAACCCTTGTCCTCTGACTTCCATCCCCCACAACATATAAACTAACTAAAAAGAATGTCCAGACTGGGTGTGGGTACACACCTTTAATCTCAGCACTCAGGAGGCAGGGGCAGGCAGATCTGTGAGTTCAAGGCCAGCCTGGTCTGCAGAGTGCCAGGATAGCCAGGCTTACACAGAGAAACACTGTAATGCTGTCTCAGGGGTGGGAGGAGGGAAGGAGAGAGAGCGAGAGCGAGCTAGAGCATATGCTCAGAGAACAAGCTTGGTCCCAGCACACTGTCCTACAGCACACTGAGGATACCGGTCTAAACCATTTCCCCCGACTCTGCCTCCTCCCTCAGATTGGCACCCCATCTGTCTCATTTGTTCTGTTCTGAAGGGTCAGCAGCAAACCTCTACTCACAGAGCGATACCTGGCAGATGGCATCCCCTTTGTGTACAATGGAAGTGGACTTTCATCCTCCTCTGAAAGGCCACTCATCCCCATGGCTTGTCTGCCACAGGACATGCACGCTTCCACTGAGGCCCACCAGAGACCTCCCCAACCACCCTCGATCATCCAAGTGTTCCCGCCTGCACACACGACGCCTCCCAACACCTCAGGATTTGTGGTAGTGTATTGACAACACACCTGTCAGCTGTCAGCTCGTCACGTCTAAATATTATGTTCCATTACCCAGAATGCCAGTTAAAAATTAAAACAGAGGTGATGTGGGGCTGGAGAGATGACGCTGCGGTTAAGACCACATAATGCTCTTCCAGAGGACCCGAGTTTTGTTCCCAGCGGCTGCATTAGACAGCTCACAACTGCCTTTGACTCCTGCTCCAGGGGCTCTGACCCACCCTCGTCAAGCCTTTTAGGGCACTGCAGTCACACACACACACACACACACACACACACACACACACACACACAATTGGTAATCCTACCTATAACAGTAGGGAGAGAAAGAAAAAAGAGCAAGTGGTTAAACAAAATTAATTTTCCTTCTCTGCCCTTTTTTCCCCCATTAAAATGTTTGAACCATACAATAAAAAAAGCTCATAGCTGTTTCTTCTGTGGTCCCAGGGGATAGAGCTTAAGGTGGGGGACCTGGAGTGACAACTGGGGTGGTCTAAGCAGTGACCACCAGTGGAACTTGGGGAAGACAAGCCTTCCTGGGTCACAGCTCCATAGCCCCTGACTCTATGTCTCTAAGAGAGACAGTGAGGACTTCTGTGCGAGGTATGCACGTTCCACGGCTGACAGTAACATTCCAGAAAGTGCCTCCGCACAAAGCACAGCCCTACTTTACGTTACTTGTGGCTACTAGATCCTGCCAGTCAGAACTACTCTATCTCAGAGAGGAGAAATTAACATGCAGGCATGACCTTCCAGTTTTTCTTGATCTTTGTGTTTGGAGACAGAATCTCCTGCAACCCAAGCTGGCCTCCAATTCACCACCTAGCCAAGGATGACCTTGATCCTGCCTCACTCTGACAAGGGGGTCTGAGTGCTTCTTACAGCCCTCAACCGTGCTGCTCTCCATGGTGCTATTAACTCTATCAAGTGCCCAGATGCCTGCCAAGTGTGCACCATCGCATCGGGTTTTAAACAGTGCTGGTTAAGGGCCCAGAACTGAGTTATGACCCTAGCCCAGGACAAGATCTTCTTAAGGTCACTCCGTGGATGTCAAACAGCCAGCCTCACCCAAAGCTCTGTTGCCAAAGAATGGGGCTTCCACAAATACTCAGCGCAGAGCACTGCTCCACACTGCCGATCTGACGAATCTGAGACTACTTCCCTATTGCTGGATCCTTGGAGTTCTCAACTTTGACCTCCGAAGGGAGCTAATTTACACTGAAGTACAGAGATGTCTCGGGCTCTCCAGCATATCCAGATGTAAATTTGGAAGTGGGAGAAAGAATATGGTATTATTTTAAGCTTCCTGAGTTGGTAAAGGATGGAGTCCGATTCTGCATCCCCAGATCTGGCCCCTTGCCACGAGATACACTTCAGGGGCTCTGACTCCCTCTTCTGTTCCCCCGCAGGCACTGCATGCACATAAACTCACATATGTAAAATAAGAGGGAACATGGTGTACTTTACACTAATAATGAATGAATGAATGAATGAATAATGCTTAAAAGGCTAAAAGTCCTTCATCTCGAACATCTCACCATAGGCAGAGAGCCTTCCTCACAAAGTCAGCATCTGGAGTCAGAAGGTCAGGGTTTGAATCCCAACTTTGTACCAGCCAGGTGAGGATGCTCCACAGGTCCACACCGCTTGGCTCGGGGGCATGTGTTTTGGTGTGCATGGGTAGGTCGGGGGCTGTTTTTCCTTAGGCTCCATCTACTTTGTTCTTTGAGACCTGAGTTACCTGATTTGCCCAGGATATCCCGAGGGAACCTCTCATCTCTGCTTTCCCAGCACTGGGATATAAGCCACCATGTCTGGTCTTTTACTTGAGGGTTGGGTCTTGAACTCACATCCTTGCATGACAAACACTTTACTGACTGAGTGTCTCCTCAGCCTCAGAACTCCCTTCTTGATGTTTTTTTTTCCCTCCCCTCATAAAACAATTATTTCTATTTTATGCTCACGCGTGTTTGCTTGCACTGCACACGGGCCTAGAGCCTCTGGAAGCCAGAAGAGGGCATCAGATCTCCCAAAACTGCAATTTCAGGTTGGTTGTGAGTCACCTTGTGGGTGATGAAAACTTTAACCTGGGTCCTTGCAGGGTTCTTAGCTGCTGAGCCACTGCTCTCAGTCCTGGTATCTGCAGAGAGGGACAGGAATGGCAACCCTTTCCAATGCAACTAAGAACCACGCTCCACTGCAGATGGGTACAGTGTGGGATGGGGTGAACTTTCTGATGTTTAGCTCTAGCATGGATACAGTTCAGACCTGGCCCAGTGACTCAGCCGTGACTAGCTGGGTTTGGTTATTTGTTTCCTGGGTAACCTTCGGCCTTCCCTGTTTCAGTTAGGAGAGTGAAGAGGATTCAAGAGGAAAGAGAGAAGCCTCGGCAGGCTGCAATCCTCTTCCAGGAAGAACTAATGACCCTGCTTACTCTGCCCCCAGGAAAAGGGTGCTTCCACAGTTACAGATCCAAAACCTCAAGGGAAGAAGGCTCAGTGCCCCCTGCCAGGCAGAGCAGTCACCAAAGAGTCTAAAACTCACACCACCGCCTGGTTTCATAGGCAGCTGCCTGGGGTTCCTGCTGACACACGTGTGCATGTGTGTGCAAGTGTATAGGTGGAGCTGAATGTGGCCATGGGCCAGGCCAGACTCTCTAACCTGGTATTAGTGGTAACAAAGGTGTGTCAGAACCCAGGCCAGATGCTGTTTAGGCCACGCCCATCTGCAGCTGCAACGTTCTCCTAACTGTGTACAGGCCTCAGGCCACCAGACTCCAGGCTTCCAGGGGGCTACCGGTGACACATCCTTATGATGTAACTAAAGGGTCCCTTTTCCCCATTTCCCTACATTCTTGAGGTCACATGTGCCTCCTGTGAAGCACAGCTGGCTTCTTTCCCTTCCCCAGTACCCTGGACTCCAAGACTGCCTGACTACAAAAGCTCCAATTCCAAACCTGAGACTCTTCAAGATGAGACTCTGTTCTCTGGGGTCCAGGAAAAGAAAAATCATGGTGTCATTGCCAGATGACACACAGCAATGTCTGTAGGATGCAAAGGCAGGAGGATTTCATATTCAAAGCCTCTCTGTACTACATAGTAGGATTTTATATATTTATATATATATATATATATATATATATATATATATATATATATATATATATATCAGTGTTAGGGGGCATACTAGAGGCTCTTCCAGAGGCCCACAGTCCAATTCAGCTTACAACCAACTATAGTTCCAAGAGATCATATTCCCTCTTCTGGCCTCCACAGTCACTGTATACATATTGTGCATAAACATACAGGCAGACAAAAACACTCATACTTGTAAAATTATTTTAAAAATTTTAAACAACAAAAAATATAATAATATCTATTAATGAGAAGCTGAAGAGCACGCAGCCAGGCACCTGGAGTGATCCCAGCCTACCCATGTTCCCTGCCTGTCATTTCCTGTGTCGAGAGGGCCACATTCTCAGGAAACTGGCAGCACAGTCACCATTGCATTATTTTGGGTTACAACTTTTCCTCCCACTGAATGATGGTCACACGCTGTCTAGCCGGACTATCCCAGAGAGATGAGGGCCCAAAGTGGCCTCAGTTCCCATTCATCTGCTCTGACGGACCTTCCCCGCTACCAGGGAATGCCTTCAGACCTCATAGCAGCCTCTGAGACGTCAGAATGAGTTCTCCAAGAACAACACGAGGGACACGGACACCCACAATTTCTATGGATGCAAACCCATTCCAAGCTAAGTGACGGGAGCCCCAGGGAGGCAGAAGTCCAGAGGTCCAAGCATGTGGATCTCCACAGAGTCCTGTGGAAGCGGGAGAACACAAACTCCCATTTATTCCTGTGTCATCCCTGTGTCTTGCTGCCTCTGACTAGCCCTCACGTGGCCATCCCTTCCTTTCCACTCTTGGTCTTCTGGATTCCAACCGAGTCTCCCCGCTGTGTCTGCTGGATTCCAGGCTCACAGACTACTGTAAATAATATTTAATATCTCCTCATCACCGGAAATTTAAACAGTCTCAGACAGGGCTCCTTTAAGCCCACTTCCCCTACCCTACTCCCCACCCCCACCCAGCTGTCGAAGATTCAGGAAATGCAAACCTCACAAAAAGATAAGCTGGACTAAACAGAGAAGGGCCAGCTCTGGGACCCTGTTGGGCAAGTGACTTCCTGTCCTATACCCCAGGCTCTGCTTCTGCAGAACACAGGACCCTGAGCTTCAAGAGGGAACTCAGTGTGAGGAGTTTTTCTAGGTGCTCCCCAGGACACCCCAAAAATCCTGGACCAGGGCTTGAAACATTAGATCCTCCTCCACACTCGTACCTTAGAGGATCCCCAAAGAGCAGCCTATTGGGGGGAGGAAGGCTGAGGAGAAGGCTCAGCAGTTAAAAGCACTTGGCTACTCTTCCAGACAACCTGGGTTTGGTTTCCAGCACGCACATGATGGTTCACAATGACCCGTAACTCCAGTCCAGGGTCCTAACCCCGTCTCTTCTGGCCTCCTTGGGCACTGTACCCAATGCTGGTCAGTGGAGACAGGTTGGATTCCTGGAGTTCACTGGCCTAATCTGGGAGTTCCAGGCCAATGGGCGGTTGTCTTAGAAGACAAGGAAGACACCTGAGGTTGTCCGTTGGCTTCCACATGCACAAACACACGTGTGCGCGCACACACAAACGCACCCAGGCATGCACACATGCACACACATGTAAAAAATACATAGCTGACCGTGGAGGCTGACGGGGGAGGAGCATCTTGGGCTCAAGGCCAGTTTCGGCTACAGAGTTTGAGAGACCCTGCCTCAAATGTCCACACGCAAACAAATAAACACAGAAATCAGTATATATCAGAATGGCGCACGCGTTACGACCAGTACAGGTCAGGGACTTAAGGTAGTTTTAGGAGCGAGACATTCACTCCGTCATCATGCTGAGCTGATGGCCAGTCTCCAGAGGAGCACTTAAAGACTCATTTGGGAGCATGTTTCTGTCAGCTATTACATAACCCTGACAGCACAGGGGCCCTCAGCCCGGGACACCTCCTGGCTTCATACCCAGTGCCTCTGGCACCCCAGGCTCCTCAGACAGTCCTGGATGTGCGGCACCCTGCTTCCTGGTTCTGGAATTATCTCCATGGGTGTATCCAGGACAAGCCCTTGCTTCAACCAGGGCTCAGCTGCCTCGGGGAATTCACCAGTGGGAAATAGTTAAATAGTTAATCTCATTGAGCTCGCCCTGGGCCAAGCCAGCTGGATGGAAGGATCAGTCTGGCCTCAGAGCCCTGAGTAAGTAGAGGTAAGGAGGGGCAGGAAGGGTGACTCACCCGGCAGAGAGGCTGTTAATAGACTCTGAGGTTTACTGGTGGGGTTGGGCCTCTAGCCCCAGGCGTATGGGCCTAGCCACTCATTTGATTGAGAACATCAGGACACCTTCTCCTAACTGTACGGGAAGAGAAAAACCCTTCCCTAATCCCATCCACCCCCTTACCCAGGTTGCCTAGCAACCCCCTCCATCCCCAAACAACCAAGCAACACGAGGTAGTTTGAATAGAGTTTGGTCCTTACAGTTTTAGAGAAAGATGCCAATTCCTGAGCTTGGTGACCCAGGTTCTGGGAAAACTTAAGGCAGAAGCACACAAGTTGATGATGTTCGTGGATGGCTAGACGACTCAGGAGCCTGGGGGCACACAGTAGGACTTCGTAGGACTTTGGATATGCTAACAGCTGGCAGAACCTTCGGGAGGGGCCGTGGAGGCCATCTGTGGGCATGGAAGCCACTAGCTGGCTCTTACTGGTCTCTAAGACTAGACCCCACCATTTCTACAGCCAAACATTGTAGAACCCAAACTCCCTCTGCAGCCATCTCACCTACTGAAGCCACTGACTCAATGCAAGTCTTCCTCCTCCAGGAAGCCTTCCCTGACCCCTCACAGGCACAGCACTGTCTCCCTCAGATTCCTTTCTAAGTGCCTGGGTCTTATGAAGATATTTGGTTCTTTGGGCAACTCTTTGGTTATCCTTTTTGATGCTACACGTTCACCACACAGAGCCCAGAGTCACTAAAAGTAGCAGTCCCTGAGGCAAAAGTGGGTACCTGATCGATATCAAATCAGGAAGTGGCCTGAGATAAACCTGGTAGTGCAGAAAACCACCAAGCAGAGGCGAAGACAGATGAAGGCGGGGGCGGGAAGATGGCTTGGTGGGTAAAGGTGTTTGCCACATAAATCCGGCAACTTGAGCTTGATTCCCTGGAGACCATGTAACAGTGGAAGGGAGTCCAAAGAGCTGACCTCTGACCCTGTGCTCCTGCTATGGCGCGCCCATCACCCCATGCGTAATTGGTGCACACACAGAATGGAGGTGAATGGATGTTGAAGATCCTTCTTCCCTGGCCAGAGGACCATGGTTATGGGCAGTCAGACCACCCTTCACCTAAGGCTCCATAAGAGAACAGACCACAGCGAGAGGCTCCAGCACCTCTTGTGGTACATCACAGAACAGGACACAAGGAGTGTGTACGGAGGATGGGGATATTTCAGGCTCTTTTCAAGAACCCAAGGCTGATACCTGCTGCAAGCAATGGCTAGCCATGTGCTGTGTCTTGCCTCTGATCATTTGATATTTATTTATTTATTTATTTATTTATTTATTTATTTATTTATTGAGAAAAGATGTCACTCTGTAGACCAGCCTGGCCTGAAATACCATCTGTAGCCCAGGCTGCCCTCAAACTCATAGTGATCTTTCTGCATCAGCTTTCCGAGTGTTAGGATAATATGTGTGAACGACCATGTCCAGCTATTTGGGTTTGAAATGGATCTCACCATGTTCCACAGACAGGCCCTGAATTTCTAATCTGAAATGATCTTCCTGCTTTTGCCACCAAATGGCTGGGTCCACAAGAGTATAGTCATACCCATTTTAGTTTGTTTGTTCCTTCCTCTCTCTCTCTCTCTCTCTCTCTCTCTCTCTCTCTCTCTCTCTCTCTCTCTCTCTTTCTCTCTCTCTCTCTCTATCTATCATGCTCCAGTTCAGACACTGTAATCAGTAGTGAGGCTGGGATTCCTTCACACCAGAATCCCACCTCCACTTGTGTTCCATAAACCAGCTCTGTCCACTTCAAAGCACCACTGAACAAAAGCGCTGGCTACAAAGTGTTCTGGTCTCACAGCATCCGGTTGAGAACTGCTCTCCTTAACTCTCACTGCCAACCCTACACAGCCTAGAGTCAGCTGAGGAGAAAGCCTCTAGCCAAGAACTGCCTACATCAGATTGGCCTGGAATTCTGTCTGTGGGGAATTACCTGGATCATCAGTTGATGTTGGAGGGTCCAAACCACGGTGGGTGCCACCATTCCCTGGGCTGTTGGTTCAGGGTTGTGCAAGAAAGTACCTAGCTACGCATGGTGTATGAGTGAACCAGCACACAGTGTTCTAACTTCGAGCTCTTGCTTGAGTTCTTGCCTTGATTTTCCTTAATGGTGGATGTAACCTGAAAGCTGAAATAAACCTTCTTATCCCCTAAATTGCTTTTGGTCAGACAGCTTTGTCAAGTGCTTACAATGACATCCAGGACCCGGGTTACAAGCTCTCCACAATTCACCCCAGTCCTGGAACAGCTCTGTCTGCTGTCCTTAGGGGTCAAGAAATGCTGTAGCTGGGTCACACTTAACTCTTTCTCCTGCCCCACAGGCATCTGACATCCAACCCAGGTGCTCTACAGCTGTCCTCCACCCAACCTAGGTGCTCCACAGTTGTCTTCCACCCAACCCAGGTGCTCTACAGTTGTCCTCCACCCAACCCAGGTGCTCCACAGTTGTCCTCCACACAACCCAGGTGCTCTACAGTTGTCCTCCACCCAACCCAGGTGCTCTACAGTTGTCCTCCACCCAACCCAGGTGCTCCACATTTGTCCTCCACCCAACCCAGGTGCTCTACAGTTGTCCTCCACCCAACCCAGGTGCTCTACAGTTGTCCTCCACCCAACCCAGGTGCTCTACAGTTGTCCTCCACCCAACCCAGGTGCTCTACAGTTGTCCTCCACCCAACCCAGGTGCTCCACAGTTGTCCTCCACTCAACCCAGGTGTTCCACACCTGTCCTCCACCCAACCCAGATGCTCCACAGCTGTCTTCCACCCAACCTGGGTGCTCCATAGTCATCCCCCCCACCTGACCTAAGTGCTCCATAGCTGTCCTCTACCCAACCCAGGCACTCCACAGCTGTCCTCCACAAAGGGCTAACCAGAGGGAAACAGAAAGAGCCACAGCAGAAAGGACGGGGAGGCCGCGGAAGAAGCTACACAGGAAAGGGGCAAAAGTGGGGAAGAGCAAGTCAGGGTCTAACGGAGACGCACTGGGCACCTGACTCTGGGAACCAAGCAGGAAGGTTTGCTGGTGACCACTGAAGAATCGGGCCACCGAATACGCAGAGCCCACTTCCTGTCTCATGAGAGATAAAACAATAAGCTCGAACAAACTCTCACAAAGCCACCATCCTGCTACTTAAAGCACCCAGACACAAACGGATTTTCTTTGTGAATATCATTGTCCGAATTGGTCACTGGTGGTCTTGGGGACAGGGAAGGTGGTGTAAGAGAGACTGGAGTGGGACATAATCCTCTCTAGTCCTCTCAGACTAGGGTGTCATAGTGGCTTCTCTGGGCCTTGGTTCATTCTTCTGTGAAAATTTAGAAGTTTCTGCTCAAAAATACTCTAATGGTACGTGGGGGACTTTCTGGCGGGATAGAACAGCAGATGTTCTGCTTGCCACGTCTCTCATCCGAAGACTAACCAGGCCTGCCCCTGCTTAGCTTCTGAGATGAGACAAGATCAGGTGCATTCCGGTGTCATGGCTGTAGACTCTACTCAACATTTCTAATTGAGACAATTAAGGGACACAGGCCATTACCTCGAGTTAATGGGTATCTCTGAGTTTAGGGCTAGCCAACACTACACAGTGAGACCCTGTCTAAAACAAGAACAGTCAGTGCCAGAGGTCTGGGTGCACCTTTCAAAACAAAACAAAATAAAGCACTTCCCACACTCTGGTCCCCAACCTTGACTGTTAAACTGACAGGGCTCAGAATGACCATGGAAACAACCCCCTGGGCTGTCTGTGAGGGATTATGTAGATTAGGCTAATTGAGGTGGGAAAATCCAGTTTAAATGTATAAGCATGGAGGCATCAGCCCCTGGGCTGGAGTCCTGGCCATCAGCACTCAACCCTCTGCTTTCTGACTTTGGGTCACTGTGACCATTTGCTTCAGTCTCATGGACCATGACTTCCGCCATGATGGGCTTTTCAAACTGTGAGCCCAAACGAAACCCCAAACCTGCTTTTGTCAGATATTTTGTATGACCATAAGAAAAGTAATTGATAACACAAGCCAACAACAAAAAAAGTTAAAACCTTTAAACAGACATACACAAAATCCCAAGGAGTTGTCACCTACAAACTTCACAAATCAGGGAGATGAGAAATGATTCCAGATTAGAGAAAAGAATAATCCCCAAGTCTGAGAAAAGAAAATGAGCAGACATGAGAGAAAAATCTGTATCAAGACTATAAAAGAGTGTCTAATTTTAGGGAAAACATAGAATCAAGGAAAAACACAAGAAAACTATAGTATGTGAGCTGGGAGAGGTAACAAGGACTATTAAGTCAGTCTGTGATTCTGTCCTGTTTGGGAGGAGAGAAACATTTAATTTTAGACTTTAATATAGCTGTTAAAATATCCAGAGTAAACACTGAAAACAGGCCCAGAATACATAGATTTTAGTTAAGATTGAGAGTGGAACAAAGAGGGAGACCATTTCAGAGTGCAGATCAGAAAAGTCACGACCATGTTCACAGGGCACAGTGACCACAACCCACCAATAAGCTATGCCAGTAAATCTTTTTTTTTTTCTAATGGCTTTTAAGAGTCAGAATCTCAAATCAGTATCTCAGGCAGGCCTTGAACTCAGAATCCTCCTGCTTTAGCTTCCCAGTGTTTGGATGACAGAATTGTACTAATCTACCCAGCAAGATAGACACTGACCAAAGAGAGTGGTGCTTTAAAATAAAGTAAAAATGTCGGCATCGTGAGGAGCGATTGACAACCCAATGAGAGATTTTAACACATTTTCCTCTCTCTTTTCGGGAGCTCGTAGAAGTGCTGGGGATTGACCCTGGCACTTCATGCTTGTCAGACCAGAGAACTCCACTGAGCCGGGTTCCAGTTCACATCTTTCCCAATAACAAACAAATTCACCATCCAGAACCAGAAAAGATAAAGTCCAGATAACCTGAGTAGTACAGAGAACCATCACGCCTCGTGTGGCAATGCACGCCCTTAGTCCCAGCGTTCAGGAGGCAGAGGCCAAAGTATATCTGAGAGTTCAAGGCCAGTCTGGTCTATATGGTGAGTGCTAAGTTACATAGAGAGACCCTGTCTCAAACACAAACAAGCCAACAAAATCCAACCCTAAAGTCAACCTTATTGTATTATCAAGTAGATAAAACTAAATGCAATAATTAAAGAAGGCATACTATCTCATGGGCTTATAGAATATTTAAGAAAAATCGATTAGATAAAACACAAGGGATTCCATAAGAATAGTTCAATACACATGGCAAACTCTGAGAGTTGTTAACCAAGCTACATGTTTAAGAACAGAGGCAGCCGTGGCTAACCTAGGTGTGATGGTTTGTATATGCTCTGCTCAGGGAGTGACACTTTTAGAAGGTGTGGCTCTGCTGGAGTAGATGTGTCCCTGTGGGTGTGGGCTTTAAGACCTTCATCCTAGTTGCCTGGAAGCCAGTATTCTGCTAGCAGCCTCCAGATGAAGATGTAGAACTCTCAGCTCCTCCTGCACGATGCCTGCCTGGTTGTTGCTATGCTCCTGTCTTGAGAATAATGGACTGAGACTCTGAACCTGTAAGCCAGACCCAATTAAATGTTGTTGCCTTGGTCATGGTGTCTGTTCACAGTAGTAAAACCCTAACTAGGACACTATGTCTGTCTGTCTTCTCCCTACCCCTCTCTTTTCTCCGTTCTCTTCCTCATTCTTTTGAGCAGGTTCCAACTATTTATCTGTGATTGGCCTGGACACGGCCTGCCTCCTCTCCCAGGTGCTAAAACCAAAGGCTACATTGTATCACCATAGGGGCCTCAGCGGGTCTTATCTTGAACAGAGAGAGGAATGAAAGACTCAAGAATGATACAAGTTGCTGAAGCCAAGGGACAGATCAGACCCTGGAATTAATGAAGCCCTTTCCAATATAGAGAGGACAAAGGGACAAGCTGAGTGAGTGACGCCAGTGTCTGGGAATGATTTATGCACCCCCCCCCCCCACCGAAAGGTAGCATCATGAGGTAATTCTCCAAATGCAAAGACTGAGGGGAGTCTGGAAGACCAGTGAGGGATTAACAGAAATTACAAAGAAGCAGAATCGGACCTAGTGCTAAGAAGGATTTTCCATCAAGTGTCTGTGACTGCTAATCCTCACTGTCAACTTGACAGGACTTAGAATTACTATGGAAACAGACTTCTGGGTCTCTGAGATTATGTAGGAAGCTGTAACTAAGGAATGATGACCCATTCTGAACATGGGTGACATGGTCCCATGGGCTGGGGTCGCAGGACAGATCTGCAGAGGACTGTGAGATGAACACCTGCGCTGAACCCTCTCTGCTTCCTGACTTCAGACACAGTATGCCCAGCAACATCTGCCTGCCCAGTCTCTGCCACCGTGATGGGCCAGGTCCTTCACCACTTGTAAAACCAAAGAGATCCTTCCCTCTGGAATTCACTTCTGTTGAACATTTTTGTCACAACAGGAAAGTAACTAATGTTCTCTCCCATGCCATTTCTGATCTAAGGTTCCTTTTGACCTCTGTGAGGGATACGGGTCTGTCTAGCATTAGCTGGGAGTCCCAGACCACAGACTAATCCTAGCAATTCCATTCTATCCCAGAGATTCTTTGTAAAGGTTTGTTTATTTTTCTGTGAGGTGTATATGTGCTTGCTTGCATGGATGTATGCGCATCATGTGTCTGCAGTGCTAGGGAGGCCAAAGGAGGGTTCAGCGTTTCCTGGAACTGGAGTTACAGACAGCTGGCAGCCGCTGGGAGGTGCTCAAAACCTAACGCTAGCTCTTTGTAAGCTTATCTGGTACTCTGAATGGCTGTCATCGTCCAGCCCCGTGAGAGATTCACTCATTCAAAATCCCCTAAAAGATCCCAGCACAGACCTGGGTTCAGAATGCCTGTGTCCTTTTCTGCCCTGCCCTGGCCGTTTAAACACCAGAATGAGGAAGACTTGCCTTGTTAGGCTAACACACTTCGTGTGTGTGTGTGTGTGTGTGTGTGTGTGTGTGTGCATGAGACCAGCTGGGTGTGCACGTGTGGTGTGTAAATGGTCAGAGACAACCTTGGGTGTCATTTGTCAGATGTCTTCTACCTTTTGTCTCTCACTGGGCTGGAACATCCCCCCAGTATGCCAAACTAGCTCCTGAGTAAGCTCCAGGGATCTGCCTGTCTCTAAGCCTAACCTTCCATTGCTGGGACGCTGGGAGCATACCATTGTACCTGGCCTTTAACTCAGGTTCTAGGTATGCCCACAAGTGCGCTACCAACTATGCATCTCTCCAGTCCCAACATGAGTGTTTTTGTTGGTTAGCATGCTTTTCAGCCAGGCTTTTACTGTGTGTAACCTTGGCCAGCCTGGAACTTACTATGTAGACCAGGCTAGCTTTGAACTCATAAAGATCTTCCTGCCTCTCATGAGTTGGGATTAAAGGTGTGGGCCTGACTCGGCATGAATTTTTTTCAAGTGCATCCTTTCCCCAACACCTCCTGCTCTTCCAGCACACCACGAAGACCCCCAAATAGCACATACAGTTTGTTTAAATGAAGCATCTTCTAGAAGTGGCTTCGTCGAAGCAAGCAAGTAAGCAGACTCACCTTGACCTTGGCAGCGGGTGGCTGTGTCGTGGTCCTGGCTCTGGGGGCTTCTCCTGCAGCTGGCCAGTCATGCTGCTCACATGCTGCTCGGCAGGTGGGAAGAAGAGACCCAGGTCTGAGGGAACAAGAGAAGGGAGGGTCACTCTTGCATCACTTATGCCTACATCACCATCACCTGGAGGAGCTTACTGTTCCAAAGCACAAAGAGTTCCTGAAACATTGTTTGCCCCTCTTAGGCACTGGGGGAGCCAGTGGACTGGCGCACGTACCACAGACCTTCCCTAGCTGTCCATTGTGTCCGCAAGGATTCCGAGGAAGAGGCTGCTAAGATGACGTAGATGAGGTTCCCCCAAAATAGAGATTTAAAAGGGAGATGTGGTGCTACAGCACAGTACTCCTCTGCCTGTGCCTAGCTACAGGTAGTGTGACACAGTACTTCTCCAACTGTCTGTGCAACTACAGGTACTGTAACATAGTACTTCTCCAACTGTCTGGACAGACAGCTACAGGTACTGTGAAACGGTGCTTCTCAAGCCATTGGTAACAAAGGTCTGGTTTGTTTTGCATCTTAATTTCTAAGAAATTGACATATACTGTCCGCATATCTAAGACAAATTTGCTGCTAGAGAAATTGAAAGATACCCAAATCAAAGCTTTTTTTAATTTAGCTGATTATTGTCGAGTGGATGTGGTGGTTCCTAAGTGTCTACTCTCAGTTTCTGGGATTCCCTCATAGACTGAGACAGGGACACTGTCCTGGTGACGTCCCATTCCTGGAGCACCACTGGGGAGCACGTCTGCACAGACACTTGCACCCTAGGGCTTCAGCTTCCTAGGTGTCTGGCTGGGGCCTTGGTACAGAGGAGCTGGAGGGGCTAGAAATAAAAAGTGGCTTCAAAGTTACCCCCTGGACTACAGAAAATGTATTCGAAGGGTCTCTCTCCAGAAAGAGGAACCAAAACATGGAGACCCTGGCAAAGTGGCTCCCGTTGTGTGGAGATAGGTCCTGTCACTTGCTCGCCACAATATGCCAATAACTCCCAGTGCCACCTTCCCCTGCCAATCAGGCTCAAGATGCCTCCCTGAACAAGAATACAGAGACCTCGATTAACACGAATGGAAAATACATCTTGAAGGGCCACAGTGTTTGTTCCCTGTGGCATCTCCCGCACCTGTGTGTGTGCACACACGTGGAGGCACAAGACCTGCTGTGGGAGTCTTCCTTAGTTGCTCCCCCTTTACTGACAGGATGGGGTTTTCAGTTGAACTCAGAGCTTGACGTTAAGGACCAGCTGTTGCACGGACCCTATCTCTGTATTGGAATTACAAGCTAGGCCTCCCAGTGCTTAAGTGAGTTCTGGGATTCAAACTGATCCTCATGCCTGTGAGGCACGCTCTTTAATCACTGAGCCACAGCCTCAGGAAAACAACAGAGGGGGAAAAACCCAACAGGCCAATTAGGAGCTCTGGCTGCTCGGGCAGAGGGTGCAGACTCAGTTCCTAGCACCCTCATGGTGGCAGCTCACAACCATTTGCAAGCTAAGTCCCAAGAGACTGGATATCTAGCTCTGGCTCCGTGAGTACAGGTATGTAGAAAAACACAAAATCACACATACAGGACACACAAATTTAAAATACACACATCTTAAGAAAATTTAAAACCAGATTTATTTACTGTATTTGTGCATGTGTGCATATAAGCGCGTATACATGTTCACCAGGGGTTAAGCATCATGGTGACTGTGTGGCAATCAGAGGACAGCTTGCAGAAACTGCTCTCTCCTCCCACTATGTGAGGCTCAGGGAGCACCTTTACTCAACAAGCCATCTTAATTTAAATTATATATATCAGAAAATATTAATATGTAGGTATACATATCAGAAAATATATTAATATATAATATATGTTATATACACATTATACATAGGGAAACTCTTTGTTAATGATAGCCAGATTTAATATAATAATAATAATAACAATTACAATAATAATAAAACCTCCCTACTGCTTTCATGACTGGACGGGGTTTTCAGTTGAACTAAGGAAGCATTCCAAGTCCTTCTCACCCATCTGAACAGTCAAGAGAAAGTGCTCAGAGCTCTAGTGGCTTTAGAAGCAGTTAGAACTGAAGAAGAAAACTCCTCCTTTCAAAAGCTTGTTTTCTTTCTAATGCAAACACACACCCTCCCCTCTTCCCGCTTTTAACCTAAATGATCTGCAATTTTGGAGTTGGCTGCTCATGAAATTCTATCAAGAAGGCTCGATGTAAACATTCCTATGGCAACGGAAGTTTGCTGAAGCCACACGTCTGTACCGTTCCAGAGATGGTACATCATTAGCCCTGAACATCGGCAAAGAGAAGGTTCTGGGGAAGAGGTGTTTGTGTACAAAAAGTTAATACAGCTAATGGCAACTGAACAGCCGACCTCATGGGAGCCAAGAGAAGCCAGAGGCGGGAGAGGGAAAGACTGAGTTCTGGGGAGCTGGGCGTCTCTTCACAGCTCTCGCCCCAGGCTCCCCCATGGACCATGAGTCCTTGCAAAGGCTTGTCTCCTGAATAAGCCGTGAACTCAGACCAGCAACTCAGCTGTCATCTCCTGTATCTCAGGCTCCGGGTGCCCGTCTAGTTCTCTCTGGATGAGCTCTTCACAGAGAGACATAAATAAGCAGTTACAGGCCAGGGAGAGATGTGATAAAATGCCTGCTGCTCACGCAAGAGGCCTGGAGTTTGATTCCTTGGAACCCACAAGAAAGACAGGCACAGTGGCCCTGGATCTGCACTTGGTGCTGGGCCAGCCATCTAGCGGAGTCTCTGATGTTTCAGCTCCGTGAGAGGTCGTATCTCAAAAATTAAGTTAGAGAGTGATGGAAGAGAGACACCGGAAGAAAGACACTCTGGAGTTGGCACACGCGCGCACACATACAGAGAATAGATAATTACAATCTATACTTGCCCTTTCTTACTAAGATGGAACTATTTGCTGGAATCAAGGGAAGAATAACTAGTTCAATTCATCCAAGCACTCACTCGCTGACCCACTTGTAATTAAGCCAAGCAACAAGCACTGGAGTCACGTGAGACCACTCGGCCTTGACTTCTGGGAGCCATGACCTCCCTCTATGGGAATATCAAGAGGAATCCTCAGAGACTGGGGGAAAATCAGGTGTGATGTGGAAGATTCCTGTCGTTACAGTGATGGGAAGGTGAGGGCAGGAGGGGGCCTGGGGCCAGTCTAGCCTACTAGACAAGCCCTGGGATGGTGAGCTGCCCAGTCTCAAAGCAACAGATAAAAAAACACAACAGATAAGACCTCACACACACACACACACACACACACACACACACACACACACACACACACACCCCACATACACTACAAAATCTTACACACTCCTGGAGGTCACTAGGAAACCAAGGCCTGGTGATTTGCCCAAGTCCACAAAACTGAATGGCTGAGTCTGGGCACGATGCACCCAGCCCTTCCTCTGCCCACTGCCAGCCCTCCTCATGGGTCAGGAACTGGACTGGACTGCTTCCCATGTGACCGTTAAAGACACTCTGGCAGGAAGCATGGCTTTCCAAGGAGTCATGGTCAACAACAGGCCACCAACAAAGCCAGATCTCTTGTCCTCCACATGTTTGTCCTCCACCTGAGCCTCAGTTTCCCTCCTGCACAAGGAAGGTGACAAATGTTGGTTCACTACCACATGGTTAGAATCAGGGAGGAATGAGGAGTGAAGTTAAAATGTGTTTTCCCCCTATTGCACTGATTGGTATGTTTGTGTGTACAGAGTGCATCTGTGTGTGTGGGGGGGTGTGTCTCTGTGTATGTTTCTGTGTGTGTGTCTGTGTATCTGTCTATGTGTGTGTATGACTGTGTATGATGGTGCTGCCGTGAAGGAGAAGACACCTTTTGGGAGTTGGTTCTCTCCTTCCACTGTGTGGGTCCTGGGTTGTCAGGCCTGGAGGCAAGGGGTTTCATCTCTTGCACTATCTTGCCTGCCCCAAGACTGAGCCTTGAAGGAACCACAGTATTATACAGAAATGAACCCTTGCAAATAGGCTCCTGGAAGCCCAAGTCAGAGAGGCTGCTCCCTTCAGCCAGATGGCAGCTGAAATGGAAGGAACAGGCAGGGGTGGGGTCTGCCTCGGAAGGGAGGGACACAGGATATAGCCTACTGGACTTCCCAGACAGGAAGCTAGACCCAATGAAGTGTGAAGAATTCTCTTCTTGCCACCCACAGTAAGCTAGGAATTGGCACAGACTGGAAAAGGGGAAAGAGGGGTGGGCTGGGGGAGGAAGAAAATAGAGAAAGAAGTGGAAAAGAGGAGGGGGAAGAGAAGGAGGAGGAAGAGGGGAGGGAGATGAGGAGGAGGAGGAGGAGGAGAAAGAGGATGGGAGAAAGAGAAGGAGACAGGGAAAGAGGAAGAGGAGGAGGGAGAGGAGGAGGAAGAAGAAGAGGAGGAGAGCAGAATCAGTCATGGTCAGGGGTCTGAGACTAGGTAAGCACACATTCAAAGCTGTCAATCCTTAACTGCAGATGCAACGTGGCCAGACAGTTCCTGCTCAAGCCAGCATAACTTTCCCTGCCATGATGCCTGCATCCTTGAACTGGAGTCTCATGGAATCTTCCTTCCTGCAAATGCCTTTGTTGTGACGTTATATCCATACCCAAGCTATCAGTCATCTGTCAGACGGATTCCCCTCTGTGGAGATGGGGGAAGGAGACTGCACTTTCTTCATCTATCTATCTGTCTGTCTGTCTGTCTATCTATCTATCTATCTATCTATCATCTATCTATCTACCCTATCTATCTGTCTGTCTGTCTGTCTATCTATCTATCTATCATCTATCTATCTATCTATCTATCTATCTATCTACCTACCTATCATCTATCTATCTGTCTGTCTATCTATCTATCTATCTATCTATCTATCTATCTATCTATCTATCTATCATCTATCTATCATTATGTGCCTGTATTTATGGAGGTTTCAGGGTCAGAGGGCAATATGCAGGAAGAAGTTGGTTCTCTTTCATCAGGTGGGGCCAAGGATGGAACTCAGGGGATCAGGCTTGGCTGCAAGTGCCTTCACCCACTGAGCCATCTTGCCAACCCTAAGACAGAATTTTTTAAGAGGAGCCAGAGCACATTAGATATGGAGAAACTCATAGATGTTCTCCAAGTAACTCTTCCTTTCTCTGGATGCCCCACCCCTCCCCACAGAGGCTGAGAAAAGCATCCCTTTCATGCACTGGATGTGAGAACTCCACCACGAGGCCATCATGAGATACAGGCAGGTCCCTTCATCTGGCCAGGTGTTTGAAGTATGTGGCCAACATTGAGACCAATGGCCTTAAGGAAGGGGGTCTTCTTATGTCTTAGTCACATAAGACCACTGACCTAATTTCAACGTCTGGGACCTACATCAAGGTAGAAGGAGGGAACAGATGCCCAAAAGTTGTTGTCCTCTGACCCCCACACAGGTGCCATGGCACTGCCCCACATACACAGGGACCACATGTGCTCCTGAAGCACACGCAAGTACCTGGAGCAAAAGTCTCTCCCCTAACCAGGCGTGTTGGTGCACATCTTTAATCCTGCGGAAGCAAAGGCACCCAGCCCGGGCTGCACAGTGAGTTCCAGGCCAGGGCTATGCAGAGACACCTGTCTCAAAAATCAACAAACAAACAGACAAACAAACAACACCTCCAACATTTCTTTAAAGCAGCTCTAGCTATCCTGGGCAGCGGCAGAATGTCAAAATTCACTTATTTTCCCTTCCCATTCAATGATCCTTACCAAGTGGGTATAGGAAGATGGGAGAATTCTAGTCCCAGACAAATAACCAGAAAGAATTGAAGGGCACGTGTGTTCTTAAGTCACCATCTGTCAACAACAGCCCAAGAGGTAGACATGCGCCCAATGTGTCGAGTGAAGAACGGACAGACAGAGGCACGAGTGCGTATGGTGGAATAGTACTTACTCATAAAAAGAAGTCGAGTCCCAACAATTGCTAACACATGGTGAACCTTGAGTATATCATACCAAGGAAATAAATCAAATGCAAAAACCACCGAGAACAAGTAAGTCCAGAAAAACAGAAGGCGCTCAATGTCTTGCAGGGCTGGAGGCAGGATGAGAGTGACTGTTTTATCTGGTGTGGAGTTTCCTTTGGAAGGGATGACAGTGCCTGGACTATACTGAGGTAAGGGTGTACAACATGCAAGCATACTGCATCTTCCTTCTTTCCTTCCTTTCCAACTGAGCCACACCCTCAACCCATGGCCATCCGTTAATTTGATGTTACATAAAGTTCAGAAAACTGCACGAAGCATCTCAGCTCACCTAGAGAGCCTGGCTGATTAGCTCTGTGGGGCCCCAGGGGTCCCTAGGATTCTCTTTTTGTTTTTGTTTTTCGAGACAGGGTTTCTCTGTGAAGCCCTGGCTGTCCTGGAACTCACTCTGTAGACCAGGCTGGCCTCGAACTCAGAAATTCGCCTGCCTCTGCCTCCCAAGTGCTGGGATTAAAGGCGTGCGTGTGCCACCAAGCCCGGCGGCCCTAGGATTCTTA
The DNA here is from genome assembly GCF_978045245.1 of Mus caroli. Lineage (NCBI taxonomy): Eukaryota > Metazoa > Chordata > Mammalia > Rodentia > Muridae > Mus > Mus caroli. The sequence goes on from NW_028227273.1 coordinate 47,495,144, forward strand.
AAGAGCATGCTGAGCAACAGTGGAATGGTTGGTCTTCAGGCACAGCCTAGGAGGTGTAATGGTAGCTTTTCTTTAGAATAGCCAGTAACCATGGCTACCCTTTATTAAGTTCTGACTGTATGCCAGGCACTGGGTGTGGTGTTTTCAAAGGCCCCCAACTCAGAATTGCACTGAAGGGCAGCAAGGCCTTTGTTTGCTCTGTTTTGCAGAGGAGGAGCCTCAGGCTCAAAGAGGCCACATTAAAAAGAAATATGTTTGATTTCACAGAACATAATCCCCACTGCCTGCCACCTTATGATTCGAACAGCCTCTTCCAGGTGGTAGAAATGGCATTTTCGGGGGTTGCCTTGGCTCCGCATCCCTAATCTGAAGGGCTTCAAAATCTGAATCACCACAGGGAGAAAGGGCTACACTATCAGCCAGTATGGCAGCTCACAGTTGTATTCCCACCATCTGGAAGGCTGAGACAGAAGGCTTCTCGTGAGTGTATGGCCATTCTGGTTATAGAGTGAGATCTTTGATAATACAAAACAAGCAAGGGAGGAAGACAGACCTACACTGTAACATTATTTCATGAACATAGTCTTTAAAAACCACGGGGAGTTATGGGCCAGTGAGGTAGCTCAGCAGGTGCCGGCCGCACAAGCACCATGGGTGAGCACAATTGCCAGAGGCCGGGATAGAAGGGAAAAACCAGATGCCCAGAGGTGTCCTCTGACCTCAATGGTGGCATGCGTGCACACAGACACACAGGCATAATACTAATCAATTCAATAAAAACATCTTAGAACATGACTCAAAGTGACTTTTATCTTGTATAAGTAACATACATAAGAAACAACTGAGTATTTATGTGTATGCTCGGGTTCCCCAAGAAATCCCATGAATACAGGCAGATGTTTCAAAATCTGGAGCCAGAAACACTGTAGGCCCCAGTCAGATAAGGACTACTCAAGTCCAGATGTGAACAAGCTCAGCCTGTCTTACTCAGATGGGAGTCTCAGGGTTCCAAGAGGCTCAGTCCTCACCCCCGAGCTAGAGTCAGATTCTGCTATCTTCCCATGATTCCTTGCTGTGCTGGGATGTGAGGACCAATGGCTTCTCTGGGCATCACAACTAGTGTATTTCAATTAAAAATCACGACAGCTGGAGCTGGAGAGATGGCTCAGTGGTTAGGAGTGGGTACTGCTCGGGTAGAGGACCCAAGTTAGGCTCCCAATTTCCATGTTGGAAGCTCACAACCACCAGGAGCTCCCTGTCCCGGGGGATCTCGTGGGCCCTTCCCCTGGGCACCTGCCTTCACGCACACACACACACACACATACACAATTAGTGAAGTCTGCCTGCAGTCATGGTGCAAGAAAAGGAGGATATTCCAGATTACAGCCTGCAGAAGGAACAGGGGTTGCAGATGTGGAAAACTAGGGCATAGCCTTGGTCTATGAATTCTAGATAAAGAGTTCTTTGATTTTTTTTTTTGAGGAAAGAAAACCCCATAATACTTAAACAAACAAACAAACAAACAAAAAACCCCACGGAAGAAAATCTCAGCTCGTTAGCTGCTTCCACCATTAAAGACACTCCACGGCTGTAGAAATGGCAAGGGTAAAACCTGAAGACCTTTCTGATGTCTGCTAACATCTATGGTTGGGAGCTAGGGGTGACACTAAGCACTGGAAATACCCAGACCAAACCCAAAATGGCAAATTAACTTGCTTAAAATGTCAACAGAACCGTGTGTCAGACTCACCCTGGAAGAATCAAGAAAAACGTCAGCAAATCCCAGAAACGGGAGGTGGGGACTAAAATACTTCCCCCTTCCCTTCACATTCCAAAACCCAAAGCTACCATCAAAGCAAACAGGCTTTATTTTTTTTAAGACTTATTTTTATTATTTTATGTGTGTGACTGTGTGATCAAATGTTTCATGTGTGCAACTGTCTGTGGAGGCCAGAGAGGAGGTGAGATCTCTCATGAGCCACCATGTGAGTGCTGGGAACTGAACTCAGGTCCTCTCAAGAGTAGTCTGTAAAGCCAGGCAGTGGTGGTGCCTGCTTTTGACACCAACACTCAGGGGGCAGAGGAAGGCAGATCTCTGAGTTCAAGGTCAGCCTGGACTACAGAGTGAGATCCAGGACAGTCAGGATTGCATAAAGAAACACTATCTTGAAAAAAGGAAAAAGAAAAGCAGTGTTTGCTTTTGATTCCTAAGTTATCTTGCCAGCCCCACATTGGCACTCTCCCCATGGCTATCTGAGAAGAGCCACACGTGTGGGAACACCCCATTTATCCTTCTTCCAAAGGTGTCTGGGTAGCAGAATGTTTGGTTCTCTCAAGTGGGCTGCCTGTGCATCTCAAGTGCATCTGTGCCTGAAGACTTAGCTGGAGACTGTTCAGAAACGGCATGAAGCAGTATTGACTACCACCAGTTACTAAGGTTTGGGGGAGGGTACACGGAGCCCCAGCACCAGTGTAAAACCTGGGGGAGGGACACACTGCTGGAGGGAGGGTCACTCGATGGACATAGGACTGGCAGACCAATCAGCCCAGTCATACAGGCAAGTGCCAGGCCAGTGGGAGACCATGACTGAAAAACAAGGAGAGTGACTACACTGTGAGAGTAGGGGCTGACCTCTGGTTTCTACTTATGCACACAGAGAGAGTGAGAGATGGGAGAGGGAGAGGGAGAGGGAGGAGGGGAGAGGGAGAGGGAAGGGGGAGGGCAGAGAGGGGAGGGGGGAGGGGGAGGGGGGAGGGGGAGGGGGAGAGGGGAGGGGGAGAGGGGGAGAGGGGAAGGGGAGGGGGGAGAGGGGGGAGGGGAGAGGGGAGAGGGGAGAGAAACAACCCAATCTCTCACTCCCACAGTGGACATGATGACCAGAGCAGAGGATGATAATGACTTCTGGTCCGGGTTAGGGAAGTCAGGGAACCTGAATGTTCTGTGGAACATTCTGGAACAGACATGGAACTCACCCTAGCCCATGTGCTTCTCCATATTTTACACATGGGTGGGGCGTGTCCTTCCCCAACTTGGTGACACCCCAGTCTTGGTGTCAGTTGTGTGTGGAAGAAGCGTGGAATGGCAGGCAGTTCTCCTGCACGTGGTTGGTGGGGACAGGCGTGGGCGCCATTAACACTATTGACTAAATGTCTGTCCAAATACTTTTCTTGCCTTTTAACCAAAATCACCAGACTTCTGGGGATGCAGGCCTCTCTTGTCTTCCCCCACCTTGCAGTGTGGACCCGGGGGCAGAGTCTGCTTCTGTCCTGATTGGCAAGCAGGCACAACAGGCTCTGCTGAAGGAGAAAGATGCTGAGGAAAAGAAAGCGCTGGCAGGTTGGAGAGGAGGCAGGGGGGAAGCGTCCACCTCACCTCCCTCCAGTGGACACAAAAAAGAGACCCGGGCCACGGGCTGGCCCCCCACGCCTGCCTTGCACATTGCCCAGGGTTCAGCCCCTCTCTGGTGCTTCTCCGATCTCAACTCTTGAGTCATCTGGAGCAGAGAGGAGACCTTGTAAAAATAACTGCAGAGCGAGGCACCTCTATTCACACAGTCACACGATTCATGATACAAAGAACAAAGAGGCAGGGCAGGAAGCAGAGGAGGGAAGACTGTTCCCATCAGGAGTCTTCAAGTGACAGGCAGACAGCTCACTCCTGAACTGCTCAATCTTGGTTTCCTCTCTCTCCCCTCCCTCCCTCCTTCCCTTCCCTCAAACTCTTTTCTCTTCTAGCTCCCATATTCTCCCATATTATCTTCTTCCCACTCCTTCCCTTGTTCTTTCTCTCATTTACTCTCCCCAACCCCATTTGGTCCCCTCCCTTCCTCTTTGCAACCTTTCCCTCCTCCACTCTTCCCTTCCTGCTTCTCTCCCCACTCCCAACCCCTGCCCTCTGCCCTCCTCAGTCCTCCCACTGCTCATGGTGTGATAAGGACAGGATAGTCCGCCCCCCAATCTCCTGTTGTCTCCCTGTCTCCTGTCCCTGGCTATCCCTTCTGGGGCACACGGGGCTCACACGTTTGTCCTCTCCTGGGCTATCTGTCCCCGGGGCAGAACTTCTGAAGTCTCACAAACCTCCACTGAGCACTGGATGAGATCTCTGCCTCTGTAGCCATGTGGCGGAAGCCAGCAGAATTGGCCAGGTCACCAGTGGCATCTGCCAAGGCCTCTGAAGACCCTGAGAATGTTTGGGGCTTACCACAGTCCCTATGGACCACAGAGGCAGGGATGAGGAGTTGAGATGTGAGAGAATGCAGGAAGAGGCAAAGGGAAGGGGTGTGGCTGGAGTAAGGGAGAAGGAATTAAAAGCTCCCTTGGTAAGGAACATAAAGCACAAAGCTCATTAAACACAGCCCTTCCCGGGGCACAGATCGCAGCGGCGGCGGGGGTGGGGGTGGGGGTGACCTCTCAAGCTAATTAAATATTAACTAAAAACTACTCTCCGACAAGCACATGCACATAATAGGAAATTAAAATGTCGACCAGGGCAGGGCAAATACAAATTACAGTTAAAGTCAGAACTGCAGTTCCAGCCGAAGGGACGCTGTGCAAATGGGGTGCCTGGAAAAGCCTTTCCGAAGCACCTCTGTAAACATCTTCAGGCAGCGTGTTTCCTCGTAGGCGAGTCCAACGCTTCTGACACCGCGACGTCACACTGTCGCCCGGAGTTCATGCAAGAGAACTGTGCAAGTACGTTACCAGAAAGTTCTCAAAATGAGTTCTCATGGTTTAACAGTCTAGTCCCTGCACTCAGGAGGCAGAAGCAGGTGGATCTCTGTGAGTTTAAGGCTAGACCGTTTTCAACATCGTGAGTTCCAGGGCAGCCAGGGCTGTGTAAACCGACTCTGTCCCAAATCAAAACATACCAACCAAACCACAACCCTCTCCAATGAAAAAAACTTCAATTTTATTTATTATGTGCGAGTGTGTGCTAGTATGTGTGTGTGTGTGTGTGTGTGTGTGTGTATGGATGCTGTGTACTTATGTGCTCTCTTTAGACATGTGTGCACAGTTAATGTGTGGACATCAGAGGACAGCCACGGGGATCCAGCTCTTTCCCAGCTGTGGGGCAGTTGGGAAGACTCCGGTTTGGCGGCAAACATCTTTACCCACTGAGCTATCTTGTCAGCCCTGGAAATTCCATTTTAACAGATAAAAATGAAATAATACAACAATACTTTTTTCAACGGCATCACGGGAGAGACTGGTTTCCGGATCCCACTGGGGACCAGAGTTAAATCCTGGATGTGTTTCCTGTAACCTGCTCAGAATTCTGCATCTACTTTAAATCATCTCCAGACGACCCAGTCAAATGCAAACACTCAGTAAAGGGCTGTTGGCTGCATCTTTCAGGGAAGGATGTTAAAGCTAAAATCAGTATGTGTAGGCGCCTGAAGGGTCCAGAAGAGGTGTCAGGTTCCCAGGAGCTGGAGTGACGGGCAGTTATGAGACTCAGTATGATGGTGGAAACCAAGTCTGGGTCCTCTGGAAGGGCACCAAACATAGTTCTTAACCATTCAGTCCTTTTTCCAGCTCTGGAGATACGTGCGTGCATCTCAAATGGGGAACTCTGATTGGCAGCAGGTATTGAACAGGCCAGCCCTTCTCAATAGAATTACCAGGTCTATGACAACGACAGAGGCATGGCTGAGGAGCCTGATGCTGGGTCTTGAAGGCTGAGCTAATTCGTGGTGTGAGGGTGGGCTGGGGAGAAGGAAGAAAGGTCCTGGGATCTCAGGACACAGAGCCACAACAGCGCCCAAGAAGCTGTAGAACCATCTCTCTAACTGGACAGGAAGACCCTGGCATGGACCCCAGGGATGTAGAGCGCCAGGTGGTCATGGAGGCTGTTTTTTCAAGCAGATAGAGCCAGTAAAGAGGTCTGAGCATTGGGCAACACCACGGGTCTGCCGGAGATTGAGACGGCTGTACAGAAAGCTCAGGCCTCAAGAATGAAGCCGCCAGGGCAGAGGAAATGGCTCAGTCAGTAAGATGCTACCCTGCAACAGGAAAACCTGAGTTGGAAGCCGGGAACCCACGTAAGGAGACAAAAAAAAAAAAAGGAAACGAGCCAAGCAGCCTGTGATGGGGAGGCAAAGACAGGCAGGGGCTTTCCTAGTCAGGCTGTAGCCAACTTGGTAAGATCAAGGCCAACGAGAGACCTAATCTCAAAACACAGTGGGCAGTTTTCAGGAATAACAGTGTAAGGGTGCTATCTGGCCTACACACACAACCAACATTCAACAAAAACTAACACACCCACAAGCAGACCATCAAAGGAAAAAAGCCGAAGCTGACGAGGCACCAACTCACCTGGAGTATGCAAATGAGGAACCAAAAATCAGGAGTATGTACGCGAGGAACCAAAAACCTGGAATATGTACATGAGAAACCAAAAATCTGGAGTATCCAAATGAGAAACCAAGAACCAGGAGTATGCAAATGAGGAACCAAAAAATCCACAACATGCAAATGAGGAACCAAGAATTTGGAATATGCAGATGAGGAACCAAAAATCAGGAGTATATAAGTGAGGCACCAAGAACCTGGAATATATACATGGGAAACCAAAAAAACCAAAAACCAAAAACAACAACAACAACAACAACGACGACAAAACAAAAACACCTGGAGTATGCAAATGAGGAATAAGAACCTGGAGTTATGCAAATGAGGAGTAAAAACATGAAGTATGTAAATGAGGAACCAAGATCCTGGAGTGTGTAAATAAGGACCCAAGAAAAGTCTAGGCAATAAAATTCAGGTTTATTGTAATTGTAGATTTGGTTATCACTACAGAACTGGGTCTCTTCTGCTTTGCTGTAGTGGCCAGGGGATCTACAGTCAGTCAACCTTGGCAGCCATGTAGCCAGCTAAGTTCACAGGTCTAGGAAAGGTCCCCGAAGAATAGCATGGAAATGACCTCTAGCAAGTCACTTTTTCATGTACTGGAGGCACCGTCTCATGTAGCCCAGGCTGGCTTCAACTTGACAAGTAACCAAGGATGACCTTGAATATCTGATCTTCCTGCCTCCACCTACGAAGTGCTGAGATTAGAGATGAACATGACCACACCCAGTTTAAGTGGTACTGGGGAACCCTTGGCTTCCTGCTTGCTCAGCAAGTGCTTTCTCAACTGAGCTACATCCTCAGCTCCTGTGTGCCCCAAGTGTGCCCGGTGCCATCAACAGTCAGAAGAGAGCATGTGGTCCTTGAAATTGGAGCTACAGACTCCTGTCTTCATCCTGCTTTTAGATCTTGTTATTAATTGGAGAGGTTTTCCCTGCCTCCAGAGCCGGAGACTAGATCTACTAAGATGAGTGGAGCAGATGTCCTGATCTGGGCACAGGCCAGCTCCCCCAGTGTGGGCAGGCGCAGGCCATGGCCGCTGTCCAAGTAGTTTTGCTGATTTGAGGGAAGACGCACAGTATTTTAGTCAGGGTCAGATTTACTACTGCTGAAACTCCATGACCAAAAGCAAAACATTTCTTTGGCCGTCACATCTTGAACCACATAGCCTGTTCAGGAAAGCCAAGGAAGGAACCCAAACAGGGTGGGAAATTGGAGGCAGGAGCTGATGCAGAGGTCATGAAGGGTGCTGCTTTCTGGCTTGTTCCTTGTGGTTCTCTTGGCTTGCTTTCTCTTTCTCCTCCTCCTCCTCCTCTTCTTCTTCCTCCTCCTCATCCTCTTCTTCTTCCCTCCTTCCCCCCCTCTTTTGTCTTTTTAGTTTTTGAGACAGGGATGCTATATGTAGCCCTGGCTGTCCTGGAACTTGCTCTATAGACCAGGTTGGCTTCGAATTCAGAGATCCGCCTGCCTCTGCTCCGGCTGCTGGGATTTGGGTATGTGCTGTCATGGCCACCACTGTCCCGCCTCAGCTACTTTCTTATAGAACTCAGGACCATCAATACAGGCTAGTACCACTCACAGAGTCAACCACTTATTAAGAAAATGCCCCCAGGCCTACCTATATCGGGATCGTATAGAGGCATTTTCTATCTGAGGCCCCCTCAGTTTGTGTCAAGTTGACAGATAATTAGTCCGGACAGTGGGAGAGGGCGGCTGCCTTGTAGTGAATTTGCTCCAGCAGAATTTCTGAAGTGGATCTCAGGGCCATGCTCGTGTGCACAGAGGGAGGCAGATGCTGTGCTTCACCTTCGGAGCCAACTTCCCCCTCAACAGTTTAAAAGATGGGCTATTCTCCCCCACCCATAAAACTCATTTGTTGCCAATAGATTAAAAATAAAAGGCAGAAAATCAATCCCCTTCCAATCCTGCCCCTTGGTGAGGACATTTCCTTCTTTGTTCCCCTTGACTTTTAATCAGTCTCTCCAGACTGGCCTCAAACGCACTGTGTAGCTGAAGGCAGTCTTGAACCTCTGCTCTTCCTGCCTCTTTCTCCTGAGTGCCAAGATTACAACTGTGCATTACCATACCTGATTTTGTAGGGTTTTGAGACAGGGTCTCTGTAGCCTGGAACTTAATATGAATCCAGGTTGGTCTCAAACACATGGTGATTCTCCTACCTGGGTAGGAGGTTGCAGGTTAAGCCACCATGCCCGGCGTCCTAATCTAATTTGGATGTTACATCTCCCCCGTCTTATTTGGTTTTAACTATCAACTTGGCTCAACCTAGAAATCACCTGAGAGTCTCTACAGAGGGACTTTTCCAATCAGATTGGCCTAAGGGCATGTCTATGATAGACTGTTAGCTGATAGAGAAGGGCCAGCCACTGGGTGACATAGGCAGGCAGCTTTGGACTGTGTAAGAAAGCCAGGCAGGCACCAGCTAGCCAGCAAGAAGTAGCACTCATACCCCCCATGAGACTTCTTTGGTTTTGGAGTTGAAGTTGGGGCCAGAGTTAATTCTGTATGGAATAGCAAGCAGGCTTGCCTATAAGTTCCTGCCTCAACTTCCTTCAGTGATGACCTGGGACCTGAAAGTATAAGCTAAATAAATCCCTTCTTCCCCCTAAGTTGCTTTGGTCATGGTATTGCTAACAGTGGAAGGATGAAAGTCTGACAATGCTTTCTTCAGCGTTAGTCTTATACCTTAGAAGATCAGTAGATAAGCTGGAAGTGGGGGCAGACACCTTTAGTCCCAGCAGATCTCTATGACTTTGAGAACAGGTGGATCTTTGGAGCAAAGTCCAGGCAGCCAGGGCTAAATGTAAGACCTTGTCTAAAATACATAAATACATATACACATACACACATGCATCCATATAACCATAATAGCCATATATCCATCCATCCATACACATATTCATGCATATACATATACAAACACACATATAATACATATGTATGCACACACATATATACTACATAAACACATACATGCACATCCATATATTCACATACATATATGCACAATACATACACACATACATACCAAATACATACATACATACACACATACACACACATACATACATATATACACACATACACACACACATACATACATACCAAATACATGCATACATACATACACACACACACACGTGGCAGAAGGTGGAGAATGGAAAGCAGCTGGGTTACTAGTATAGTCGTCTTACCAAACATGGACTCAAGAGATGCTGTGGTGAAAGACAATAGCAAGAATCTTTCTCAGAAAGGCAACGAAACGGAGGTGCTATAAATAATGAGGTATTGGCGTGGGGCTGTGGGGTGTGAGTGAGCCACGTTGTCATCTATCATAACAGGAAGCCAGCTGATCATTTCTGAACTCTGAGGAAAATGAAAGCGTATTATCGAGGACGTGAATGTGAATGACAGAAGGGGTAATCGGGAGTTAGAAGCGACTGCCTCGACAGAGCGGACTGGATTGCAAAGATAGGAACGTACGGTGAACTCCCGACCCCTGCATTCAAAAGACATATTTCTAAAGAAAAAGAGGCAGCCAAGTCCTACAAAAAGCACCCAAAGGGTTTTACATGAAACTGACTCAGTGAATGGGCCAAGCAACGAACAACATACGGTGTGGCACCCACAAACTTGGCAGCAGGAAGCCCTTAATAACCACAGGCCTGAAGGGCCAGATGGAAGAGCCAGAGGCAGGGATGGAGATGGCCATTCACTGCCAGAGGTGAGGTGAAGCGCAGAGACATCACAGAATCCGAGCTACCGCTATTCCCTCTTCTGGTTCCTCTAGCTGGTACTCATGCCCCTACTGGCCAGACCCAGCTCTCCCTGTGTTGCTGAGGCCACATGGTGCACGCCACCCCTACCCCACTCACTTAGGCCTCCACTAAGCTGTGAATGGTGGAAGGAGATGCAGGAGCACTTTACCCTCTCAGGAGCCAGCGAGACTATGACTTGCCTGAGAACAGACTGAAGGGACACACATCCGACCCAGGGTGGTACCATTGCAGCAGTACTAAAGGGCTCTAAAAGAGCTAGTGAAAGAGATGTGAGCTTCCCTCAATCACCACCATTTCTTACCCTCCCTTATATTGGGTCTCATGTAGCACAGGCTAGCCTTGAGCTTCCCATCCTCCTGCCTCTACCCACCATGTGCCAAGGTTATAGCTGCTCCCCAGCTTCCATCAGTAAATACAGACGGTGGCTGCCACAGGCCCACACTGTCTTCTGAGAATCTCCTCCTTTTGACAACAGGGGAGGAAAGACAGACCCCAGTAGAGAATCAGCCAATGTGCAATCAAACGCTCCCAAGCTTAAGCCAGGAGAAACCTCCTGAAGATGCCAGTCACGTTCAGCCCCCTAAGGCGGACTAGAATTAGACAGGTAGAAGGCAGCCTGCGGGGCGGGTTGGGAGGTGGGAAGGGGCTGCGTTGCCAAGATGAGGCAGCGCAGGGGAGCATCCTTTGGGACAGGATGTCGTCAAGGTGTCCTGATTATGCGACATGTCTGAGGCAGCGCGGTCTTGCAACTCAGAGAGAAGGTAAGGCTAAAGTAGGAACTTAGTATCTGCAGGAAGGGAAGGGAAGAACTGAATGATGGGACTCAGGCAGCCCCTAACTCAAGTTTAAGATCCATATCCCGTGTGAAGCCTTTTCTGTCACAGTCTGCCTTCCCACCGTGCTGGGACAATGAGGTACCAATTAGAAGAGTTCGGGATGTTTCTCTGTTATTTACATATGAGTCCTCTGTATGCAAGGAAGTGACTCACTCAGCTTTGTAAAATAGCCCAAGACTGGACCCATAGTTAGTGCTTAAACGTGTTCCTGTCAATATTTACTGCAGAAGTATTCACAGTAGCTAAATTACAGAAATTTATGAGGTGCCCACCAATGGAAGAGTGAATAAAGGAAATGTTGCATACCGTGCTGGAGAAGTGGCTCAGTGGCTAAGTGCTGTGCAACTGCTCTTGCTGGCAACCTAAGTTCTGTGCCTCACAACTGCCATGATTCCAGCTGCAGCCTGGCGCCCTCTTCTGGCCTCTGTGAGCAACTGCACTCACATGCACACACCCTAACACAAACATACAGAAATCTCAAAAAAAAAAAAAAAAAAAAAAAAGGCCAAAAGGAAAGTGTGGTGTATATATAAACAATGGAACATTTCAGCCATATAAAAGAATAAAGTTTTATCGTTTGCAGGGGGAAAAAAAAGACAACTGGAGACAATCTCAGAAAACAAATCCCACCAGTCCCCAAAAGACAAAACACGAGATGTTTTCTCTCATTGTGGCTCATGTGTCATATACATGACATATCATGAAAGCAGAAGCAAGTGTCTTGAGGGAGGGACAAATGGATTCTAGGGTGTGGGGAGAGAGGAGAGGATAGAGGGCTTGGGGGAGAACATGAAGGAAGTATAATTCATACTTGGATGAAAATGAGCTTGTGACACAGAACCCTGAATTCCATGAGGGATTCAGAAGTAACATTACACTGGATGGATGGAAGGGGCCACAGAGGCCTGTGTACCAGGGCGGGGGCAGAGCAGACAAACTGAACACAACCACAGAGGTAGCGGGACCTACAGGCTGGATGCTTCCCAGAGCGAGCTGCTTTGATGACTGTCCTTCTTGGAAAGTGGGGAATCGTGGGATAGCTGCCTGTGGCTCTGCAAGCATTCCCCGACATGTGAGGGCATGTTTGGTGACTAACACATCAAGCAACAAATGAGACACAGGAAACAAACCCTGAGTGATAGAAATGGGGGGGGGCGGGGCGGAGGAGCGGGCCTGAGCCAGAAGCTAAAGCTCCCCTGGATGTAAGAGGATTGGAAAGCCCGTCTCAGGAAGAGGATGCGAGGTGAGTCTGTTTCAGTACGCCACACACGACAGAGCATCTACGGGAGTATTTGTAATGAATACTTTCAGGGAAAGAGAAATGACAGAAAGCAAAACAGAACTTGTGCATTGGGTTCCAGAATAATAACAACTGCTGAATTCAACAGCCAGGTTGGTAGGCAAATAAAAAGTTTCCATCAAAGGGAGTCAATTATAGATGAGGGGGTTTCAAATTGTCAGCTCTCGAAGCCAAGTGGGATGGCCGATGGGAAGGTGGGAATCAGGAGGCAGCAGTGGGGCAGAACCTAAGGTGGGACTGGCAAGGGCAGAGCCGATGGGAAGGTCACAGTCGCTCGTCACTTCCCATCAGGAGCTGCTGCTGTCTTACGATACCATAATCCCACCGGCCAGGTATAAAGCACAGCATGGGTGCATGGGTTAAACAAAACCATTCTGAGATTTTAGCCAGAAGCATCGCAGCATATGTCTGTAGTTCCAGGACTCAGGACTTAACTATCTCAAGATTGAAGCCAGCCTCTGATACACAGCAAGATCCTGGCTCCAAAACAGAAGCACACACGTATGTGCGCGCACACACTCTCACAGACACGTACACTCACTCATACACCATGAAAAAAGGCTCTAGCCAGAATCTCTAATACATTAAAGAGCCTCTTGATTCGACGGAATGCCCAGTAAATGAGGGTGTGGATGGAGTCTGACAGGCTTAGCACCACTTGGAAAGAAAGTGGTGGATAATTCTCTTCCCTCCTTCCGGGTAGGAGAGAATATTCTTACTGTTGCCTGGTCCCAGAGGGAGGATGCTCAGTAGCACCCCACATCTGGCCACCCTGTGCGTGTCCCAAAGGGATTTCATTGAAGGAGCAGATGCTTTTATTTCCCCTTCACAGATGGGAAAATTAACACTCAGATACCTAGTCCGGGAGGAGGGAGTGACCGGCCCACCATGGTCTTAGAGATGGTCTTCTGATGGCTACATGCAGGAAACCATCATCTTCTCATTTCTGGACCCTGACATCCTATTAAAAAAAAGTCTCATTCATAAACACCCAGTCAAGCTTACTGCAGAGACAGCACCAAGCAATGGTGCTCACCCCACTTGGGACTTGGTTTCACTTTGTGCATTCTCCAGGCTGCAGAGGTGGCTGGGACGTTAAGAGAACTTGTTGCCCCTGTAGAGGGCTTGGATCAGTTCCTGACACCCATTTGGCAGCTCACAACCAGTCATAACTCCAGTTCCAGGGGACCTGATGCTCTCTTCTGACCTCTGAGGGCACCAGGTACCCACAAGGTGCACAGGCTAATTTACATGCAAGTGAAACACTCACACACATGACATACGGTAAAAGTATTACTAAAAAAAAAAAACAAAACCCAAAATAATAATCTTCCCAAAGAGTAAATACAAGGACCAACTGGATCCACACATGCCGAGCTTCACAGAGCTGCCTGCCACGAACCTGGCATTCTATAATGTTAGCTCCAGCGGCTACTGTTGTTATTGACGCTGTAACTCCTCTGATGCTCAGGAATTAGACAACATGAGCCACAATGGCCAATGGGAGTCTTTTTGAGGGTGCAACCTAGAAGACCCAAGTGAAGGAGAGCGACCCAACCCAATCAGGGTTGGGGAAGGGCAGAGCGGGTGGGAGCCATCACAAAGGCAACAGCATAGGGAAGAAAGGGCATGCACTCAGTGGGCCTGCAGGCCAGAAGGGAAGGGCATGCACTCAGTGGGTCTGCAGGCCAGAAGGGAAGGGCATGCACTCAGTGCGTCTGCAGGCCGGAAGGGAAGAGCAGGCACTCAGTACCAGGTTAGTTCTAGGCCAGTGAGAGATGCAGCCTTACAAAGGGTGGGTGATACCTGAGGGATGACACCTGACATTGTTTCCTAGCCTTTACACACAGGCATACACATGTTCACCCCCACATAAACACACAAAATCCCTGTAGTGCAATTTACACAACATTGTCATCACCGCCATCACCATCATCTTCCTCCTCCTCCTCTTCATCATCATCATTTTGAAGACTTAGGGCCTCACCCAGGCCAGACAAGACCTCTGCCACCAGGCTGCATTCCCAGTGCTGCTGACATACCTAGGTCACCGGGAGTTGGCTAAAAGAACAAGACTCCGAGTGCTCCTGATCCCAGAAGTCCCCCAGCTTCCACTCAGCTTCCACTTAGCAAGTGCGGCTGAGGGCGGTTTACCAGCATCCACCCTGCAGCCAGCCTCACCCCGGGCAGCTCCCTGGGAAGGCCATCTGCTAAATAGAGGGGAAAAGACCCAGTTGATCACTGGCCCACATCATGAGGCTGTTACCACAGAGTCAGAGCCGAACCAGGTCACATGGCCTTTAGAAGCCATGGTCCCACTTGTCCCATCCTTGCTCCCTCTTGGGCTTAATCAGTCAGAGTAGACAGATGTGGCCAGACTGGCTGGCCCTTCCTCTTGACAACTGCCTCAGTTTCTACGGCCCTAAAGCTACCACTTCCAGAAGAGCCCCCTATTAGTGGCAATAGGGGGTCATGGAGAAGGGCACTGTCACCTGCCTCATGTACACACCCAGTGACCTTCAGCCTCCATCTCTACATCACCACAGTGTGCAGCAGGTCACAATGATCTGTCTAGTGGCATCCTGGTCAAACTGTGACGATCCAGGTAGAAACAGACAGACTGCCGGGTAGGGACTGCCGCTTCCCAGACCCTGCCGAACTGAGGACCACAACCCAGAGCTCAGCCCTAGGCATGTCTGCAGCCAGCATATCCCTCATCCCGGCACGTGAAGAAGGGGTGTGGGTGAAGTCAGAAGTTCAGGTACACCAGGGAGTACAGCAGAAAGGCAGAAAAACTGGTAAGTTCAACTGTTAAAAACGTATTAATCCTATGTGAAAACAAACAGCGAGGCCTAAGTGAAATTAAATGCCAGGGAAATGAAATTTATTTTCTAGGTGCATGCTCAGGTCCTTCATACATAAAGGTTAAAAAAATCAATAAGAGAATGATAAGCATGCATGGTGAAAAATTAGCTAAAGGCTATTCACAAAATGTGAAATACAAATGGTCCCAATACACAGGAAGTCATCAACTTGGGAGAGATCGATAAGGTGAAGATGGAAATAGCCTATCAAATGGAAGTGAGTTTTGTGTTCTACTGTAGTGCTGGCCAAGAAGGTCATGATAACGGGGAGGGCTCTAGAACACTGACTGACATCCGTCAGATGTCAGCATGCACATACCTAGGAGAGGGCACCCATCCTGCAGAATGCTCGTGCTGTGACACCAAAAACAGTGTTCAACACAATACTCAACAACGGGTGAGAATATGGCTCAGTGGTAGAGCCCTCGTCTAACACGCCTGGGGCCCTAGTTTCAGCTTTTAAAATACAATAAACCGCCATTCCCAGGATTGACAGGGGTGAAGAGAGGCAGGGCTGTTCATTGCTGATGGAATTCAAATTAGCCTTGCATTTAAGAAGAGGCATTGAGCAGTATGTACCAGGCCTCAGGAGTCTTTGCTTACATTTTGCTTTGCCACTTTCTCTGAACACCAGCACAAAGTACAAAAAGAAAGTGCAATGGTTAGTTCAGATGCCGGCTTGATTAGACTGAGAAATGGCCAGCGCATCACCAAGGTGCTCTTTCGGGGCTCCTGGGAGGACATTTCTAGAACAGAAGTCCTGCACTGAGTGTGGGCAGGCCATCCCATGGGCTGGGGAAGGGCTGTCCCTTGCAGACTATAAAAGGAGTCAAGGTAGAAAAGTGGACAAGCACCAGAACCGTATCTCTACCACCACGACAGACTGTGTCCTCAGCCTGTGTGCCGGATGATTTTATGTCAATTTGACACAAGCTAGAGCTGCTTTGGAAGAGGGAACTTTAACTGAGAAAATGTCTCCGTTAAGATTGGCCTGTGAGGAACCCTCTTCCGGTCAGAAAAGCACCTGAGCAGCTGGGGCGCAGGGTCTGCTGACACTCGCCAACTGCCCACAACACCCGCCACAGGATCTTAAGACTTCTGGTGAGTGGAGCACAGCTTCTGCTCCAATCCAATTGCGCGGGACCTGAGACTGCATTAGTTAGGGAAGCAGAAACCGGCCTGAGTAGGACCACAGGCCTCATCCGCCTGGATCAGTGCCGGGGTAGCGGGAGCGCAGGGTTGCCTGACACCCGCCAGCTACCCACGACCCCCGCCGCAGGATTTTGGGACTGCTGGTGAGTGGAACACAGCTTCTGCTCCAATCCAATTGCGCAGGACCTGAGACTGCATTAGTTAGGGAAGCAGAAACCGGCCTGAGTAGGGCCACAGGCCTCACCCGGCCGGATCAGCGCCGGGGTAGCGGGAGCGCAGGGTTGCCTGACACCCGCCAGCTACCCACGACCCCCGCCGCAGGATTTTGGGACTGCTGGTGAGTGGAACACAGCTTCTGCTCCAATCCAATTGCGCAGGACCTGAGACTGCATTAGTTAGGGAAGCAGAAACTGGCCTGAGTAGGGCCACAGGCCTCACCCGGCCGGATCAGCGCCAGGGTAGCGGGAGCGCAGGGTTGCCTCACACCCGCCAGCTACCCACGACCCCCGCCGCAGGATTTTGGGACTGCTGGTGAGTGGAACACAGCTTCTGCTCCAGTCCAATCACGCGGGACCTGAGACTGCTCTGGTTGGGGAGAGAGAAATCCGGCCTACATAGGGCCACAACCCTCTTCCGGTCAGAAAAGCACCTGAGCAGCTGGGGCGCAGGGTCTGCTGACACTCGCCAACTGCCCACAACACCCGCCACAGGATCTTAAGACTTCTGGTGAGTGGAGCACAGCTTCTGCTCCAATCCAATTGCGCGGGACCTGAGACTGCATTAGTTAGGGAAGCAGAAAAACGGCCTGAGTAGGACCACAGGCCTCTTCCGGCTGGACCAGCACCAGGGTACCGTCAGCTACCCACGACATCCGCCGCAGGATTTAGAGACTGCTGGTGAGTGGAACACAGCTTCTGCTCCAATCTTTAAATAGTGACAACGATAACAACTAACCCCAGAGATTACCAGATGGCGAAAGGTAAACGTAATAATCTTACTAACAGAAACCAAGACCACTCACCATCATCAGAACCCAGCACCCCCACTTCACCCAGTCCAGGGCACCCCAACACACCGGAAAAGCTAGACACGGATTTAAAAGCATATCTCCTGATGATGATAGAGGACTTCAAGAAGGACGTTAATAACACACTTAAAGAAATGCAGGAGAACACTGCTAAGAAGGAAGAAGACAATAAAGAGGAAGCACAAAAATCCCTTAAAGAATTGCAGGAGAACACTGCTAAAGAGTTACAAATCCTTAAAGAAAAACATGATAACATAATCAAACAGGTAGAAGTCCTTACAGAAAAACAGGAAAACACATCCAAACAGATGATGGAAATGAACAAAACCATACTAGACCTAAAAAGGGAAGTAGACACAATAAAGAAAACCCAAAATGAGGCAACACTGGAGATAGAAACCCTAGGAAAGAAATCTGGAACCATAGATACGAGCATCAGCAACAGAATACAAGAGATGGAAGAGAGAATCTCAGGTGCAGAAGATTCCATAGAGAACATCGGCACAACAATCAAGGAAAATGGAAAATGCAAAAAGATCCTAACTCAAAACATCCAAGAAATACAGGACATAATGAGAAGACCAAACCTACGGATAATAGGAGTGGATGAGAATGAAGATTTTCAACTCAAAGGACCAGCAAACATCTTCAACAAAATTATAGAAGAAAACTTCCCAAATCTAAAGAAAGAGATGCCCATGAACATACAAGAAGCCTACAGAACTCCAAATAGACTGGATCAGAAAAGAAATACCTCCCGACACATAATAATCAGAGCAACAAATGCTCTAAATAAAGATAGAATACTAAAAGCAGTAAGAGAAAAAGGCCAAGTAACATATAAAGGCAAGCCTATCAGAATTACACCAGATTTTTCACCAGAGACTATGAAAGCCAGAAGATCCTGGACAGATGTTATACAGACACTAAAAGAACACAAATTCCAGCCCAGGCTACTATACCCAGCCAAACTCTCAATTAACATAGATGGAGAAACCAAAGTATTCCATGACAAAACCAAATTCACACATTATCTCTCCACGAATCCAGCCCTTCAAAGGATAATAACAGAAAAAAACCAATACAAGGACAGGAACCACGCCCTAGAAACAACAAGAAGGTAATCCCTCAACAAACCTAAAAGAAGACAGCCACAAGAACAAAATGCCAACTTTAACATCAAAAATAACAGGAAACACCAATTTCTTTTCCTTAATATCTCTTAATATCAATGGACTCAACTCCCCGATAAAAAGACATAGACTAACAAACTGGCTACACAAACAAGACCCAACATTTTGCTGCTTACAGGAAACTCATCTCAGAGAAAAGGATAGACACTACCTCAGAATGAAAGGCTGGAAAACAATTCTCCAAGCAAATGGCATGAAGAAACAAGCTGGAGTAGCCATTCTAATATCTGATAAGATTGACTTCCAACCCAAAGTCATTAAAAAAGACAGGGAGGGACACTTCATACTCATCAAAGGTAAAATCCTCCAAGAGGAACTATCAATCCTGAATATCTATGCTCCAAATACAAAGGCAGCCACATTCATTAAAGAAACTTTAGTAAATCTCAAAACACACATTGCACCTCATACAATAATAGTGGGAGACTTCAACACACCACTTTCACCAATGGACAGATCATGGAAACAGAAACTAAACAGGGACACAGTGAAACTAACAGAAATTATGAATCAAATGGATCTGGCAGATATCTACAGAACATTCTATCCTAAAACAAAAGGATATACCTTCTTCTCAGCACCTCATGGTACCTTCTCCAAAATTGACCACATAATTGGTCACAAAACAGGCCTCAACAGATATAAAAATATTGAAATTGTCCCATGCATCCTATCAGATCACCATGGACTAAGGCTGATCTTCAATAACAAAATAAATAATAGAAAGCCAACCTTCACGTGGAAACTGAACAACACTCTTCTCAATGATACCTTGGTCAAGGAAGGAATAAAGAAAGAAATTAAGGACTTTTTAGAGTTCAATGAAAATGAAGCCACAACATACCCAAACTTATGGGACGCAATGAAAGCATTTTTAAGAGGAAAACTCATAGCTCTGAGTGCCTCCAAAAGGAAACTAGAGAGAGCACACATTAGCAGCTTGACAACACACCTAAAAGCACTAGAACAAAAGGAAGCAAATTCACCCAAGAGGAGTAGACGGCAGGAAATAATCAAACTCAGGGGTGAAATCAACCAAGTGGAAACAAGAAAAACTATTCAAAGAATCAACCAATCAAGGAGCTGGTTCTTTGAGAAAATCAACAAGATAGATAAACCCTTAGCCAGACTCACTAGAGGGCACAGGGAAAGCATCCTAATTAACAAAATCAGAAATGAAAAAGGAGACATAACAACAGATCCTGAAGACATCCAAAACACCATCAGATCCTTCTACCAAAGGCTATACTCAACAAAACTGGAGAACCTGGATGAAATGGACAAGTTCCTAGACAGATACCAGGTACCAAAGTTGAATCAAGATCAGGTTAATGATCTAAACAGCCCTATATCCCCCAAAGAAATAGAAGCAGTCATTAATAGTCTCCCAACTAAAAAAAGCCCAGGACCAGATGGGTTTAGTGCAGAGTTCTATCAGACCTTCAAAGAAGATCTAATCCCAGTTCTTCACAAACTATTCCACAAAATAGAAACAGAAGGTACTCTACCCAACTCATTCTATGAAGCCACAATTACTCTGATACCTAAACCACAAAAAGACCCAACAAAGATAGAAAACTTCAGACCGATATCCCTTATGAATATTGATGCAAAAATCCTCAATAAAGTTCTTGCTAACCGAATCCAAGAACACATCAAAACAATCATCCATCCTGACCAAGTAGGTTTCATCCCAGGGATGCAGGGATGGTTCAATATACGGAAATCCATCAACGTAATCCAGTATATAAACAAACTCAAAGACAAAAACCACATGGTCATCTCCTTAGATGCGGAAAAAGCATTTGACAAGATCCAACACCCATTCATGATAAAAGTCTTGGAAAGATCAGGAATTCAAGGCCCATACCTAAACATGATAAAAGCAATCTACAGCAAACCAGTAGCCAACATCAAAGTAAATGGTGAGAAGCTTGAAGCAATCCCTCTAAAATCAGGGACTAGACAAGGCTGTCCACTTTCTCCATACCTATTCAACATTGTACTTGAAGTCCTAGCCAGAGCAATTCGACAACAAAAGGAGATCAAAGGGATACAAATTGGAAAAGATGAAGTCAAAATATCACTTTTTGCAGATGATATGATAGTATATATAAGTGACCCTAAAAATTCCACCAGAGAACTCCTAAGCCTGATAAACAGCTTCGGTGAAGTAGCTGGATATAAAATTAACTCAAACAAATCAATGGCCTTTCTCTACACAAAGAATAAACAGGCTGAGAAAGAAATTAGGGAAACAACACCCTTCTCAATAGTCACAAATAATATAAAATATCTTGGCGTGACTCTAACTAAGGAAGTGAAAGATCTGTATAATAAAAACTTCAAGTCTCTGAAGAAAGAAATTCTAGAAGATCTCAGAAGATGGAAAGATCTCCCATGCTCATGGATTGGCAGGATCAACATTGTAAAAATGGCTATCTTGCCAAAAGCAATCTACAGATTCAATGCAATCCCCATCAAAATTCCAAATCAATTCTTCAACGAATTAGAAAGTGCAATCTGCAAATTCATCTGGAATAACAAAAAACCTAGGATAGCAAAAACTCTTCTCAAGGATAAAAGAACCTCTGGTGGAATCACCATGCCGGACCTAAAGCTCTACTACAGAGCAATTGTGATAAAAACTGCATGGTACTGGTATAGTGACAGACAAATAGACCAATGGAACAGAATTGAAGACCCAGAAATGAACCCACACACCTATGGTCACTTGATCTTCGACAAGGGAGCTAAAAACATCCAGTGGAAGAAAGACAGCATTTTCAACAAATGGTGCTGGCACAACTGGTTGTTAACATGTAGAAGAATGCGAATCGATCCATTCCTATCTCCTTGTACTAAGGTCAAGTCTAAGTGGATCAAGGAACTTCACATAAAACCAGAGACACTGAAACTTATAGAGGAGAAAGTGGGGAAAAGCCTTGAAGATATGGGCACAGGGGAAAAATTCCTGAATAGAACAGTAATGGCTTGTGCTGTAAGATCGAGAATTGACAAGTGGGACCTCATGAAACTACAAAGCTTCTGCAAGGCTAAAGACACCATCAATAAGACAAAAAAACCACCAAGAGATTTGGAAAGGATCTTCACCTATCCTAAATCAGATAAGGGACTAATATCCAATATATATAAAGAACTCAAGAAGGTGGACTCCAGAAAGTCAAATAACCCCATTAAAAAATGGGGCTCAGAACTGAACAAAGAATTCTCACCTGAGGAATACCGAATGGCAGAGAAGCACCTGAAAAAATGTTCAACATCCTTAATCATCAGGGAAATGCAAATCAAAACAACCCTGAGATTCCACCTCACACCAGTCAGAATGGCTAAGATCAAAAATTCAGGTGACAGCAGATGCTGGCGAGGATGTGGAGAAAGAGGAACACTCCTCCATTGTTGGTGGGATTGCAAGCTTGTACAACCACTCTGGAAATCAGTCTGGCGGTTCCTCAGAAAATTGGACATAGTACTACCGGAGGATCCAGCAATACCTCTCCTGGGCATATATCCAGAAGATGTCCCAACCGGTAAAAAGGACACATGCTCCACTATGTTCATAGCAGCCCTATTTATAATAGCCAGAAGCTGGAAAGAACCCAGATGTCCCTCAACAGAGGAATGGATACAGAAATTATGGTACATTTACACAATGGAGTACTACTCAGCTATTAAAAAGAATGAATTTATGAAATTCCTAGCCAAATGGATGGACCTGGAGGGCATCATCTTGAGTGAAGTAACACAATCACAAAAGAACTCACACAATATGTATTCATTGATAAGTGGATATTAGCCCAAAACTTAGGATACCCAAGATATAAGATACAATTTGCTAAACGCATGAAACTCAAGAAGAATGAAGACCAAAGTGTGGACATTGTGCACCTTCTTAGAATTGGGAACAAAACACCCAGGGAAGGAGCTACAGAGACAAAGTTCGTAGCTGTGATGAAAGGATGGACCATTTAGAGACTGCTGTATCCAGGGATCCGTCCCATAATCAGCTTCTAAACGCTGACACCATTGCATACACTAGCAAGATCTTGCTGAAAGGACCCAAATATAGCTGTCTCTTGTGAGACGATGCCGGGGCCTAGCAAACACAGGAGTGGATGTTCACAGTCAGCTATTGGATGTATCACAGGGCTCCCAATGGAGAAGCTAGAGAAAGTACCCAAGGAGCTAAAGGGATCTGCAACCCTATTGTTGGAACAACATGATGTACTAACCGGAACCCTGGAGCTCTTGTCTCTAGCTGCATATGTATCGAAAGATGGCCTAGTCGGCCATCAATGGAAAGAGAGGCCCATTGGACTTGCAAACTTTATATGCCCCAATATAGGGGAATGCCAGGGCCAAAAGAATGGGAATGGGTGGGTAGGGAAGTGGGGGGCGCTATGGGGGACTTTTGGGATAGTATTGGAAATGTAATTGAGGAAATTATGTAATAAAAATATTAAAAAAAAAAAAAAAAGACAAAACAAAAGCCAAAAAAAAAAAAAAAAAAAAAAAGATTGGCCTGTGAGGCATTTTCTTGGTTGGTGATTGATGGGAGAGGGCCCCGCCCATTGTGGGTGGAGCCATCCCTGAGCTGGTGGTCCTGAGTGAAAAGCAGGCTGAGCAAGCTGGTGAGGAGCAAGCCAGTAAGCAGCATCCCTCCATGGCCTCTGCATCAGCTCCTGCTGCGACTTTCCTGGATAATGGACTAAAACCGTAAGATAAGATAAACCCTTTCCTCCCCAAGCTGATTTTGGTCTTGGTGCTTTGTCGAGCAATAGAAACCCTGACCGAGACACCCGTACGCTGGAGATAAACCCTTCCTGCCTCACGGCTGTTTTTTTCCAGGTGTTTGGTCACAGTAGTGAGAAAGGTGACAAATCCAGAAAAGATCAATTCAAAGAATAAAGCATGTTCCACCCAAAGGCCCTCACCATGTGCTGGGCGGGACCTATGTATGGATTAGCTCATTCATGAATGAATACAGTGAAGTTATCAGTGAAGTAGTGTTAGCATGAAAGTGTGCTGAGTCCGTCATACCTGCTCTATTTCACCAGGTGACGTCAGGTGTCACTCTAGGACTCTAACGTTAAGGACATCACGAATTCCTCAACCCTGTATTCCACCAGCCTCCAGAACAATATCAGAATAAACCTTTTTTATTTTTAACGTAGCCCTACCTCCAGCATTTAGTTATAGCAACAGAATTTAGATTAAGACAATTCATACACAGAAGATGGACTGGACCACCCCAGTGAGGAACTTTGTGAGGTATAGCGTGCTCTGGGACAGGCATAGGGAAGCAACAGCTGTCCCTTTGGTCTCTTCAGAGAGGATGGCTCAGATGCAGTCTGCTATTATAAAACTGAAGGCAAACGCTCTTCCAGGGAGGAAGCAAGTGGTGTAGTTGGCTTATCTCCTAAATTTCAGTGGAAGGGGAAGGCTGCAGAAGAGCCTGTCACAGTCTTGTAAGAAGACAACGGTCTTACCTCCCTGATGGAGGAGGAGGTTCCCTAGAGGCAAGAACATTCTAGCTCTTTGTCCACATTTTCTGTCCCCACCCTCGTCACTTGTATACAAATACTCAAAGGCCTCTCCCAGGTTCCCGGGTGCTGCCTAACGACATCTCCTATTAGCTTCTTCCGTGCAGCATTGTGCTCCCACTGTGCCAACTCTTTCTAAGAAGTTCAGCGCACCGTGGCCTGATTGCTAAGACTCAGGTTAAGGAGGCAGAGAGGTGTCTCAGCAGTTAAAAAAAAAAATCAAGCTCTGCTCTTGCAGAGGACTCAAATCTAACTCCCAGCACCCACATAAGGCAGCTCACAAACACACCTGCACTCACGTACACACTCACACACTGGAACATACACATAATTAAAAATCAAGTAATTCTTAAAAAGAAAAAAAAAATCAGTAAATGAAAATGTGTCTCTGTTTCCAGAGTGTGATCTGGTGTGTCTTGTTTTTAATGTTCTGGGATTGAACACCACTGGGGCAGCCATGTTGCTGGGAGCTCAGGACTGTTGTCAATACATCTGATCGTACATGAGTGAACCCACGTGTTTTCTTCCCTTCTGCTTCCCTCCCAGGCTTCTGACTCCCTGAGCACCTTTCCCCGTTGCTGCGTGTCCTGTCTAGCACAAACTCGCAGTGGCAACTTCAAGGACAATAGTGTCCTTTGAGTGTGACTTGGGGAGAGGCTTCTTCCTGGTCAGAGAAGAAGCACCCTTCAGCGCAGGGACAAGGATTCAGGGTGCCCTGCAGCAAAATGCAAAACACCCCTTCCCCAACTGGCAAAAGGGATTGGAACCTTAACCACAAGATCCAAAGCTGGCACCAATTTAGACTTCAGACTCCATGGGAACACACACACACACACACACACACACACACACACACACACACACACACACGAGCCTCCAAGGACCACATGGGCCCCTCTGGTGCTTACTTAATACAAAGAGGAAATTGCCCCACAGATACTCATCAACTGATACCAAGATGCTCAGTCAAGGGCAGGATGAATCCCAACGGCCACATCAGACTCTCTCCTCGTCACAAAGCAACGGAAAATTTCAAAGTCAAAGCAGAGATTTGACTGGTTTCCCTATGACTGGTTCCAGCTGTGGGCCAGAGAATAGGAACACCAAACACAACTCTATACATACAAACTACATACATGCACACCAATATGTATAGGTGTGTATTTTATATACCTTGATCAAGAAGTATGTCCTCTGCAGGCCGCCTTACTCCACTGGCTGGAGATGTACTAACGACGGCAAGCAAAAAAAATCCCCAAGAACAATTATTTCTCCCAAGGGAGGGAACACAATTCCTCCCTCCCCATGCTCAGCTCTGCAGAGAACTGAGCCAGGCAAGTGGGGATGTGCCCTATCCAATGGGCTGCCTCCAATACTTGGCTCAGAAATCCAAAAGGAAGGCACATGGCTTATACGGCTCAGGGTGAGTCTACAGTGCCCTGGAATGGGGAGCCAGCAGTCTTGGGAACGAATTTCAGTCCTACCATGAATACATCGATGCACTGTAGTCACTCATCTCATATTTATTAAGTGCCTGCTGTGTCCAGGTAGATGCAAGGCCCTGGGGGTATGATAAGGTCACTGAGGTGCCTGACAATGGAATATTGATTTGAGTAAGAGTAAGAGACCCAAGGCTTCGGGGATGGCTCAGTCGATAGCGTGCTTGTGGCTAAAGCAAGAAGACCCTAATTTGATCCCTAACACTCATGTAGAAGCTACTGCCCACCTCTAAGGCAGTTGGGGGGGGGCAAGTCAGGAGGATCATGGGGTTGTTGGTCAGTCAGTCCAACTTAATCAATGAGTTCCAGGTTCAGTGAGAGAGTAAGTCTCAAAAAATAAGGTGGAGGGCAATTGGGGAAGACACTTGACCTTTGGCTTCTGAAGGCATGAGCTCACATGGACACCTACACACACACACACACACACACACACACACACACACACACACACGGCAGGAGGGGGTGAGGCTTGGATATGGTTTGTCCCAAGGGTTCTGGGTAAAAGACACAGTGGAACTTTTTTTTTTTTTTTTGCAGTAGAGGCTCGTGGGAGATTGTTAGGTCATTCAAGATGTGTACCCTGTGCAAAGATAGATAGGTGGTTTTCTGGAGCTGGAGTATCAGCCTGAGAGAGATCCTGGCTCAAAATACATGATGGGGCCCGTGGGATGAGTCATCAGGTAAAGACACTTGCCTTGCAAGTCCTAAGACCCAGGTTCAATCCCTGAAACGATGGGTGAAAGGAAAGAACCAACTCCCAACTGTTGTAACTGACTCTCTCTCTCTCTCTCTCTCCCTCTCTCAACAAATAAAAATAAATTTAAAAACAGACAGATAGTTTCTGAGAAACACAGCACTTGTGAGTGCCCTGTGGCCTCCACATTTATTTGTGCACATGGCAGGTGCAGCCATGCATATGTATTTGCACACACATGAACACACAGAGGAAGGCAGCACTGGCTATGTATCAGAGAACTAGCCTCTGTTGGGCGTAGTTACCATAAAGAACAGGGACAAGATGGACGGGAGAAAAGAGAGGAGACAGGTGTGCAATGGTGTTCTGAGCGAGTGTGGGATTCTGCAGCAACGAGGTGAACTGTGACTGGGTGACAAGGCTGGACAGTGCACATGGCGTGCATGCAGAGCGCAGCATTCAGAACAGCATCGACAGGGCCAGGCTTTGAGAAGGGGCACCATCTGGGCGTGGTGGCACAAATGAGTAATCTCAGCCTTAGGAACGGGCAGCATGGAGATCACAAGTTCAAGGCCCCCTCCTTAGATGCACACAAATTTTCAATCTAGTTAAGGTTACACTAGACCCTGTCTTGACACACACCCTCCACCCCCGCCAGAAAAAATACGACCAAGAAACAAAACAAAAAAGTACCGCTGCAATCAGAAGTCGAGTTAGGGTGTGTGACTACAGGCATCTGTTTACATCTGTTTATTAAAGGGGGATTTACAAAGAAGTTAGTACACTTTGTTACAA
Organism: Mus caroli; assembly: GCF_978045245.1. Classification (NCBI taxonomy): domain Eukaryota; kingdom Metazoa; phylum Chordata; class Mammalia; order Rodentia; family Muridae; genus Mus; species Mus caroli. The sequence goes on from NW_028227273.1 coordinate 47,522,216, forward strand.
CTTCTAAAGAAGCAGCTGCCCTGCTTCTGAGAATTACAAGCCAGGAACTGGAGTGAGGGTGGGCCTGCAGGGTGCTGTCTAGCCCCTCCTCCCTTGGGATTTACCATCACTTCCCCTCCTGTCTACTACACAGACCTGGATATGATCAACCATAATTCTGGAGTGGGATTTAATGAGACTGAGTCACACTGTAGCATTGGGGTTCTAATGCACGACTCCACACAGCCCAAATTTACCAACTGTGTGTGTATGTACATGCATGTGGATGCATGTATGTACATGTGCACATGCATGTGCATGCATGTGTGTATGTTGTGCATGTGTATGTGCATATGTGTGCATATGCATGTACATGTGCATGTTCATGCATGCACGTGCATGTATATGTATGCGCCAATGTGCATATGTGTGTAAGTGTGTATGTGTGTCGATGTGCATGTGTATATGTGTACATGAACACTCATGCATGTATGCATGTGTGTGAATGTGCATGTGTGTGTATGTGTGGAGTCCTGATGTCTTACTCAATCACTCCCATCTTACTCACTGAGGCAGAGTCTCTCAACTGACCCCTTGAGTTCATTGCCTGGCCTCATCTAGATAGCCAGCTTGCTCTGGGATTCCATCTCTGCTTTCTGAGTTCTGGCATTACAGGGAGGTCACCATGCTGTCTGGACATTTGTGTGGGTTCTGGGGATGCCAATATGGTCTTAGTGGTTGCGTGGCAAGTGCTTTACCTACTGAGTCATCTCCCAGCCCTTGCAGGCATTCTGAACCTCTCCTCTCACCACCACTCCTGCTGCTGGACAAACCTTTACAAATCCCTTGCTCCTCTTGCCTCTAGGGTAGATCGAATGTTAGTCTGGGGAGTTCAGAGGCCACAGGACAAGAAGCCAAGACAGGAAGAAGGGGAAAGCAAAGACCAAAAACACTCTTGTCTGTCCTTTATGTCATTGTGGAAGTTCAGATTGACACCAGAAAACCACCACCTTCACCAGATGGCTCGCTTGATGAGAAAGGGCACACACTTCTCAGAACAACGGCTCAGTGTGTGGCCCTGGCTGGCCTGGAACTCGTGAATCTGTGCATTCAAACTCTGTTACTTATGGGCAAAGTAGGCCAATGTCCTTCGTTAGCAGCTCCTCCCCCGCTAGCTTTGCTCTTCATCTAGTCACTGTCCCATGGAGACTTTTCTCTTTTAAAGCTGGGCAAGGGGTCTTTCCCTCTTAAGTCTGTCTGTCTGTCTGTCTGTCTGTCTGTCTGTCTGTCTCTCTCCCCAAACCACGTCTTTACAGGTAATAGTGTGTATTTGTGTGTGTGTGTGTGTCTGTGTGTGTGTGTCTGTGTGTGTGTGTGTCCACCTAGAGAAGGGGGTCAGGTGTCCCCCTCCGCTGCTCCCTGCCTTATCCCTTAAGACAGGGTCCCACACTGAATCTAAAGCTTGGAATTTAGGCTAGGCTGGCTGAGTCGTGCCTGCGTCTGTCCTTCTAGCAGGTACATCCGGCTTTAATGTGAGTGCTGGGATCCAAACTCACATGCCCATTCGTGGACAGCAGGCCCTTTCCCCACTGATCCATCTCCCCAGCCCTCCATCTAGTCCTTGCACCAACTCCTACCCATTTTTCCTACCCATCTCTCTCGCTGTCAGCTCATTAGCAGACAACCTCTCCCACCCCTGCCCCATCCAGAAATATCATTTTTCTCTGTTAACTAGTTAGTGAGTTAGTTATGGACAGGGTCTCATGCAACCCAAACTGGCTTCAAATACTCTGTGTCTGAGGATGGACTTGAACTCCTGATCTCACATCTCCCTGTCCTAAGAGCTGGGCTTACAAGCTTGCACAACCATGTCCAAGTGAAACGGCGAATGTGCACTCTTCGGCTCTTAGGTAAATCACTTTTGCACTCTGCACACTTTAAACTACTACAAAGTTTACCCAAAGCCGCCAAGAACTTTCATTATTCTGTGCCTTTACTTCTGGAAGACAGTAACGAGATAAATAAAACCACACAAGGAGATTTCAAGTGAATCTAGATTCGAGGAACCTTGAGTCTCACAGCAGGTATGAGGGCTCAGTCAGATCTACAAAGACAGTAATCCTGGAACAAGCAGCTCCTAGGAACAGACTGGGGTGGAGGACGTGAGCAGTTTAGGAATTAACCCAGTGCTTTCTCCACTGCAGTTTGATACAATCTGGACAGTACCGGCGGACCCAGGAACCTCCAGAATCTAATCAGATACAGGGGTGAACAAAAAAGGTGTATTTTGCCAAGTTTGGTGGCCCTCAGTTGACAGATGCGGGAGGACCTGAGTTCAAGGACAGCCTGAATTCTACACATTGAATTCTAGAGCCTGGCTACCCATTTTACATTTCTTAAGAAATGTAAAAGAAGATAGATTCTCTAAAAGCATATTTTTATCTCAGGTATGTTTCAAGTCTGACCCAGTTGACATCTATTCTAACCAACTGCTTCCTAAAACTAGTAGCTCTATGATGGGTCATGCTGATTGCTGACTGTCAACGTCTCAGGATCTAGCATCACCTACAAGATGCACCTTAGGGTGGAGAAATTGAGGTGGAAAGCCCTACCCTAAATGTGGGCAGTGCTGTCCTATGGGCAGCGCCTCGGCTGAGATGGATGAACAGGAGAGAAGGGCCGACGTTCATAGCTGTCTGCTGCCTAGCTGTAGACAAAAGGTAACTGGCCCATACAGTCCCACTGCCATGCCTTCCCCACTGCCGAGGACTGGACCCTGTGACATGAACCAAAGTCAAACCCTTCTAACTTCAGGTAGCTTCGGTTGGGTGTTTTGTCCCAAGGAGAAAGACAACTAATACAATCTCCTTTATGTTTCAGTGTTCTTTAAAGGCGAGGAGAGCATCCAGATGTGATTGCTCCCTCCATGACTCCAGCGCCCGGTCTGTTACCGTCCCCAAACCCAAAGCAACACATACAAATTTCAAAGCCACACGCAGCCTCTAAGCAGCCCCTGTTTATGGAACGGATGACATATCTAGAGCTTCCTCCTTTCAAGAACAGCTCAGTTGTTTGTGACTTAGATATGACACCCCATCCCTGTTCTAGTCACACCGAGTGGTGGCTTTATGGGATGGTCAAGCACCCCAAGATTACCTTGTGAGAGTCAGGGCCGTGTGGTGAGGGTTAGACAAGTCTGAGTCAGTTTTTCTGGATGACAGCACTAGGAAGTCAGGAGAGGAATGTAAGTGCCATGGTCTATGCATTAGCACACAGACATGTTCATCCTTCTGTGTGTGTACATGTGCTTGTGTGTATCCACGTGGGCGGGCATGTCCAGGTATGCACATGTTGTGGAGGGCAGAGATCAATTCTGGGTGTCTTCTTCAATCACCACACTTTATCCTTTGAGACAGGGTCTCGTGAAGAACCTGGAGCTTGCTGACTTGGCTAGACTGGCGGCCAACAAGCAAGGCCAGGAGATTCTCTTGCTCCCAGCACTCTAGCACCGGGGTTACAGGAGTACACAGCAACATTCCAGCCTTTTTACACGGATGCTGGCGTGCTGATCTCAGAACCTCATGCTTAGAGAGCAAGCATCTTATTAACTTATCTCCCAGCCTACTTATTCTTGGTTTAAAAATTAAATACACATTTCTATTTACTTTGGGAGGTGTTTGAGTGTCACAGTACGTGTGTGTGTGTGTGTGTGTGTGTGTGTGTGGTCAGAGGACATCTTTCGGAGTCACTTCTCTCCTTTGACCATGTGAATCCCAGGGATCAAACTTATTAGCCTTGGTGGCCATGTCGGATGGCACCGTACCAGCTGGGACATGTCTCCAGTCCATTGTTTGTTCACATTTCCTCTTTGTCGGCATCCTTTCTTCAGACAGATCGTCCTTCCCTATCGACGACTATGAGCCAAAAGGAAATCACTCCAACAGATCACTCCAGGTTAACAATCTAGCTTGCTCTTCTCCAGAACCAACTTCTCTCTAGAACATTCTCTGACTTCCTCTCTCTCTAAAGAATACCCTAGCAACTGGATTTTAAGGTAAGGCCAATGCAGCCAACACTTGCCCACAGTTCTAGGAAGTGTCTGGGGGCAGTTTCTCCAAAGCTCTGCCTCTTTGAAGGTAACAGACTGACAGAGAACCCAGTTTCCTGGCTTGTACCTGTATCCTTCCGAATTTGGGTGTAAGTTTCATAATCTTGAGTCACTTGTCGGCAGAGGAAGAAATGGGATAAAAATCAAGAGTAGACGGATACCTCTGAGTTTGAAGTCTGCTTGATGGGACCCAGCATTGATGAGTTCTCTAAGCCTCGGTTTCCTCACTGGTAAATGAACAGCTGTCTGCAGTTCAAGGATGAGAAATACAGGAGGAAGTTCCTCTGGTCCAGCAAGCATGCTCAGTCCCAATCTGTTCACACTAACCACCATTCCCATCTGAAAAGAAAACTCCGGAAACACTCTGGGAAAGTGAAGCAGGTCCCTAGGTGCAGGTGCTGTGTGGTGCATGCGTGTATCTATTCAGAGTTTTTGTTCTGCGATGGGTCTGTCTTCTTTCTGCAGATGTGTGAATGGCTCTTCCCAGGAGATTCTGGTCCTTGGGACAGGAGAGAGTGGAGGGGAAGGCAAAGTCTTGGACGATGCAGCTTGGGAAGGCTCATTCTTTTCAGAGATGAGGATCTGTACTTTCCCTGGAGATCTGGTACACACGACCACAATTCCAGGGTCAGCAAGCTGTCAGAACCCCATGAAGGCCCCAGCTCTGACTTGCCACCCACACCCCTTACTGGGCAAACCTGGAGAAGATAACTGGCAGCCAGGAAAGGTGAGTTACTGCGACTCCTGGCACCGCCAGAAGAGAATGAAAACCTGCTTCGTTTTGAATGTGATGAGATGGGAGTCCCAACTGTCTGGAAGAAGGATGGACTACGAACGAGCCCACAACATCAAGGCACCCACGGACCCGCCCCTCCCGAGGTCCCAGGCTTCAGTAATCATTAGTAGAACCATCTGCTCAGCATAATGAAATGTGCAGTCTCCTGTACATATAATTAGTGAAGTCATTTTAATTAATTAAACAAATTAATTAATTGCAAGGATATTGCAACCATTTCCCAGGAACTGCAACCAACTCATTTATTTTCCTCATGTCGACTAAGCATCTATCAAGGACAGAGGCCCACGCACTGAGGAGGAAAGGAAGCTCGTGGTGCATCAGGGTTAGGAACGGAAGCCCAGTGCGCAGTCCTGACAAGCAGGTCTCTTCCTGGGGCTGGCTTGTTTTAAAACGGAAAGTCTTAAAGTTTTTAATGGAAAGTATTAAGAACTCTATTGAGCTGGGCAGTGGGGGCGTATGCCTTTAATCCCAGTACTTGGGAGGCAGAGGCAGGAGGATCTCTATGAGTTGGAGGCTAGCCTGGTCTACAGAGTGAGTTCCAGGACAGCCAGGGCTACACAGAGAAACCCTGTCTTGAAAAGCAAAACAAAACAAAAAAACGAACAAACAAAAAACTACCCAAAACAATAACAACAACAAAAATCCTCCACTGATCTTAGACAAATTAGGATGGTCAGTCACCCTAATGCTGTTTGATTTGGGTCCCTCTCTCTAAGGGTCTAGGTGATCACCATCATAAAGGAGATTGGGTACCTGCAGAATTGAGCATCTGCAGCCCAGGCCTCGCTCCAAGCAGATACGGCTGATACCCACCCAGATCGAGGGGCTCTAGCTGCTTGGTTCAGACAGGAGTCCTTTGTCCTCACGTTTCTGACAAGACACCACCCCTGAAGAAGAAGACTAAGAGACTGAATGGATTTACCAACTATACTTGAGAATCACTGAAGAGTCAAGCGAGAAAAGACTATCACCGTCTTGTCCAGCCATCAGCTCAAAGCGTCTATCCCTAACAGTGTTGTCCACAGAGACTCATTTCTCCTGGTACAGCAGCAAGCTCACTGTCTCTCAAAGCTACTCCGTCTATCTTCACAAGCTCCAGCTCTTAAGGTTCTTTCCTTTAAACCCCTAAAGTCTCTCTCATCGCTCTCCTGAGGAGATCACGTGGAACTTCGTTTTGAGGCATGGGCTCATCTCCCAAGCTGGCCTTACACTTGTGATCTCCCGCTTCCTCCACCTAGGTGCCCGCATCACAGGCATGTGCCGCCGTGCTCATCGTATGTATCTCCGTGGTTTTGTACAAGCCAGGCAAGTACGCTACCAATTGATCTACAGCTTCAGCCCACATAACAGAACATCACGCAATGGAAGACAGCTGCCGACTGCCTCCTCAGCCTTTCGAGGCCCAGTTTTTTGCCTGTCAATCACAGGTCTTGCTTTGTTTTCCTGAAGGCAGTGTGCCCTCCTGCTCTCGCAGCATCCTTTAGGTGCCTGAGGTGGTGGGAGAGCAGGGAAGACGACAGTGTGCAGACCCGACTGGTGCTCATGGACATCTCCTACACAGGTTGCCATGCTCATGTCGGACCCTCTGCTCCCCTGCAGGAATTGCCACCTCACCCCCACTGACTCACAATGCCACCCTAGTGCCATTCCTGAACGTGCTGTTGAGCCGCAATCTGCCACAGGACTCCCCTGGAACTCACACTCCAGCTGGATCCCGAATGATCAAAAACGCACAAGAAGGGGAGAGGCACAACAGCAATTATAGCCCAGCCAATTTCCCAGTTACTAACAACGTGCTCCAAGGATTTCCTTAGAGGCCGGTCCTCTAGAGCAGCATGGAGCCACAAACACATTCTGAGCATGGGTTAGATGCCTAGGCCAGCCCACAGAAGTCTTCTGAACTCACACTGTAGCATGAGATGAAGACTGCTTTTCCATCTTAATCAGATGTAACCATCATGCCTGCAGTCGTTGCCACGGCGATGTGCACTCTGTGTTCCATGCTGAGTTACTGCTTTAGGTTAAGGACATACAGGCTGTCCTTGAACTCCTGATCCTCCCAGCAGGCAAGTGACCAGATCTGGTCCCTCCTGCAGGAGCTTTGTAACACCAGTTACAAAAGCCAGGGTCAAAGACGAGGCTAGCCACCTCCTGCTACTCTGAATTAGCGCATAGATGCTGTTAAAGTCCTAGTCTCTGCTTCTTGGCCTCTACGCTGATCACAATACCTTCCTCAGAGCATTGATGGATGCCAGGATTCAATGCAAGGAGAGAGAATGGCAGCTGGACCATCTACACAGGCCCTGTTATGTGCACATCGTGTGGGTGAATTAATAGTTGGACACAAATCCTACTGGCTCATAAGTGGGGTGACTAAGATGCAGAGAAGATGGGTTGTTTACCAAATATCCCACAGCTCGCCAGTTTCATACCAAATATCCCACAGCTCGCCAGTTTCAGTCAGAGGAATTGCTAAGAAGCTACTCTGAACATGATACAGATGGTGGCAGATAGCTCAGCGAACAGCCAACATAGGCAGGTGGCTGAGAGCTCAAGTCTCTGCGACTTTTCTTTTTAATTGAGAGTCTTCTTATTCTTTGGGCTTGTCTCAAACTCCTTTGCTCCAGGGATCCTCCTACTTCAGTCTAGAGAAGGCCTCTTGGACTGGGCCACTGACCTGGTTCCCAGCCAGCACTTGTGTGTGTGTGTGTGTGTGTGTGTGTGTGTGTATTCCTGTGTGCAGGTGCCCATGTGGGCATGCATGCACCTTCGTGCTCACGCACGTGGTGACCAACAGACAACTTCAGGTGTTTCTGTTTAGGTGCCACTCACTTTGTGGCTTTGAGAAAGGGTCCCTCACTGCCCTTTGGTCCTCCAAACAGGACAGGTGCCTGGTCAGTGTTCCCCCCCTACCCTGGTCCCAAGGATCCACCTGGCTCCACCTCCTGGGTCCTGAGATTACAGTCTTGTGCTACAACCTCCAGCTACTTTATGTAGAGTCTGGGGATATAACTCAAGTGCTTTAGAGGCAGGGATTTTACCAATTAAGCCATTCCCCTAGTTCCAACTCAGTACATTTAAGGCTCTGATTCTGTGTCCCCTCCAGCCCCAACTACAACCACAGTGGTCACCTTAACAATAGGTGTTGCTCCTTAATTGTGCCGGTCACTAGGTACACCCTCGCCTGAGCACCCGAGGAACACTGCAGAATGCACCCACATTCATCTGACTTCTTCCCCAGCATGCACCACTTTCTCCCTAGTTATAGGAAGCTTCCCGGAGCGTGGAGGAGTACAGTGCTGTATGTGCACACTCAGAGGCTAGACACAGGATAGGCATTCAGTACATATTAACACAGTAAATGAACACACTCACCTAGACCAGCGATTCGAAACCTTTGTGTTGGGACTCCTTTTCCAGGGGCCACCTAACACCATGGGAAAACACAGAGGTTTACATTATGACTCGTGACAGCAGCAGAATTGCAGTTATGGAGTGGCGATGAGATAATGATACGGTTGGGGGGCTCATGACAACATGAGGAACTGTGTAAAGGGTCGCAGCATAAGGAAGGTTGAGACCACTGCTCTAGGCTGGCAGGAAGAAAATACCCATAATGGTGCTGTAAGGCTAAAGAAAGCGGGCCTCCAAATATATACAATAATCCCATGATTGTTTGACTATACACGAGTCCCAGAAGAAAGATCCATAGAGATACACGTGGAAATATTCCTTGTGGTTACGTCTAACAAGCAGAAGCAACGACAATATTAAACTCCATTTTGTTGTAAACACTTTCCAGTACCAGGAACTGGGGCTGGGGCGTGGCTTTGCTGGGAGAGTGCTTGTCCAGCATCTATGACAAGTGTCCAGGCTCCACACCCAACAACACGGAGAATTGGGTATGGTGGTGAACACCAGTAATCCTAGCCTTTGGGAGGTAGAAACCATAGCATCCTAAGTTCAAGGTCAGCCTCAGGTATGAGGTAGGTGTTCTAGGCCAGCCTAGGCTATAAGACCCCAGAAGGTGGGGAGAGCCATGGATTACCCTGGTAATCTTTAAATTGGCTTGTATCTCATGTAAATATGTGTGTACGAACACACAGAGGTTCCAAAGGACATGAGCAAGAGGTTAGGAGAGACACAATTTCCTTCCTTCCCCTAAGTGTTGCTAGGCAACGCAGAGAGAAAAAGCAGAATTGGATCCCCAGGGCCCGGGACTTAGCAGTACCTCCTTCAGAACTCACCCACCCCCGAAAGGGAAACTCTAGACTACCCAAAAGTCACCTTACTGCCTCTCGCTGAAGAAGCAGTGGCATGGTTTAAACCTCTGTGGTGATTTTACATTACACGGGAACATTCCAGAAAGACAACATTAGCTAATAACCAGTGTGGTGCTTTGTATGCAGAAAAACACTCTTTCCACATAGGCTGATTCTACCATCCTAGCAGTGAGAAAGTCGAGCTAAGGGATTTGACCAGAATCCAGGGCTGGCTTAGATCTAAACTTGGTCTTTCTACTCTATGAGATGAGGAAACCAGCCAAAGGGTGTACAGAGGACGCCAACCCAGTGGTTTAGGCATTCCTTACCACCCATAAGAAAACCAATATACAGTGAGGGCTGAGTCTGGGCCCAGCACAAGGCTCTGCACAAGGAAAACCAGAGGCAAAGCCAGCCTTCAAGGGATTGACTCAGGGATGCAGGCACTAACAGTGAGGGGCCGACTCAGGGATGCAGGAGCTGACAAAGCTGTCACTTAATAGTACAGACTATACTAGATGTGTGTAATAGGAGGTCTGAAAAAGTGTGGGCAAGCAGGTTTTGAGGAAGAGGGAAGACAGACACCGGCCCAGCTGGAGTGAAGGAGCCACCTATGTGCCTTGAAGAGGAAAGGGGGGAGCAGCTGGGGTATTCCCGGTCAGTGCTCCTTCTTCTGCCCTACTTTCCCACAGCCCATCACCCACTTGGCACACATGTGTACAGCCTCCTGCCGAGGACGTGGCTCTCTGTGGGGATGATTTCTAATGCTATGTGACACGGCGTTCACACTTGAGTGGGTGTAAGGGGCCGACCAGAGCGAGCCAGACAGGATAAGAAGCTCCTGCAAGGATGCTTGGCTCTGAGGACACACTGGTCCGTGCATGGAGGCCCACATCCCAAGCAGGTGGGATGGGCATGTCTCAGAGGTGGCAGAGGAAAGGAAGGGAAGGAGGAGATTGGCAGGGGGCGGGGAGAGCAAGCGCACTTAAGGAGAATTACCCTACACCTCAGGACTTTCAGTATGAAAACCAGGACAAGTTGGTCAGCCCAGTGGCACCCTACTCAGGGACGCTAATAGATGTCCTGACCTTGGGATGGCCCTCTTCCAGTCCTGCTTGGATCCACCACTGATCATTAACAACCCCAGGAATGACATGATGAAATAAGAAGCAACCACCCGGGTAACATCTACACGCTTCCTTCTTACTCATGGATGGTGTCCTCTCAGCTCAGCCGCGCAGATTCCCAAGTGAGCTCAGGCCAAAGGGAACATCCAATGTAGTTGATTGTTGCGGTCCGACCCGCAGTCCGCAACCCCCCTTCCTTTATAACTGAATGTTGGAATTAGTAAAGGGGGGCCTTGAGTTGATGTTAAAACAAAGCCCAGAATCATTGTTTTTTTTTTTTTTTTTAACTTTGCTCAACTGTTTCTCTAACATGAACTCATGAGCTACCCAGCCAAGGAAAGCCATAATACACAGCTTTACATAAAACACCTTCTCTTTCTTACCAGTTCTCTGCCATGTCCCCATCCAGACCCCACGACCCTCTGCCCACTCAGTTGCTAACTCTCCCCAAGGCAGGTCCTGTAGATGGCTTCTCCCCAGCCATGCAAGAGGGCCCAGCCAAGAAAAGATTGAGTACTTCTATGTGGCAAACACTGTAGTCGGTGCCATCCAGAACACAAAGAAAGCACAACAGGACATGGTCTGACAGAGTTGATCAAGTATACAGCTCTGTGACAGAAGGGGGAAGAGGGTTGTGTGGGATTGGAGGCATAAGAATGTAAGAATGGGGCTGGAGAGGTGGCTTCGTCATTAAAAGGTTTGGCACATAAGCACAAGGAACTGGGTACAGATGTCTGGGACCCAAGTAAAAACCCAGGCATCCTAAGTAAAAACCCAGGCATCCATCATCCTAGCACAGGGGAGACAGGGATAGGAGATCCCTAGGCTCAGAGCCCAGCCAGTGTAGCCAAACTGGTGAGTTCCAGCTGCCATGAGAAAGCCTGTTTCCAATAAAATGGAAAGTGATAGAAGACAGTCATAGTAGTCTTCTGCCCCCCCCCTCTCTCTCTCTCACATACACACACACACACACACACACACACACACACACACACACACATACACACACACACACACACAGAACAAGTAGCCAATGCACATTGCCATTACTGTTAATGTGCGTGGATAACTATAGGGGAGGGGGAGGGGAAGGGGGAGGGGGGGATACAGACAGGACCCAGAAGACTGCAGGATCAAGCACAGCAGCGGTCACCTGAAACACTTGGGGCACGTCTACTCCATCACAGACATCTGGTCACAGGGTTAGCACGTCCCCATGAACTCAACAACAACAGTAACAATAACAACAACAGCAGCAACAACACAATAACAACAGTGTTGAGAGTTGAGGTCCTGACCTCGGAGAGTTAGCCAAATGATCCCAATGATAAAACCCTGACCAAGGAAGCCAGGGACAGGGTGAGGGGACAACTGTGGAATGCAGACCTCCTGCCCAGACAAACAGCACACACAGAACTTCGCAGAGGGACCAGAGACAAAACGCAAGTCTCCAAGAAGGAAGAATGTAATAGACATTCGCGTCTTCTCCACAGTGGCAAGCCAGCATGTATTCAATGCTGAAAACATTTCTGTTTTCCTTTTTGGTTTTTTGAGATGTCGTTGCTCTGCATAGCCCTGACTGGGCTGGCCTCAAACACAGAGATCCTCCTGCCTCTGCTTCCCTAATACTGGGATCAAAGGTGTGCGCCACCACTGCTCAGCTCTGAAAACATTTCTAAGCGACACAACCTACTGGCAGACCTTTGGTTTGGAGCCATCAGGACCTTGATCATTGTGACTTTCAAAACTGTAAGGGACATTTCAGTGGAATGATGGACACTGGATCCCGTCTGCTGTCCATACAGTGAAGTTAGGGGACTGAAACACTGGATCTTAGAGCTTTATTTTTCAAGAGTTATAACTTATTTATGTATATATATGTGTGTGTGTGCACATACATACACACACACATACACATAGACACAGACACATACACACACACACATGCACACTCACACACGTGCAATCACACACGCACGCGCACACAAGACCTCTAAGGCCAGAAGAGGGAGTCAGATGGTTTGCAGCTGGATTTGAGGCAGTACCGAGCCGAATGATGTGAACGCTGGGAACCAAACCCTGGTTCTTTAGTAGAGCAGCACAGCTTTCTAGTTATCTCGCCAAGCGCAAAGCATTAGAAACAAAGTTATTAGACACAATCTACAGATTACTAACTGGAGATCGACCACATTGGTTTCACTATAATGCTATTCACAGAGCCTGGGCCGAAGGCCACCTTTGGCCTGATGGTACCCTGGTCAGTCAATAACAAGTTAGCAGCTATTGACTGACTGTCTATTTAATGAACAACTCTGTGCTGCTGATGACAGAATGGCGAGAAGAGGGCAGTGGGGGCGGGACCAGAGAAAGATATCAGGACACAGTGAAAGGAGAGAGGAGCCTTGGAGGACAGGAACCCCAGGGTGGACTTGACTGGTTCATCCATGAGTGTGGCAAAGCAAGTTACAGGGCAGCTGAGGCTACACTGAGAATCCCTGGCTCAAAAAAAAACCAAAAAAACCAAAAAACAAAAAAACAAAAAAACAAAAAACAAAAAGGAAAGGAAAGGAAAAAAAGGATATGTCCAGCATACATGCACACATGTACACGTGCACATATACACACGCACATGCATGCACAATGAACAATTATCCAGAGTACTTTTAATTTACCATTAAGGCTCATTGACAACTATAAGGTGAGAGGACGTAGATAAGACTCAGATGACAGCAACGGTCACCTGAAACACTTGGGGACATGTCTACCCCATCACAGACACAAGGACTACCTGGTCACGAGAGATAATGAATGCATATCTGCTTGAAAGCAGAGAGCTCTTTGGAACACAGAGGAGCAGTTGGAGACATCTATTATCCCAGCGTTACTAACTGGCCTCAACAGCCCTGAGAGGTTGACCCCATCCCCCATCCCCTCTGCACAGAAACTGACTCAAAGATGCAGGGTCCAGGTCAAACCAACTGGGTGTAATCAGACTCCATCCCAGGCTTTTGCCTGATAGAAAACTATCTTCTTCTCACTGATGGGATGAGACCAAGGAGGCTCTGACATGATAGTGTACCACCTGGAATGAGGGGCTAGGAGATCATAACTCAGGAAGAGACCAATAATCAAGGAGAAAACCGGGTTGGAGTCTCTTGTTTAAACCCCCAAATAAAGCCTTACCTAATACGTGGATTTTCACAATTAATCTTGACTGGCAATTACATGGGATATAGAACTGCTAGGGAACCAAACCTCTTGGGAACGCCTCTGAACGGTTATCTGGACCTGCCTAGAGGTTCATCCTCTGTTTGGACATTGCCCTTCCATGGGCTGGAGCCCTGGACTGAGTAGAGTGAGCCCAGCTTCCATCTCCCTAGGCTTTCTGACTTCCGTAGCTCCCGTGCCCACTGCTGTACTTTCCCCATCACGGCGGACTATCCCCCGAACCGTAAGCCAAAATAAACCCTTCCTTCCAAAGCTCAGTTCCGTCTGATAGTTTGTCACGGCATCAAGAAAAGTTACTAATCCAGGGAGCTACTCTGAAATGCCACGATCTCAGAAGCCAATCAATCTACTGCTGATCAGTGTCCGTTTGGGATACTGATCCAGTTACCAAGTAATCCAGCACATAGCTGACAGAAAAAAGCAGGAGAAACTGCGGTAAAGCTTTAAGCTTGTCTGGCTGCTTCCTCACCACACCCCTGTGCTTCCATAAAGGATTTGACAAAGGAGACTGGTAAGGGGCTCAGAGAGGGACAAAAAGGAGAAAGGCAATCACAGGTAATAAAACAAGTCATTACTGGGCCGGCCTTGATTTGCTTCTTATCTTCTAAGACCAGAGAGGGCCACAGGGCTGGGCTGGTGGGGGATCTTTAATGGTAAGTTGAAAGAATGAGGGCTTCCCCCACCCAGTCTTGAGCCTGCATAAATTCTCTAAATGTTTACTGATTCCCTTTTATGGAGATAGCTGAAGAGACCAGAGCAACAATACCAGGAGATGCTGATCTATTTCATATCTTAAAAAGAAAAAATTACTCAGGGTCTTCGGTACTGAGCTCATGTTCAAGATAGGTTTGCCAGAAATCTAATTTGGGATGAGTAATTTAATTTGGCTACTGCAATTAAAAGTGGTGCAGTATTTGTGTTTTAAAAGGAAACCATGTTAGATGTGTCTAATCTGATCAGATGAGTATCAGAGCGAGGTGGCATTGTATCTGGAGCAGACAGATACTGCACTGATTTTTTTTTTTTTTACCTAATCACATGGGAGACGGATAGCGTCCGAGCAGGTAGGTACCAGCAGCGAGTACCAAGAGAACAGAGCTGCCCAGCTGGAATTCCCATGCCCATGACACCATCTCAAGCCCATAATATTCTTCACGGGAGGAAAACTGGGGGCCTTGAGTGGACAAGAGATTTGCTCTCACTCTCAGAACTGCAGTCCAGTCCTCCATACTCCGGTGTGTGTCTCTAGCACATGTGCTCTTTGTAAGATGGTGTGTAGACAGATGTCGGGGCTGGAGATGGAGCTCAGATGTGCTTGTCTATCCTGCAAGAAGCCCTGGTTCCTAACCCAGCAGCACAATGTTGTGTGGCCGCTCGTCGGTTAAGCTCGGCACTCAGGAAGATCTTCTTCTACACAGCAAGTTCAAGGGCAGCCTGGGCTACGTGACTGACACATTGTCTCAACAAAACACCCGCTACTGTAGGGCTGGCATTGTTCTTGCTGTCTACTTAAGCAAGACACAAGTTGTCAGATGCCGCCTGCCAATCTCTCTGTCCATATATATATATATATATATATATATATATATACACATATATGTATATATATTATATATACACGCACACATATGTATACATATGAATATATATATATATGTACAAATATACACACACACATATACATATAGACATATTTTGAGAGCCCCGTATGGCAAGCTGGCTTTGAAATTTTGTACATGCATGAAACTGATCTTAAACTTGTAATCCTCCTGCTTCCTCATTCCAAATGCTGAGACTACAGGCTTGTACCACCATTCCCTGGCCATTCTTAATGACTGCTCCAATCACCCTTAAACCCGAACTCATGAAACTTGACATTAAGCACATTCCAACCACACGATGGTCAGAAAAAAACCAGTGTGTTTTACTTTTGGAAAAGCTATTAGCCTTAAGGAGTTCTAAATATCAGTGGATGTGACAGCAAGTGTTATCAGGGTCTCAATGTACTTTGATCTAGGACAATTAGATTGTAAAGGAAAAACTAGATAAAATATCTACACTCTATCAACTTAATACACGTATCTGAAAAACAAATCCCCTTTTATGTTGAGTGAGGGGGATGTGGTGGTTTGAATGTGCTTGGCCCAGGGACTGGCACTATTAGGAGGTGTGACCTTGTTGGGAGTATGTGTGGCCTTATTGGAGGAGGTGTGTCACTGTGGGGCTGGGCTTTGAAGTGCTATGCTCAAGCTCTGGCTAGTGTAGAAGCAAGAGTATACTCCTGGCTGCCTTCAGATGAAGATGCAGAACTCTCAGCTCTTTCTCCAGCACCATGCCTGCCTGGGCACCTCTTGCTTCCTGCCATGATGATAATGGACTGAACCTCTGAAACTGTAAGCCAGATCCAATTAAATGTCCTTTATAAGAGTTGCCTTGGTCATGGTGTCTCTTCAGAGAAATAGAAGCCCTAACTAAGACAGAAGATGAAACAGTCCAAAATAAAAATGAGACAGGACACCAAGAGACAACTTACACACACTCTCATCTCTTTGATGGACTCAGGGGATTTTAAGATCCTAGAAAAAGGGATGAGCCTGGGTTGCTGAATGATGCTCTGTGAGCTCTGGTCCTTGGATGATGCTCTGCGGGCTCTGGTGGCTGCTGCTCAGGACCACCTAACATGGGCTGGTATTGGTTATCTTAAATTTACTTAAGTTAGAGTCTGGAATTTTGTTTCCTTAGCTAGTGTGACTAACACACACACACACACACACACACACACACACACAGATGAAAAAGCACCAAACTTTGTCTGATGTACAATACCACAGTGAAATTGTGAGGCAATAAACCCCTTACATGTATTGACTGTGTGTGTGCTTGAGCGAGCACCTGCTCATCCGCAGCACGTGTGGGGGTCAGCAGACAATTCGCAGGAGTCACTCTCTCCTTCTGCCCTGGGGTCCTGGGTTGAATTCAGATAATCGAGCTTGGTGGCAAGTGCCTCTACCCTCAGGCCACCCCTCTGTTACTTTAAAGCAGGATTCAAGCAAGAGTTATATTTTCCTTTTTAATAATCATTTAAATCGTTAAGTTAGCACACAAAGTGATGGGTTTCATTATGACACGCTGGTACATTCACGCCTTCCCGCACCCCCTCTTTCTGGTTCCCCTTCCATCCCCCAAAAGGTGCCTCTTTCTCTGTTTTTATGTAATGGTGTATTCCATGACTCTCTTCCTCCTCCCCCTCTGCTTCCTTGTGATATTTTCTTTCCTCTTGCAGTTTCCTTCCTATGTTTAAAAAGTATTTGTATGTGAGTGTGTGTGCGTGAGTGTTTATGTGCTTGTGTGCAACAGCACGCACTCATGTACGTGTGCACGCATTATACATACAGAGGCCAGAGGTCACCATCAAGTGCTCTCCTCAACTGCCCCCACATTCGTTTTTTGAGACAGGGTCTCTCACTGAACCCTGGGCTGAGCAGCTGGCCAGGCTAGCTGACCAGCAAAGCCCTGGTACCCTGTCCTCTCTGCCTCTCACTGCTCATGAGATCGGAACTCAGCTTCTCAGGCCTGCCCAGCAACCGTCATGCCCACTGAGCCGCCCTTCCTGCCTTTGCATGTTTTCATCCGATGGATAATTCACTCGGGTCAAAGAATGATCACAGACTGTCTTCCAACCCTCTTTCCTGTGACATTTATCTACTGGAGAAACTCAGGTCCCATGGAACTTCCTGGTGGCATCCCTGTGGTCTCTTAACATGTCCCCTTTCTCCGCTTTGCCTTTAAGCTGAGAGTCCGTTCTGTCCAGTGAGCTTTGGTGGCTCTCTGCCTTCCTAAGAATATTTCAGGCAGTCTTATGATTTTTACAGCCAGACCCAAACCAGTAAAGCATAGCAATTCCTGCTCCTCGGAACGCAGGCCTTCCTAACTCGTCTAGTCCATCAATTTATTAAACCGCAGCTCTGTGGGCTGCTCCTGAAGGCAGCCATGGTTTATGCTGTTTCAAGCCAGGAAGGTGCGGTGGTACCTGCGGGCTAATTTGTTCTTCCAAACACTTTCCTTCTGCTTGCCTCCCTCCCTCGACCCTCTCCTGCTCTCCTGCCTTCCCCCTCCCCCTCTCTCTTATCACTTCCTTTCTTCTTTTTCCTTAGACGGGGCCTCAGGGTCTTAGAGAGGAGGAGGGCAGGAGATGGTCACTCAGTAAACTGATTAGGGTACAGCATAAGGACCCTGGGTAGCCTTCACCTCTCTGTAGCCGAGGCTAGCCTTTTACTCCTGATTCTTCTCCTGAGGGCTGTGGGAAGTGGAGACAGGATCATTGGGTTGCTCAGTGGCCAACCTAGCTCCAGGTTCCATGAGAGACCTTGTCTCAGAGGAGTAAGGCAGACAGAAACAGAGCAGGATACCTGATACCCTGCAGTGGCCAACCTATCTCCAGGTCCCATGAGAGACCTTGTCTCAGAGGAGTAAGGCAGACAGAGATAGAGCAGGATACCCTGTGTACACACGGATGAATGCACACACACACACACACACACACACACACACACACACACACACACACACGCACCAAAAGAAGTATGAATGAATAACATAGCTTTTCATACCTACACCGAAATAGCAGTAAAATCAGTGCTAATCATTTAAGACATATCGTGGGGGCTGGAGAGATGGCATAGTGGTTATGAGCATGTACGATAACTATTCTTGCATGTCAACTTGACTATAGCTGGAGTTACCTAAAACCCACCCCAAATGGAGGTGGAAACCCATATGGGGTTTTTATTTAATGTGAGGTGGGAAGACGCACTTTTAATCCAGATCTTTGGGGTAGGCGATGCACATCTAATGTAGGCCACACCCTGTGCAGGATGCCTAGGTAAGGACATGGAAGAAGGAAGGGGTTTTGCTCTTTCCTGATCGCTCTACTCTTGCTCTTATTGCCAAGGGCAGTCCTTCATTGGCAGGAGCCTACGTCTTTGGAATCTCAGTATATACTGAAGACCAGCTGAGACCAGCATTGCGAACAGAACAACTCCTGGATTTTTGGACCTTCTGAACATAGGCAGCCATTGTTGGGTTAGCTGTACCATACATGGATGTGTGTGTATTTATATCACAGAGCATATAGGAATCTAACACCCATTTGTGGACTCCAAGAGTATGTGCACACATGTCGTACACATACAATCAGGACACACAGATGCATACAAAATAAATAAAATCTTTTTTAAAAGAGGTATTTTGTTTAACATGAAAATAGGATTTTGATGGTGTTTGAATTTTCACCTTTTTTTATCATCCTAACCTTGAACGTTTGCACCCAGTTGTGTAGCGCGGCATTTGGTTGTCTACGTATCCATGGGCCCAAGCAACATTCTTGGGCTTTGGCTTATGCTGAGAGAGTCTCATTTCTGAAACTAATGCTGTCTGTCATGCTGCTTCCTGACTTTATTCCCGTGGTGTTTTTCCATTGAAGGAACAAACACCCCCTTTTCCTTGTAGCCCAAATAACCACTCTTTTCTTTTCAGAACGAGTTCCCTTTGTTTCTAAGCAATATTCAATTGATAGACTTTCTATGCCGCTACATGTGGCCTTTAATAGTCTGATCCAACGTTAATTCATTTTGGTGAGGCCGAGATGATGTCTTGCAAATTGCTAACAGGGTATCCAAATTATTTATTGAATAATCTATTGATTTTCAATGACTGCTTTGTGATTTATTAAATTATTTACTCAAGGGTTTTCTTCCAGAACAACCTGCCTCGTCTGTTCTCCCAGGGCCAGGGGTGCTGTGGCCTTTAATTAGAAAGGGTTCGTACTGGACTTCACGTTTGGATTAAAAAGTGTGCGCCCACGTGTGTGTCTCTATGTGTAGGTCTGGGTGTGTGGCTGTGTGCGAGTGTATGTGTCCCCTTAAATCTGGGGCACATCTGGATGTGGAACAAGTAAGCTTTGTCTTTCGCCTGCTTGCCCTATCAAGAGCAAGTTCATCTCCCTGTTGTTGAAGCACTCCCTGGATGGTATCAGGACCTCCATCTTTGGGAATCTAATGTAAACTGAAGACCAGCTGAGATATCCCTCCTCATGGACTATGGAACAGGAATCTTGGCATTTTTGTCAGGAGACAGCCATTGTTGGATCACAGCGACTGGGCCTCTACTGTAAGTCCCCATACATATTCATTTTATCAGTGCTGTTCCTATAGAGAACCCTGAGGACGACCACAGGGTCTCACAGGCTGGCCCAGAACTCACGATGCTTAGCCTCCCCCAGTCTGGAGTAGGCTGGCTTTGACCTTGCTGCCACTGAGAATGAGACCACCTGGGGTGGAACCTTGGACTTAGATGGCTCTATTGTTCTGTCACCCACTGCTGCTCTTCTCCAAGACACTGCTACCTACTGAGAAGCCCTTGAGATATTCTGGAGACAGCATCCATAAGATTGGCAAATGGCCTACAGGCTGGCAACAGACATCAAGAATGGATTGGTGGGGGACGCCCCACCCCACCCCACCCCTTTATAAGCACAGACTCTTAGTAAACTTCGGGCCTTGATCAGAAAAAACTGTCTTGGTCTCCATTATTTATCTCCTGTTTCCTTCTATATAGCTCTGGCCTCCCACTCAGGAACCCAGTTAGTGTGGCCACAGGCGGTCTACAACTGCATGTATCAGGATGACCTCCAACTCAGAGATCTGCATCCTGAGTGCTGGGATTAAAGGAGTGCACCACAAGGGGCTCTCGTTCTCTCTGTGATAGTTACTCTCCAGGGTATTGTTTTCTGACTCTGTGGCTGCTAAAATGTAAAGAAACAATGCTGAAGAGTCCCAGTGCTGTTGGGACCTTATTAGTCAACGACACCCTCAGTGTTTGCTCAGGAAGAAGAACGCCAGAATCCATACCATCCATCTTCTTACCCAGGGAATGCTTATCTACACAGATTCCCTTCGGAGCAGTTCACAAAAACTAGGGATGCAGCTCAGTGCACAGCAGTTGCCCGGCATCCACAAGGCTCAATCCCTGACAACAGCAACACTAAGTGAGAAGTTCAAGGCTGCAGAGAGCGCTCAGTGACTGAGAGTACACACTGCTCTTTCAGAGGACCCATATGCAGTGGCTAACAACTGCCTGTAATTCAACTCCAGAGGGTCTGAGGCCCTCTTCTGGCCTTCACAGGCACCTGCACTCATGTGCATAGGCCCACATATAGAAACACACAATTAAAAATTAAGTAATGAAATTAAAAATGAAATAAGCCTTTTTTGAAAAGTTAGAAGTTCAGCTGATTGATTGAGAGCCCCGTTAGAGGAGTGGACAGAGGACTCGGCAAATAAAGGCATCAGCTGCCAACCCTGTCGAACTGAGTTCAATTCCTGAGACCCACTGGGTGGAAGGCGAGAACTGACTCCTGCAGGCTGTCCTCTGACCTCCACACATACCTTGGCAGGCATGTGCCCCCCCCCCAAGAAAATAAACATAATAAAAAATAAAATGCTACTAATACCTCAGGGTTTCCATTGCTGTGAAGAGACACCATGACCAAGGAAACTTTATATAAAGGGTAATATTTAATTGGGGCTGGCTTACACGTTCAGAGGTTCAGTTCATTACCACCATGGCAGGAAGTATGGCAGTGTCCAGGCAGGCATGGTGCTAGAGAAGGAGTTGAAACTTCTACATCTTGATCGGAAGGCAACCAGGAGAAGACTGACTTCTAGGCAGCTAGGAGGAGGGACTTAAAGCGCATTCCCACAGTGACACACTTCCTCCAACAAGGCCACACCTACTTCAATAAGGCCACACCTCTTAAGAGTGCCACTCACTGAGCCAAGTATATTCAGACCACCACAATTAATGAAGTTACTCTATAGTTTATGTAGCCAATTCAAATGCAAAACAAAAATATAATACACACACACACACACACCACCACCACCACCACCACCACCAGGCCTACATTGCAGAGATGCAGTCTCCCTGGGTTACAGCAGGATGCATACATATTTCACTGTTGAAATCCATTTGCTAAAACTTTTATCTAAGATACTCACATTCTGAAGTGAGATGGCATAGCAGTTCCTCCTGGAGACTTGCCAGGGTTTTTGGTTTTTTAAAATATATATCAGGGTTATATTTGCTTGGAGAGAAAAAATAATCTGGAAGCTTTCCATTTTTTTCCCCATGTAGAGCCCAGAACAGCTTGTGTAACATAGGACTTCTCTGATTCTCGAAGGTTTAAAGGGTTTTTCTAAGGCCTTTTCAAGCTGTAAAGTATTCCGCCTGGCACTGGTGTGCGTGTTGTATGTATACATGTGCGTGTGTGTGGTATTGGTCCTTAGGGATATTACTTGTATTCATTTAATATAACAGGACAGCAGAGATGATTCAACAATTAATTGTATTTTATTCTTGCAGAGCACATACTTGGGCAGCTCACAACTTCTGAAACTCCAGCTCTTGGGGATTCTGTGCCCTCTGCTGGCCTCTTAGGACATGACATGCACGTGTATGTACACACACACACACACACACACACACACACACACACACACACACACAAACAATCTTGGGGCTGGAGAGATGGCTCAGCAGTTATGAGCACTGACTGCCCTTCCAGAGGTCCTGAGTTCAATTCCCAGCAACCACATGGTGGCTCACAATCATCTGTAATGGGATCTGATGCCCTCTTCTGGTGTGTCTGAAGACAGCAACAGTGGACTCATATAAATAAATAAGTAAATAAATAAATAAATATTAAAAACATAAGTAAAAAGTCAATCTTAAAGAGGAAAAACCAGACACGTAAGATAACTAGTCCTTTGAGGGCCCATGGGCCATGCCACTAGGTGGGCATGGAATTGTTGAGGTGGAACATGATCAGATCCCGGGAAGCTCAGAGATTTGAGTCATCTGGAGTTCACCCTCAAACTAAGGTGACCACTGTCAGTCAGTCACATAACAGCACGTGAAAAGCCCCTCCACGCTAGGCATCGCAGTAGCCTTAGCCTTCAGCCAACGACCTTCCCTTCCTGGGTAGTCTCACGTCCTTCCCCCAAATTAGATAATCCTTGGTTCACTCTAAATAAAGTGTATGTGTCCAAATTCATCTCCAATAAAGGAATATGAGCAAGCTAAGATGGTCTCAGAGCTGCTTCATTAAAGATGGACACAGAGGAGCCCTTTGCCAAAATGAGAAGCAACACTAGGAATCCGGGGAAAGGTCTCTCTCTCAGCACTCGCTCCCAACCAGACCGAGATCCAGCTCATCCCCCATGCCCCCAACCCCCTCCCCAGATCGCCCCTTCTGGCTTGGCAGGAGACATAGACTGTGGACCCCTGTCCTAGCCATCCTGTCCTTCCTGAGCTGGTATACCAGCAGCGACACCCCCCCCCCACTGCCTGATGAGAGGTGGAACACTAGACCACAGTCCTTAACAAAATGGCTTTGTTATAATGTACAGCTTCCCTTTCTCCCAATAACCATCAGTGAATACCCAAAAAGAAGTAGTGTACAGAAGAAATCAAATTCCTAGGCTTTAGCTCCCAAGAGTTTCTCTGTTAGAGAAACATAAAGAGGCCACAGTGGGTACCGAGAGGGAGGGAGGGGGGAGAGCTCAGAGAACACTGGGCATTCTCATGGAGGCTTAGCTTGTCAACCACACCTTCAGTAGGTGGACAAGAAGCAAGCCTGGCAGCCCTCTGAATCCATACAAAGATCCTTCAAGCATCCGTTCAATGGGCATCTCAGCTGGGCCACACCCCGTCCTCCACAACAAGGAAAGCTTGTCCCTCCAGGAGGATTTTTACTGCAGGGTCCCTGGACCACGTTGAGGACGCTTCAGTGTGGATGCAAATGAAGTCTCTGTCCGGTATATCACAGGGATGGGTAGCTTTAACTGTCCACTTGACACAACCTGGAATCTCTAGGGAGGAAAGTTTCAACGAGCTGTCCTATTGTCTATATTGGGTTAGCCTGTGGAAATGTCTATGGGCAACTGTATTAATTAAGTTGATGCATGTGGGAAGACTCACCCTGCCATTCCTTAGGTGAGCAGTCCTGGACTGTATAAGAACAGGAAAATAAGCAAGCCAGGCATAGGCAAGCAAGCACGCATGCTTTTGTCTTTCTTTGCCTTGATCATGGATGTGGTGGTGCTCTTTGTCAGCTAGCGTGTTAACCACCAGGACAGTTCTGCATGAAGGGAGAATCCTTGAGACCTTCTCTAGTTGCAGGGATCCTGGACTTCATTCCTTCTACGGTGCACGGGTATGAGCAGCTTTCTCTCCCCATCCACAGGACAAGGGAGTTGCTTCAGAACCAGCTATGGTCACACAGGAAATGACCCTTGGGGAGAAGGTCCTTGTGGCTAAGACAGGCTGAGCATGTGTGTCAGAGCAGAAGGGAGAACACTGTCATGTCTGCTCTGGGGGTTGCTGGTGGGCATTTGGGTTTTCTTTCCTTTTTCCTCTTCACGTTTATATGTTGTGCAGTGTGCATAGGTGATTGTGCACACGCGTGCGCATGGATCTTCAAGCATGCCTGGCATTTTACATGGGTTCTCGGTTCTGAACTCAGGCCCTCAGGTTTGTATGACACGCGCTTTTAACCCCGAGCAATGCAGCATCCACACCCAGACCCGTACCCAGCTGCTACTTTTTAGAGTTTGGGGGGTTTTATTCATTACTCATTGCCGTGGCACACACAGGGGAGTCAAGGCACACACGGGGGCAATGTGCAGATCTTCCGGCCTCTCTTTTCCACGGAGCTCCCAGAGATTAGCCCATCCTGCTGGCCACTGCTTGGGGATTTTTCAGGGTCCTAAGAGACATCCTTCTTTAGACATCATACAAGGGCTGAAGAGATGGCTCAAGTGGCATAAGCATGAGGACCTGAGTTCAAATCCCTGACAGCCACGTGAAAGTCAGGGCATGGCTGGTGTGTGCCTGCAATCCAAGACTGCTGTGGGAGAGACAGGAGGGAGGGTCCTTAGAGCTTATGAGGAAGTTAGTCTTGCTGAATTGGTGGGCTCCAGGTTCAGGGACAGATCTTGTCTCCATAGACAAGGAGAGAGCAATCTGGGAAGACACTTGAAGTTCACCTCTGATGCACACACATCAACATACTCACACATACACAGAGAGAGAGACAGAGACAGAGACAGAGACAGAGACAGAGACAGAGACAGAGACCTGGTATATGTGAGTATATGTTATAGAGAACACATACAGGTTAGAGAACCACCTTGGGGATCGATCCTCACATTTTGCATTATTTGAGACAAGGTCTCCGAGGAGCCGTATGCACCCGGCTACGTGGCCCGTGGGCTTCTGGGGAGAACCCTGCTTCCACCTCCCAGCGAGCCTAAGGAGCACTGGGACCCTGGACAAGCACTGCAGCATCTGGCTTCTACATTCGGGTGCTGGGAATTCAAATTCAAGTTTCTCATGGCTGCCCATCCAGGGCTTTATCCAGACCTGCCTCCCAGGACCTTTGGGAGATAGCTTAGTTACAGGAACTCACATTGCTCAGAGACCGCCCGCTGGTTGCTGCTGCTTACGGTGGACATATCCCTTCCTTCCTGGGGGTGGGGGGGCGGAGGGTAGGCAGAATCTTCAAATAAAACCCATCTGAGTATCCACACACATGCACACTTTTCCCATCCATGGTGCCATACCATAGAACTGAAGGCCAGAACAATGCGGGAGGGGGGTTTTCCTTTTCTAAGATCACATTAAAGATGAAATAGTGGGAAAGGAGAAGCTGTGGGCACGCCTTTTCATTTGACCTACTTGAGCATTTCGGGCTCCTTCCTTGCCTCCGACGGCCTCGTCAACTGAGCATTCTAAGTTAATGTCTGGAAAGAGAATGTCTCCTCTCGAAAATGAATTGGATTTATCAAAACATTTGTGGGGGAGTGAATTTCCCCACAACCGTAACCTTTACATTCAGTCGAGATGTGACTATAAAAAACTCTTGGTCTCCAAGCAAGGTTTCATAAGGCATCATATTTTCCGTTTCGAGTCGCACAGGTAACTCCCATCTCCAGGTGGTTCCCCACCTCCAGCAGCACCCATCCCTAGGGTGGCTTGCAGAGCTAATACAAAGAGCAAGAACAGCATGGTGGCCCTGAGGTGCGTTCTTCGTCACTCTCAAGTCCCTACGGAGCCCATACCTCTGCACATTCACTGACCCTTTCTTAGTTCTGAAACAGAAGTGATGAAGCTAAGGAGAGGGGCTCTGTTCTTCCCGTCCTTAATCTGGGAGCCGTAAATCAAGGCACTCTAACTCTCTAGAAGCTTTTGTCGGCCAGAAAGACCAAAGTCTCAGCTTGGAAAGGGACTGACAGCATCCACGGCTGGTGCCGCCGATGACGGCACAGTGAAGGCTGTGGGATCTCTGGGGCCTTTGAAGGTCAGCCCTGCCCCTCGCCCTGGCCTACCCTTTCTGCTTTCCCGTTGACCACCACGAGTTCCTACTGCCCTGAGTTCTACCACCCCATGCCTGGGAGTCAAAATCAATCCTTCATCCAGTCTTTATGTCAGTAACCAGAAAACCAACCAGTACAGTGCAGATGGTCAGGGAAACCCAGCTGTGTGGCCTGGAAAACCAAAGCCAAGAAAGGTCCCTCATCCCCCGGGATCCTCAGAACTGAAGAAAGGAGGAAAATGGGATGTGGCAGGTGGCCTTGGGCCATTGAGGACCTGAAGGGACTGAAACACCTGAGAAACAGACTCACTGCCACCAAGTCTAAAAACCCTTTTTTTTTTTTCTGGGAATAACACCTACTTTTTAACTTAAAAATATATGCCACATAAACTTTTCTATATTAATGTCCCTCCCCAAATGCATTCTAATAAAAACACTTTAATTTAAAAAAAATCCATAAACACTAAATATTTTAGTACGTTTATTTACCTTATCCCTAGGAGAGCTAACTAACCAGGGGCAGACAATTTATTTGGAGTGAAGAGAGTTAATTTGCTGGATTAAAGATTCACAGGAATTCAAGGAGGTGCCAGAGTCCGAGATATATGACACTAATAAAAGTAACATTTATTGGACCAGCCACCGGGCTAAGCACTTGATTGGATTACCTCAGTAAAGCAGTAGCTATTCTTATCCCCATTTTATAGATGTGGTTATAAATGAGAGACTTCATCACAGCCATTTAATCTTCGCCAACCCAGAATCCCGAGTTCACTGTTTACTCTGGCTATAAAAAGGGTTGAATTAGCAAATTAGAAATGGAAGGCATAGTTAGCTTAGCAGATTGACGATCCGACAGCCCCAGGCTTGCCGAAACCCAGATGTTCCCTGCTGCTGCCAATGGGACTTCCTGGGAGAGCTCTGCTGATAAGTACACTGGCCAGGAGTGGGGTCTGTGCCTGCCATGCAGGCAGAAGAACCTGAGGTTAACCCCAGCACTGATGCGGGGCCTTCTGTCACCCCCAACCTCTGCACTTGATCAATGAACGTTCTACTCTCATTGGCTAAGAGGCTTTTAGAGAAAGAAATACAGAGCAGACCCCCAAGCATCACTGCAGAGACGGGATGGCTGGCCCTGCGCAAGTGGCTTGGGTTCCTCCAATCTATTGTTTTGTTTCTGTTTCTCTCTCTCTCTCTTTCATTCTTTTTCTTCCACTATGTGGGCTGTCCTGCAACTCACTCTATAGACCAGGCTGACCTTGAACTCACAGAGATCCATCTGCCTCTGCCTCCCGAGGGCTGGGATTAAAGGTGTGCGCCACTACACCCGGTTCACCTGCGTCTTTTTCTTAACTTTGAATAGGACAAGATTTTTATTGCTCTTTCCGCACCTTCCAGTCAATGGTCCAAACTGCTGACCTAATTGTACAGTTTCACTCCCTCAAACACAAAATGTTTTCTGCTCTGGTGCTGGGGACAGGACCCAGGGTCTCCAGCACGCAAGGCAAGCCGTTCTGTGCTGCTTCCCAGGAGGACACACGGCTTAGACACTAAAACAGAAAGCGCCCGGGAGACCAGCATCCTCCAGCCTTGTTGGGGGCAGTTTCCACTTGGTACTGAGATTGAGTTCCAGCAACTACTTGGTTCTAACCGGTTGACTCCATGTTCTCTGTGTGCAGCCCAACCAGGCTCCCAAGCCTTTCAGATACCTGTAGGATGGGAGGGAGATGGGCACACGGAGGAGCTCATTCGCGATGTCATTTTCCTGGTTCTTCCTGTCTGCATCCCGCTGTGGAGCCCCTTGACCTAGAGTTCCCATTCAGATCCTCTGTACTCTCTTCCTTTTGGACCAGGTCTGGAAACAGTCCCATGCCCTTGCTGGCGGGGGATGCCTCAAGTCTCCCTTACTAGATTTTCCTTGCCTTGCCATTACACCATTATCCAGCACTTGCTACATGATAGAACCCCTGGGCAAAACAGCATAAATATTCGATCAAAATCAGTC
Organism: Mus caroli; assembly: GCF_978045245.1. NCBI lineage: Eukaryota > Metazoa > Chordata > Mammalia > Rodentia > Muridae > Mus > Mus caroli. Next base: position 47,550,157 of record NW_028227273.1, read on the forward strand.
ACAGTGTTAGAGAAATAATGTAAGCAACTGAGTCCATCAAAAGGAACAACTAAGGGGTCTCAGTTGGTAGATAAGAGCAATCACATAGAATTCCCAAGTCCACGGCTTGTTCCCTAGCACCATATAAACTAGGGTTGGTGGCATGGTAGAAGCACTTGGGAGGCAGAGGAAGGAAGATTGGAAGTTCAAGGGCATCCTCACTACACGGGGAATTTGAGCTACAAGGACCTTGACTCGAACAACAAAACAAAACAGCAGCAAACAAAGCGCCGACTCTGAGGATGTGGTGAAGAACTGTCGTCTCTTGCTAAGCCAGGAGTATAGCTTAAAGTTAAAGGTGGAAGTGGAGAGGCGGCCCCAGAGATTAAGAGCATCTGCTGTTTCTGCACAGGACTTGGGCTTGGTTCCCCCGGCACACAGCCCTCTGTAACGTCAGGTCCAGGGGATCTGATTCTGACCTGCTCAGGTATGAGGTACGCACACACGCACACACACAGAGGCAAAATACCTATACACAGAAAATAAAGAAATCTTCTAACGTTGAAGGCTCTGCTTATACATAAGACCCTTCAGGGAGATCCTCTGAAAGGCCAAGCAAAGAACGATAGCCATGTGCCTGTTCTCTAGAGGGAGAAAGCAATGTCTCCTAGCCAAAGATGACAAACACTAGAGATGTTCAGACCCTCTGGGACTCACGGTTCGGGGAGTGTGATATAGCTGGGCCACACTGTAGACCCAGTCAGGGAACAGAATGTGATGAATTCCAATGTGCCCCCCCTTCTCTGTTCTCCCAGCTCAGAAAGGGTCTCCTAAAGTCCAGGCTGGCCTTGAACTAACGATGAAACCGGAGGATGACCTTGAACTCTGATCCTCCTGCCTCCACCACCAAGTGCCAAGATGGGGCTGCCATGTGCACGCAGCTCCTTTTCTTCTTTTTCATTTAGCCTGGTAGCACAGCTCTGAGATGGCACCACCCACAGTCAAGCTGAATCTTCCCTTCTCAGATATACCTCTCAGGAAATGTCTTCGCCGGCATTCACACAAGAGTCTCCAAGCTGATTCTACACGGCCATCGAGCCGACGGCCATGATTAACCGGCAGGGCATGGAGAGGTGGCTCGGCAGGTTAAGAGCATGTATTGCCTTAGCAGAGGGCCAGAGTTAGGCTCACAGAACTCACACCACAGCTGCCTAGAACGTCAGCTCTAGAGGATCCAGCACCCTCTTCTGGCAGCTATGGGTACTACAATCATGTGCGCAAATCGAGACACACAAGTTGACACATAGATATAAATTCTTCCTTCCTTCCTTCCTTCCTTCCTTCCTTCCTTCCTTCCTTCCTTCCTTCCTTCCTTCCTTCCCTCCCTCCCTCCCTCCCTCCCTCCCTCCCTCCTTCCTTTCTTTCTGGTTCTTTTTGAGACAGGGTTTCTCTGTATAGCCCTGGCTGTCCTGGAACTCACTCTGTAGACCAGGCTGGCCTTGAACTCAGAAATCCGCCTGCCTCTGCCTCCCGAGTGCTGGGATTAAAGGCGTGCGCCACCACGCCTGGCTCAAAAATAAATTCTTACAGAATACTCACCAGAACTACAATTCCCCATTAACACATACCCCATTAACACATACTCCATTAACACATACCCCAGTCAACACAGGGCCTTCCGAATGGCCTACTCAGTCCACAAACAAATCTGTTTACTCTTAGCTTTTTATAACTCTGAAAACACAGACAGTATCTGCCCTACTCCAGATAATGCTAAAAACCCACACGTGTGTTCGCTGCCCATTTCCTAGAAATGATTTTCCCAAAACCTGTGGGAATCCAGGATCACAACAGCTCTTCTGCTTTTCCTAGGTGCTTCCCACAACAGCAGGCATTAGATGGACAACCACAGGCCCCTGGCCAACAATCACACGTTCTGACTGCAAGAACCTGAGAGGAGATACCTGTTTCAGGATTGAGACCGCTGGTGACCCCTTCAGGGTAGTCTTGCTCCCGTGTCTTCCTCCTTCACTGCCCTCTGGAGCTGGAGCCTGTAGAAGCAACCCAAACAACATATTCAGGAAACCCGGCTCAGACGAGGGCACAGGTAGCCAACATGAGGCTGGGGCTGGGGAGGAAGCCAGGGTTAGCTCGGGTGGGCCATTATGAGAGGTCCCAGAGCCATTGCTGAGGAAGGGGTCTGGGGTAGGCTAGGACTTAGGAGAGTCGAGCTGGTGATTGGGATGTTTGATTGGGCCTCTGGTGAGTGAGACAGCATGTAGCCGGATAGGTGTGGAACAAAGCCACTTGTCACAGTATTTTTTTTTTCTTGAGTAATTGTCATCCCAGAGGCTCGCTGCCTCAGTCTGCTAACCCAGGCCTAGCTCTGGAAGCTTCTAGGGTCTGTAAAATATCTAAACCTAGAATGTCTTCAGCATCTGAGACTGACTGCTGAGTAAGCTCACCCTTTCCAGGTCTTTCTGAGCTCTGCTGGCTGAGCTGTTCTGGCTCAAACTCCTCTCCAGGCTGACTGATTCTGTCTGGCTTCTCTCAGCTTCTCCTGAATTTCTCTGCTTGACCTCAAACTAACTCTGACAGTTATGTTCTAATCTTCTGGCTCCTTCTCACTCTCTGGCTCTTTCTGTCTTCACCAGGGTCTAGCTTGTTCTCTCTCTGCAACCTGTCTCTGAACAAACCGCCCATTAAAACTGCCTCCTCTGCACCGATCTCTCTTCTTGGGAAACTTGGGCAGATCCTATTCTGTCAAATCTTTCTCTGGTTAGTCACTTTGTCTGCCACTCAATCAGATATCACTTTTTTTTTTTTTTTTTTTTTGGTTTTTCGAGACAGGGTTTCTCTGTAGCCCTGGCTGTCCTGGAACTCACTTGTAGACCAGCCTGGCCTCGAACTCAGAAATCCACCTGCCACTGCCTCTGCCTCCCAAGTGCTGGGATTAAAGGCGTGAGCCACCACGCCCGGCTCAGACATCACTTTTAAACATGGCTGCTTCCTTCGGCAAACTAACTTTACGTTCATTGTTTGGGATTAAAGGTGTGTGCTAAGGGTATGTCTGCTGAGCCACCCCACAACTAGAAACAGGTCCCCCCCCCACTTCAGTAAATAACATAACCCCAGGGTTCACAATATAATCACCTCAGAGTTCATAATGTGATCAAATATCCTGCAACACCCAGAGTCACCCAGCCTAGGTTCTTCCCTTCATGTTTCACACCTAATCCTCCAGTGAATGACGTCAGTATTAACTGTAAAGCACTTCTGAAGTCGGGTCATTTCTTACCACCTCTGAAGCCACTCTGACTTCAGTAGCTAGCGGCACATACTCAGTGCAGCGACCAGCTCACTGATACTGTCGGAGCCTTGTGTTGTGGAAATACAGAGCGTGGCACATTGTAGGTGCCGGGGGAAACAGTTGAAAGATTTATCGTGGATCAAAGGAAGGAAGAGAAAACGAACTACGAAGAAGGAAATTGTTGCCAGTGTCAAAAGTAGTGGTGTTCAGAATGATAAGAAGTGGTGGCGCACGCCTTTGATCCCAGCACTTGGGAGGCAGAGGCAGGCGGGTTTCTGAGTTCCAGGCCAGCCTGGTCTACAGAGTGGGTTCCAGGACAGCCAGGACTACACAGAGAAACCCTGTCTCGAAAAACCACACACACACACAAAAGAACTGATGTTCCATCAGTGTGCAACAGAGAGGCCCTAGGGAGGGAGGCCTTGGAGGGACAGTTTCCACAGAAGGCAGGAGCCACCTGCCTGCCACACACTCTACTGAGAGCCTATTCTGGGCCAGACCCACCTCTCAGGGTCAACAGCAAAGGAACAAAGCCAGGAGATACTGGTCTACCTGTCCAGACGAGGGCTGAGTTAACCCTGCCTGCTATGAGATGCACGGGATAAGGTTTCAGGCGCACAGTCGGTCAAAGAATCGGTGCATGGGAAAGAGTTCTTTGTAGGAAGAGGGCCATTTCTCCCCAGAGTAGGAGACCAGAGTGAAGAAGGAGGCGATGAGACAGGTCCAAGGGGCTCCTGGCTGGGAGGCTTCCTATGAGCCAATGGAGCCAGGCTGTCTGAAGTGAGGCTAGCAGACAGGGCGAGTTCACTGAAGGTGGAGGTGACGTGGCCTACCTCTCAGCCTGGTATTCCTCAAGCTCAGGCCTACCCTTAAAAGCAGGCCTTCTGTCATAGCCCTGTCTCTAACTGGAGAGAGACTCTCTGAGGCCCAGTTTCAGCTAGAAGTGATGGTTTTGGTTTGATAGGGACTTGTACTGCTATGGGGATCTGAGCAGGTCGGGTCAACCATCAGTGCTCCACAAACAAAATGGGAGGGGCTGCAGACAGCATCGGTCAGGCCAGGAAACCGCACTTCTCCAAGATTCTGACAGGAAAGTCTCTCGTCCCAGTCCCTGGTTCCAGCCGCTTACAAAAGCCATGGCTCTATTATAAGAGGTGACACACACATTTTTTTTTAAAAATATCTACCTAAGAGCTGGGTCTGTCAGAAGTTGAAGTCTTCACACAAGTGTCCTATGAAGCATTTTTCACAGAGGGCAAAAAGGAGGTTTAAAGTAACTTGCTTAGAGTCTTTTAGGCAGTTGAGTAACCCTCAACATTTTCATTCTTTTTTTTTTTTTTTTTTCCCCAAGACAGGGTTTCTCTGTGTAGGCCAGGCTGGCCTCGAACTCAGAAATCTGCCTGCCTCTGCCTCCCGAGTGCTGGGATTAAAGGCATGCGACACCACGCCCGGCCTAACATTTTCATTCTTAAAATTCAATGTGATTGGAGCTGGGGAGAGAGCAGCCTGCCTTTGGATCTCTCTCTCTCTCTCTCTCTCTCTCTCTCTCTCTCTCTCTCTCTCTCTCTCTCTCACTCTCTCTCTCTCTCTCTCTCTCTCTCTCTCTCTGTGTGTGTGTGTGTGTGTGTGCGCGCGTGCGTGAGTATGTGTGAGTGCTGGTGCTGGACACACGTGTGCCGTTCAGAAGACAACCTCAGGTGTCAGCCTTCACTTTCTATGCTGTTGATAGAACAGCAGGCCAGCTGGGCTGGGATCGTCTGAGGATTTGTCTGTCCCTGCCTCTCGTCCCACTAAGGGCGTGCTGGGATCGATGACAGGTGTGTACCACCTCGTCTGGCTTTAAGTAAGTAGCTTCTGGGAATCCTAACGTACATGCACGCCACATGTCCATGGAAAACAGTCCGACATGATACACATCTCCAAGCTTACCCACCAACATTCCCTTTTACTATGCACACATTCAGGTAAAACTTCACCTGGCATATTCACCTGGCTTGGTTGGCTTACCATCGCAGAAAAAAAAAAAATCAAAACTCCACAGCCATCCCTCCTTTGCAAATGGTGCACGAGTCTTGTTTAGGCCTTGTTTCTAGGAGGCCCTTTTGCTCCACCTAATCCTTAATCCCACTCCCCACCCTTCCCAAACGCCTTGTTCGGGACCCAAGAGTGAGCATTTTACTTCACAGTATTCTGTCTTTCCTGGACTTCACCTGAGTGAGGCCCTGCTGAGTAAGAACTCCAATCCATTGGTTTCTTGAGCCCTCTCTGGTCCTCTCAGGGCCTCACAAGACAGTGGCCTTCTAGGAGCAGGTACATCTACTTTCCCCCTTCAGGAAGCCGTGCAGCCTGGCACTTGCTAGCAGCCATCCCACAAAGAAAGAAAAGAAGGAGGAGGCGGATTTAGACTGTCCCCTCTCTGCCTTGACGGGAAGCCCCAGCATTCTTCTTCAGCTGCCTGCTCACATGTGTCCCAAGACACGCCCATGTCCCATCTCATGCCTTCTTCAAAGGAAGCACTTTCCACGTGAGCCTGCAGGCTGAGAGAAGGAGCTGATGGTCTCCAGAAGAGTCGATGCCGGGTGCCCCTGGGCTGGAAGATCACCCCACATCCTGGATATCAGATGCACGCAGCTTCACTTCAGTCTGCACAGGCCACCAGGCAAGCAAGCTGGGATCCCGAGGGCTTCAAGGGGAGAAGAACTGGGAGCTAGGAAAATCGGCCAAATACTGAAGAACCATCAAACCCTCCCACACAAACAATGCCAGCCCTCAACTCTCAATATGAAGGTAGTCAAGGAAATACTGTCTGCTAAGGTGCCTGGAAAGAATCAAGATCTACCCAAGCCAGCCAAGGGGTGGCTTGCTCCCCCTGACTCGGTTGAAGTAGCAGGAACTCAGGAATCAAGGCTTGGGGTGGATGCAAGGCCAGCCAGGCCGCCCAGCTGCTTCAACCTCTGGCTGCGAGCCTAGCTGCTTTGATCTGGGGTTCTGCATGAGTGAATGTAAGGCCTAAATAAAACAAGAAGTATATAAATACATCCTTCACAGAGCCTGGCATTACATAAGGGACCCACTTCTCGCTGCTCCCCTCCCCCTCTCAGCCCTCCATCCTCTCTTCGCAATCACTCATAGACACAAGTGCAGAAGCCACAGAGCGCTTCCCCCTGAGGCTTGCAAAGGAGGAGAGGAGGCAGAGGGGGTGGGGTAGACACCCAGGCCAGCCCAGGCCAGGTCCTGATGCAGCTCCAGACCTTAGTGAGATACAGGGATGCCTGGTGGCCTCACACAGATCCAAACAGGAAGTTTATGAGAAACATAGAAAGAATTCGGGCAGAGGCTGGGGATTAGCTCAGTTGTAGGAATGCTTGACTCTCCTGCCCAAAGCCCTGGGTTCCATCCCCAGCACCAAATAAACTGGGTGTGGCAGCAGGCACGCGCCTAGAATCCCAGTGCTCTGAATCCGGAAGCACAGGCAGGGTAGCCCATATGCAGTCACCTGACTGCAGGCTCTGCCAAGGCTTCCAGTCACTACCCCCTGCAGTGGCTCCTCCACTCCCTCCCCAAGTTAGGTTCCTTTTTTTTTTTTTTTTTAAATAATGACTCATTTAGGAAGAGGCAAAACCAAAAACTTCAATGGTAAAGATAAAGAAGCGCCAAAGTCTTTAAACACCTCCCACTCCCGCAGACTTGATATCAGATCCGCCTCCCCACTCTGACCATGCTAGTTTGGAAGTGACGGGGCACACAATTCTTCTAGCAAAAACACTGCCAGTAATATCTCCACTCTCAATGCCTTGGGTTTTCATTGCAGATAAAGACGGTCCCAGGCCTCCAGCCCATTAAGTTTTTGCAAAACAGCAATACAAAATTAAAGATTTGGGCTGGAGAGATGGCTCCGTGGTTAGTAGCACCAGGAACTCTTCCAGAGGACACAGGTTCAATTCCCAGCACCCACAAAACAACTCACGGCTGTCTGTAACTCCAGTTCTAGGGGATTCGAAACCCTCACACAGACACCACAACAATAAAGAAAAAAAAAAAGTAAGTCAGTTAAAAAGAAAAAGATTCAAACCCATGCTTTCAATGGGGTCAAAATCTCATTTGGTTCTACAGAGAGGGTTCTGAGTTATTTTTTTAATATATATATTTTTATTAGGTATTCTGAGTATTAACGAAGGCTTTTGGCGTTAGACCACGAGCCTAATGAGAATGACAATGGTTTTTCTCATTAAAAAAAAAAAGATCTCAGGGGCTGGAGAGATGGCGCGGTGGTTAAGAGCATATGCTGCTCTCAGAGGACCAGAACTTTGTCGATGGCCTATAACTGCCCCTCCAAGGGAGCCTGGCACCCTCTTCTGACCTTCACAGGTCAAGTGCATGCCTACCCAGAGACTGCACATACATGGAATTAAAATTTAAATACGTCTTTTTAGCCAAGGAGATTTCTTGGCATTCAGATGTTTATGTCTGCTCATGGTATTCAAGGGGAACAAAATTATAGAACATTTCAGATTACCTACTTCACGAGCTCCTGGGAAGTCCAAGTCAAATGAATCATTAAGATGGCCCAGAATTCAGAGGTTCTCAACACTGGCTCTATGTTGTTGTATTTTCAAAGTTCCTAGCTTCCGTGCCCAGCGTCTATCATATACATTTGTCTTGGGGTGAGGAACCTGGCAGCAAGGTTGGGTCTTTTTTTTTTTAAATGTTTATTTCTCTAGTTTTCCAGGATTTTAATGTATCATCACGATTGAGGATTATTCAAATACAGATTTTTCTTAAAACTGTGATGGGAGATAGTTCAGTCTGTAACACACTTGTCTTGCAATCGTGGGGGCTTAGGTTGGGCAGAACCCGTGTAAAAAGCTGGGCGTGGTGGCAGATACGGCAGTCTCAGGAATGGCGGGATGGGAGGTTAAGGGAGGAGTCCTAGACAGTCGAGGACCATCTAGTCTGGCCTACGTAGTGAAACTCCAGGTCAGTCAGAGACACTAGCTAAAGAAAAAAAAGAAAAACAGTAGGAGCCTGGGGACCAGAACCCATGGTTGTCCTCTGATCTCCACATACATATTATACATGCATGTGTGCACATACATTAAAAAAATTAAAGTAAATTTAAAAGCTGAGTTCTGGGCACTGCTGCTTGCACTTGCTGCTCTTGGAGAGGATGGAGATTTGGCTCCCAGCATGCACTAGACACAACTACAGCTCACAACCATCCACAACTCCAGTTCTAGGGAATCCGATCCCCTCTTCTGGCCTCTAGGGGCACCAGACCCGAACATAGTGCACAGGCAAACCACTTATACACATAAAGTAAGACAGACAAACCTTTAAAGTAAGTAAATAAAATATCTAAAAAAGAAAAAATTAAGGGAAGCTAGGGAATGTGGCACAGGTATAGAACACTTGCCTAGAATACACAAGGCTCTACCCCCAGAACCACAAAAATACTTACACACATACACATGTGCATGCATGCATACTGACGTGTACACACATACATATGTGTGCACCTGAAACAAAAACCATGAAAGTTTAAAAGTTAAGGAAAGGTCCAAGTGGTACCAAAGACAAAAATCAAAACCAAATTTGATATCAAGAACTCCCAGGCCAGCTCTGCTCTGGGCTCTGGCATTCACAGACTTGACTTAAATGTAAGTGGGGTTACCACAGAGCTGGTCTTTCTTCGTGGAGCATTTTACACTTATCTAGCAATTACTACGACCACTTCCTGACCCTGTGACTCACGCACTCTGCTACCCCACCCGCCCCCACCCCCATCCCCACCCAAGGAGGGAAGTCTACAGATGACCCCCTCCTCCGACCACCATCTTGCTCACCTGCATCCGCCCCTGCTTCTCCTAACAGTGCCAGGCTCAGAAAGTGTCCATACCTCCTTTCCTTCCCTCCACACACACACAACTTTTCTGAAAGTTCCTTCTATGCCCACAAACTGCTTCCCAGTCCCTCTGACCCCTTCATACAGCCTGCATTTGACATCTACACAATGAGGTTACAAGAGACAAGACTCCCAACCTCACTCTTCGTCCTAAGCTTTTCAATTTGCCTTACCCCATGCCTCCCTAACTGAGGGCAACCTGGTATCAGTAAATGGGGAACTATCTTTGAGGCACAGTATTATGGGGTAGAGGGCAGAGGCAGGGCACTTTTTACATTCCAGCTTACACTCAGAGCCAACAAGTTGTTTTGTTTGTTTGTTTGGTTTTCGTGGATAAAAACCAGGGGCCAGAGAGCTGCTGCTGCTGGCAGAGGGAGTTGCTGTTACGCCTGACAACACAAGTTTGGTCCCTGGGACCCAAGAGGTACAATCAACTCCTGCAAGCTGTTTCAACTCCACACACGGACTGTGACATATGTTCGCCGGTACGCACAAACACAGAATTTTAATTAAATAACTAAAAAGCCACAGACATAGAGGCATGGCTTATACAATAAATGCACTGCTTTGTAAATGCAGAAAATCTGTGCAGGAAGTGTATATGCTAGTTCAAAATGTAAATGACACTGTGTGGGTCACAGGTGGCACGAACTGACCTTCCCCCCTTTCTTTGTAAACTTTATTACTTCTGATAGCTTGAGTATAAGAATCATGATAGTTCAGACCCAAATCCAAGCACCAGAGTAGGTCCAGAATGAGTATATAATGAGCGGCACACTCCAGGCCAGGTCCCAGCATGCACTGCGGAACCACACCCTTATTAACAAATGGATGACGCCCCCATCAGGCCCTCTTGGCTTCTGTGCCCTGAGTCTTGGACGCCAATTCATCCCTGAACCATGGTGGGTCCCCAAGAACAGATGTGGAAAAGATATCTCAGCATGAGTGACATGCCCGGTACAGGGACCATCTAGCCCTCTATAGCCACACAAGCCATGTCCTCTCCTGTGTGTCTCCTCTGGTCTCCATTTTTGTTACCGTGCTGCCTCTTAGCACGGTAAGTCTAGGTTGACCACATACACTCCACTTAACAGGTAAACTCACAGCTTGGACGTCGGGAGCCTAGAAACTTAGGATCATAAGGGATAGACCATGGATTCTCTCACTCTCCATCTCCCCATCACTCCCTAATGTCTCTTGAGGCAAAGAAGAAACATGAATGAATATTCCAGGTAGCAGGAAGCGAGTTGAGAGGTTAAGGCCAGGGGATCACAGAGTATGGCATGCTGCCAGGGAGATACAAGGTTCTCAGGTCACATCTCTTAAGAGGAAGAACACTGTGGCATACACAGTGCCAGGCAGAAAGAACCCCAAGACACTTAGAAATGTCAAATTCCATCTGGGCATAGCAGGAGGAACCCAAGTGAAAAAGACTCAGCCTCCCGCCGGCTGTGACCACTTTTCTGCAGTCCCAGCATCTAAAGAGGATCTAAGCAAACGGGGTGGGTGGAAAATAGGAATAGAGAAAAAAGAAATGAAATTAAGCAACATCACATGGAGATAGGCCAAATCCTCCCCGTGTAACACATAGTCACTGCACGTGACCCGCGTCACTCCATGAGCTCCAAAACCAGACATCTGCCAGTTATCAAATCAAGACTCCTGGGATGCTGACCTTCTCAATGTCAAGAGCTAGCACAGAGACTAACCATAATCAACCCGGATGCATGGCCTCTTACCAGGTCCTCAAGAAGTCTGTTTTCTGAATAGTCAGGTGACACCCTGGGGGCACAGCAGAGAGTCACCTGCCATTGACTGCCCAGGAAGAGCTGAGGAGGGGGGAGTGGTTGGAGACAGTCTCATGGAGGAAGTGAGATCTGACTTGGATCTTGAAAAACTAGGTTCAACTAGGTCAGACAGAAAGGAAGTGGGAAGACTACCCCAAGCCGTGGGCTGGCAGATACAAGCCATAGCCACAGGATGGGTGGGGACCAAGATGCAGGATTGGGTCCCAAAGGTGGTGAGTGGAAATACTTAGGAGTCAACGTGGTTGGTCTGAGCCCACCTCTGCTTCTCAGGCCCATACTCCCCATCAGTAAAGGCATGATGGAGACAGGAATAATGGTACCCAACCTCTAGAGATGCTGTAAAGAGAAGATGCTTCTGAAATGCTTCGGGTATTTGTTACCCATCGTCAAATGCTGTTATTCTTGAGGATGGAGGAGGGGGGAATCGAGACGGGCCGTCTCTGTATAGTCCTGGCTCTCCTGGAACTTGCTCTGTAGACCAAGCTGGCCTCCAACTCCTGTGAGATTCTTTTGCCTCTGCTTCTCAAGTGCTGGGATTAAGGGTACCTGCTACCTTTCTTGGATCCTCATTCCTGTGTGGCAAGCACCTTATTCAGGGAACCATCTTTCTCCACAGTCACCCCGGCTCACCCCCTTTTAAATTTTGAGACAGAGTGTCGTGCAGCTGAGGATAAACTTGTACTTTTGATCCTCTTGTCTCTCTACTCTCCAAGTGCTGGGATTCTAAGTGTGCAACACCATGCCCAGCTTATGTGTTGCTGGGAATCGAACCCAGGGCTTCTCGCATGCTAGATAAGTACTCTATCGTCTGAATCAGATCCTCAGATGCTGCTGCAGCCTCCTCCACCTCCTCCTCCTCCTCTTCTTCCTCCTCCTCTTCCTCGTCCTCCTTTTTCTTCTCCTTCTCCTTCATTCTTTTTCTTCTTCTCCTTCTCCTTCTATTCAAGGTCTTACTATAGAGCCCAGGGTTGCATCAAGCTTGCTTGGAAGTCCATACTGGCCCCCAACTCACAATTCTCCTGCCTCCAACAAAGTACCAGGGTTACAGCACATAGTATCTTCTTTCTAACAGCCTGATGCTAAGAAGGAGCGAGTATAGGCCACTTGGTCACACATCCTCAGTAGCCTAGAGGGAGAGTGGACCATGTGGTGGAATACTCAGGCGGACAAGGATGGGGAACCTCAGCCTGCTGCCTACATACTCTGTTCTAGAACATTCTACAACTACTGACAGCATCCCCGAGCTTCCAGTTAAACTGGGTCAAAGGGAAAGCCTTTGCTTCCCCCTCCTCCTTCCTCACCATGGTTTGACAGTAATCGCACCCCTCCACTAACTGTTCTCTGGGCCTCTTCTCCCCAAAGTATGACCTAATGGAGGCAAGTGCTTCCCCTTGCTGCTAATGTGGGGGTAACCACCATCCTGTAATGGGTTGTTGTGTTTTTTTTTTTTTCTCCAGCTCTGCCTGAATTTCTGTAATGGTGCCCTCCACTGAATTCTCTAAAGCTGGGTACTCCCTATCCACCCAGCACATCCTTCAGGGACCCTGACTTACAGCAGTCTACCATATATACATGGCTGAGATTACAGTTGCGTTTGCCCTCAACTACCCTCAGAGGCAAAACAACAACAACCTCAGCAGCAGCAGCAGCAGCAGCAACAACAACAACAACAAATGGCTATGACAGGCACTCAAGCATCCAGGCAGGCATTGTGATATACATCTGCAACCTCAACACTGAGGGGGAAGAGGCAGGAAGATCACAACATGGGGTCCAGCCTGGGCTAACAGAGGTGGGAAGTGGGAACATTGGTGTCAGCGACGTGTTTTCGTAGCAACTCTTGGAGAATCTGACTTCCATCCCTACACTGGTATAGAAGCATGTATTTTTATCACAGCATGGCTACAGCAAAGGCAGGCTGGGAGATCCAGGGCTCCCTGGCCAACCAACCTAGCCTACTTGGCAAGCTCCAAGCCTAAGAGAGACTTTGTCTTAAATAAAAGTAAATAAATACAGACGGATGGGTACCTGAGGAACCGAACATAAAATTGTTCTCCACCCTCCACGTACATTTGCATGCACACCTGCACACCTGCACACACACACGTACGCGCACACACACACACATGTACATGTATCAAAAAGCAAAGAAGAGGGACAGGACTCAAGTGCTTCCTCTCATACTCTTCAGGGAGCGCTAAGAAAGTTGAGGGCTCCAGCCCCAGCAGGTACAGTTGGAGCATCTAAGTGCCTCTAGTCCAGCCTAGCGCAGCTACTCTGAGGTGCCAGCAGCGGCCCAGATTAGAGACCAGACTGGTACCCATGGGTCATTCCTTCCCTTGGAGGTCCTTGGGCGGGGACAGCAGAGCTCTTTCAGGACAAGACTCTGCCCAACAGCTGCTGCTGAGACTTCTCGCCTCCAGGGTGACTGGCACAGGGGCGCCCCTCCCTGCAGCAGACTGATCTGGTCCCTCCTGTATCTCAGCCTTCCTTCCTCCTCTATCAGCCAGTCAAGCCCCAGCTTGGAAGGACTTGGCTGAGCCTGGCTCACCCTCACAGGGCCAGTTTTGGTTTGATGTAATGCGAGAGCATTTATTGGGAATGGCAATTGAGAGGACCTGGGTTTGAGCTCCAGCACTGCAAACAAACTGTTAAGAGCTTACTGTGGTCAAGAACTCTGCCAGGATTTAAAATGCCAACCAAGATCTGAGGACCGGGGATCACAGAGAACGTAAAGAAGGAAGGCTAAGCATTGGGACTCAGAGGTCTCAGCGAAGAGTGGAGCCGGAATGAAAATAGATCTGTTGATAGTATTGGTGATGGTTTGTTTGTTTTCTTAAGAGTCCTATGGTTCACACTGGCCTTGAACTTGCTATATAGCCAAGGATGCTGCCAAATCACTGATCTTGCCTCCTCTACCTCCCCAGAGCTGGGGTTCACATCCATTTTTATGTGGTGCTGGGGAGCAAAGCCTCTCTCTTCTGGCCTTCAAGGGCAGTAGACACACAAGTGATGCACATGCAGAACATTCATACACATAAAATAAAATGCATAAGTCTTAAAAACTTATATGTATATGTATGTATCTGCAGGTGGTTTTGGGCATGGGAGTGCAGGTGCCCTCAGAGGCCAAAGCAATGCTAAGCAAACAATCTGCCAACTGAGCTACATCCTGTCTCTAAAGAGGTTCTTGAAGAATGGGCTGTTTTAATTATGAAAAGACTTTTAAAAAACTCTTAGATCATTCCATTATTTATTTAGTAGGTATATTGTGTGAGCCTTTGTGAGTTTATCTCCTTTCCTTCGTTTATTTCTTTTTGATTGTTCTTTAGAACAGGGTTTTGTTTGCTTGTTTGTTTGTTTTAGCCCTGGCTGTCCCAGAACTAGCTCTATAGATCAGGCTGGCCTTGAACTCACAGAAATTTGCCTGCCTCTGTCTCCCAAGTGCTGGGATTAAAGGTATCTTAGTTAAGGTTTCTATTCCTGCACAAACATCATGACCAAGAAGCAAGTTGGGGAGGAAAGGGTTTATTCGGCTTACACTTCCATACTGCTGTTCATCACCAAGGAAGTCAGGACTGGAACTCAAGCAGGTCAGAAAGCAGGAGCTGATGCAGAGGCCATAGAGGGATGTTCATTACTGGCTTGCTCAGCCTGCTCTCTTATAGAACCAAGACTACCAGCCCTGAGATGGTCCCATCACAGGGGGCCTTTCCCCCTTAATCACTAATTGAGAAAATGCCTTACAGTTGGATCTCATGGAGGCATTTCCTCAACTGAAGCTCCTTTCTCTGTGATAACTCCAGCTGTGTCAAGTTGACACAAAACTAGCCAGTACAAAAGGTGTGTCCCACCACCACCTGACTCCTTTATTTAGTATGTATATGTGTGGGGGCCTTGGTGAGTGTGTGTGCAACTTGTGTGTACAGGAGCCTTTGAGACCAGAGGAGAATGTCTGATTCCTAGAAACTGGAGCTTGCCTTATGAGTCATCATGTCGGCAGACTAGGGTCCTCTGCTAGAGCCGTCAGTGCTCCAAACTGATGAGCAATCTAGAGAAATGGTCCCAGAAGGATAGAAATTCCTTCAGCACCCTTAGGGCAGCCGAGACAGTCCAACTGTCCATCGCTAAACTGTTCCAAACACAAAGTGACTCAGGTAGCAGCCCTGAGTCAAACAGACTATGAGAGGTGCAGCTCAAAGCCCTTCTGAGGGAGCCTGTAATGACTGTGAAAACCCATGTCCTGTGTCTCCAGGGTCCTGCTAGTACCAGAAAGGAACAATAAGCTCGAGCTGGAGTCACAAACATGTACCTGCATGGTCTCAAGGGGCTTGATTTAACCCTGTCACTGTCTTCAAAGTCAGTCTTTGTATTTTTTAAAATGGGGCCCCACATTTGCATTGCACCCCACAAACTATGACGCTGGTTCTGAGCAAGAGGCAAAGATGAGGGAAGAGGGGGAGGGAGAACCTTCCTATAAAGCTGATGGGAATGTGGCTGCCCCTCAGTGGACCAGGCCAGTGGGTACAACAGGGTGGACACAGAATGAGTGGAGACAGGGCACAGTGTCACAGCAATGCTCAAAACCTAACCCTAACTAACCTAGACCACATCCCCCTACCCCAGAGGTTGACCAGTTGGCTAATAATGCTTACCTGAAACAGGCTGGATACATTCATGTGTTACAGACTCAGACTGGGGGCGGAGGGGCAGTGGCAGCATGTCAAACTGAAACTCTTTTGATCTTATGATTGTTTATAGGTTCAGACCAGAAAGAAACAAAGAAAGAAAGAAAGAAAGAAAGAGAAAGAGAGAGAGAGAAAGAGAGAGAGAGAAAGGAAGGAAGGAAGGAAGGAAGGAAGGAAGGAAGGAAGAAAGAAAGAAAGAAAGAAAGAAAGAAAGAAAGAAAGAAAGAAAGAAAGAGAAAGAGAGAGGGGGGAAGGAAGGAAGGAAGGAAGGAAGGAAGGAAGGAAGGAAGGAAGGAAGAAAGAAAGAAAGAAAGAAAGAAAGAAGAAAGAAAGAAAGAAAGAAAGAAAGAAAGAAAGAAAGAAAGAAAGAAAGAAAGAAAGATCGAGCCCCATGCCGGGAGAACAGTGGTCAACCGTTACAATTTGATCAAATTGTTATCTTTACTTCCGACCTACTAAGGACACTATTCTCTCACCCAAACCCTGATCCTCCATCCAAAGAGAACCATGATTCTAAAATACAGCTTTCTCCAGGAATGGCAGGACCAGAAAGGACCTTAGAAACCATCAGGTTTCAGACTCTTGTCTCTTTCGGGAAGGTCCTCCTAAAACTATCAATATGGCTCCCAAGGAACCTTGACAACACCTCACACACACACACACACACACACACCCTACCCCACAACCTGGTCCAATTCTCACTTCATAAATGAGGAAGCTGAGGCTATAACAGGGGAAGTAACTGATCAAGGCCACCCCAAAATGGGGGCAGGATCAGAACCCGGAAACTTTCAGCTTCCCCTCCTGACCTCTCAATTTCAAGAGTACAAATACATTCAGATATTCACTGTATTATAACCCCCAGCCCTGCCACACACAGAGACATTAAACACACGCAGATATTCACTGTATATGCACACAGAAAGATAGTCACTGTATAACCCTAGCTCTGCCTGCCCCATCCAGAGACATTACAGTTTTCCCCACATCTTTGACTCAGGTCCTTCTTTGTCTTACAGAAATGAAATCTGGTTTCATGGATTTTAAATCTGTGGACCCGGTACAGGACACACATCTAGTGTTCAGCACATTTACCCTCCAACCCATCATTTGGTAAGGTAAAGCCAAGGTCAAGCTGTAGGTCTTTGTAGAGCCTCGGCACTTGCAAACACTGCCTTCTCTTTCTTTCTTTCTTTCTTTCTTTCTTTCTTTCTTTCTTTCTTTCTTTCTTTCTGTCTGTCTGTCTGTCTGTCTGTCTGTCTGTCTTTCTTTCTTTCTTTCTTTCTTTTAATTTTGTTTATTTGATTTGGTATGCATTTATGTGTGTGCCCTAGGAGGGCACAAAGGGTTTGGACCCCCTGGAATTGGGGGACAGACAGTTGTAACCAGTCATGTGGGTACTAGGGATTGAACCTACATCCTCTGGAAGAAAAGTCAGTGCCCTTAACAGCTGAGGCATCTCTCCAGCCCCAACACTGACTCTTCTGAAAGAGTGATTCAGCCCTAGTTTTTCACTTACAGGTGAAGCCCATACAAGTGGACAGAGCTAAGATCAGACAGGGAACGTTCCCACTCCACCCCACCAGAAAGATAGAGCCAGAGCTCTGGAATTACAGACTGAGCTACACCTAGCTTCTGTAATGCTAAGGATCAAACCCGGGGCTTCAGAGCATGCTAGGAAAGTGGTCTACCAATGCCTGAGCTCCTTGCAGTTCAATGTGTGATTATTCTTCCTTCCTTCTTTCCTTCCTCCCTTCCTACCTACCTCCCTCTCTTCTTCTCCTTTTCCTTTGAACAATTAAGAACAGAGCATCTATTGTGTGTCATGAATGATCTGGATGCGGGACATGTAGCCGTAAGAACACACTTTGGTGTTTCTGATTTACAAGGAGACATACTGGATAAATGAATATACAGCAAGCTGTGTGGTTATACACACGCTGGAGAAGACAGCACGGGGTGGAGGGGCAGAGAATGGTTCAGAAGAAATGGATTTAGTCCTAGAGGGTCAAGGAAGGTGTCTCAAAGGGACGTGTGGGTGCCGGGCGTGGTGGCACCCACTCGGGAGGCAGAGGCAGGCGGATTTCTGAGTTCGAGGCCAGCCTGGTCTACAGAGTGAGTTCCAGGACAGCCAGGGCTACACAGAGAAACCCTGTCTCGAACCCCACCCCCAAAAAAGGACACATGGGACATCTGAGGTGGGGTAGGGTGAGGGAATACTCTAGACAAAAGGAAAAGCAAGGGCAAAGGTCCTGAGGCAGGAATGTCAAGCTCTAGTGTAGTCTGAGTGAGGGCAATGTCTGATTATGATACAGGGGAAGATAGGGAGGAGGTGGGAGCCAGAGTCGGTGGGTCCTGAAGTTACAGCAGTGTTTAGCTTTTATTCCAGGCATAGATCGTGCAAGGGAGTGACTTGGCATAGCCTGCCACACAGCTTCCCCGACCACTATCATCACCAGGCAATAAGGGGAACCAGGTTTGGGAGCCAGGCCTTGAGCTCAGCACAGCCTCTCAGCGTTACTGAGAAAAACCTTCCCCTTCTCTGAATCCCCAGAGTGAAATGGGAACATCAGGCTGGGTGGTGTCTAAGGTTCTTCCTACAAGATTCGTACATTCTGACCTCGACAGTGAGAGCCCTAAAGGATCTGTCTGCTTCTGATACAGGAAAAAGCCAGGGAACCGCAGCCACATTTCTGAAGCCCCTGACTCTTACCCAACTGCAAACCATCTTCTTATAGCTCTCAGCATGAAGAGTCCAGCTAAAGAATCGGCCTCATCCCTCAGTTATAGATGCTAAAGATGACCAACAGCAGGGCCGGTAAGGTGGCTCAGCTCGCCGCCATGTCTGATGGCCCGACCTCTACAATGGGTTCCTGACTCCTGTGTGTTGTTTTCTCACCTACACACACACACACACACACACACACACACACACACACCAAATATTGTTTAAGTATTTTTATGATTCTGAAGTCATACCATTAAAGAGAGCACAGATTTCACACACGTCATGATGGAGTGTGGCCTGCAGAAGCCAAGTCATCGGGGTGCTCAGAGCCTGCACCCCTCAATGGCTGCCTTTTCTTTCCTTTCCTTTCCTTTCCTTTCCTTTCTTTTTTTCTGTATTTAGTCTTTTTCAAGACAGGGACTCAGCTGTATGGTGAACTGGAACTCACTCGGCAGACAGGCTGGCCTTGAACTCATAGAGATCTGCCTGCCACTGCCTCCCAGGTGCTGGGATCCACGGTGGCGTGCTTCAGCACACCTTGCTCTTCCTGCCTGCTCCCCTGAGGGCCCTGTCTTGGATCATCCATCATCAGGTGGCGTTGAAAAGAAGGAAGGCTCCACACTCGTCCATCCAGTTGCAGGAACAAGGTCTGTTTCAGCTTGGGAGTCCCTGTGAATATGGATCCATCAGACTTCGAGAGCATCAGGTGTCTCTCCCTAGGCCTTAGCCATCAGACTGAGTCTCTCTCAAGAGAACTTTGTCTTCTGCTCCAATGGGGCGCTCCCCAAGACAGAAGTGGATCCCTGCAGCAGGGGTCTTGCCCCTCTTTTGGCCTAGAAGCATCCTGAAGATGGGGTTTATCTTCCCCACTTCCTGCTCCCCACAGCCTTCTCTGTTTTGAGCAGTTTCTTTAAACAGTTTCTTTAAACAGGGCAGAGTGAAACACTTAGTTGGAACCGCCCCACCCAGGCACAAGGCCCTGCCATCCTTAGCCACTAAATCACCCATGAAAATGAAATCTGAACCTCTCTGCTGAATGAAGAGAGAGTCAGAAATCAGCTTCACCTGGCATCTTCTTACAGACTGGCTAGGTCCAGCCCAAAGACTGCCCTTATTTTACAAATACGCCTCTCTGGAACAGGGGCTGAAGGCAGCCGAGGTGCACCAAGGGACTGAGAGCAGGGACCACACTGGGTGCCACGCCAGCCCAGGCACCACTGTGCTTTGGCTTCTGTGCTGAGGAGAGGACTCACGTGAGGGAGCTGCGCTGCTCATCCCTCAGCAGCAACAGTGGTGAGGGGTGTGTGCAGAGCTTAGCGCTGGGGCTTGAGGCTGGCTCAGTTCACATCTGGTGCCTCGAGTGAGATATGAACCTTACCCCAGACAGGGAGAGGGGTGAGAGGGCTGGGAGAGCCCACCCGACTTCTCTGGAACCCAGCTTCTGCCACAGAACCGCATCAAGGTGGGGACTTCCAATGTCTGAGCTGCCCTTCAGACCAGACAGTACAGCCCACACAGAGAGCAGTGGCCCTCTCATCTAGGAGTGAAACATTCTAAACATTCACTCTCAGTCTCCACTTCTCCTAAACCGGGGCTTGGGGAAAGCCTTGGAGATTTCTGCTGCTTCCTACCGACAACCCAGGTTGAATGTGGAACCAGACCTTCCCTCGCCGTCTAGAGGGCTTGGGAGATTGTGTGCCTGAGCCTCAGCTAGAGGCCAGCAGGGTTCCACTGCACCCAGGAGCTTGGGCACCTGTGGGCTGAGAAGACAGCTCAGGGGGTAAAGACATTTGCTGTTCTTGTAGAAAAGCCAGGTTTGACTCCCAGCACGCTCATGGTAGCTCACGATTTTCTTAAACTCCAGTTCCAGGGGGTACCAAACCCTCTTCTGGCTTCTGAGGACGAGGCACACGTGTGGTGCACTTATATACACGAAGCCAAGTTACCCATATGCATTAAGTAAAGACAATTTAAAAAAAATGGTACTCTCTTGGATATGAAGTATCCTTAGGGAAAGGCTGGCCCTGAAACTCTGACCAAAGATGTGAAACCAAAAGAAACCCAACAAGGACGCAGGAGTACGAAGAACAGATGACCACTGACAGGGTTCGGCCACCACTGTGCACAGAGTGAGGAAGAAGAGCACAGACTACTCCTTCAACAGGGAGTTGGAGATGAGCTCAGACTTCCCACGGCTTCTTCTACCTCCACACCTGACACTGAGCCACAGGGAAGTCAACTGATCCCCGTGGGATGCCAAAGACTGCTTATCCAAAATGTCTGGCAATGCAAAGCAACAGCGGCTTCATGAACCAGACATGTATTGTGCCCTGGGCATCTCAGGTGTGGTACCGTTGCTTCGGCCTCACTCTTGTATCTAAGAATATTTGGCAGCACCGGCCTCCACTCATTTAACCCCAGTAGCATTTCTCCCTGCTCCCCCAGAGGTGACAGTCAAGGGGTTACTTGACAGTACCAAATGCCACCCCTCCGAGGTTCAAGAAGACTCCTGGTTGAGAACCACTGCTTAAAGTTTAGACATCTGAGGAGACATGTTAAAAACAATAACTGACAGCCGGGCGTGGTGGCGCACGCCTTTAATCCCAGCACTTGGGAGGCAGTGGCAGGGGGATTTCTGAGTTCGAGGCCAGCCTGGTCTACAGAGTGAGTTCCAGGAAATCCAGGGCTATACAGAGAAACCCTGTCTCGAAAAAAAAAAAAAAATAACAACTGACATAGTGTTTAAAAATATGAGCATCTAATTCCTCCTGACTTTTTGGACGCCACGGTTTTGCAAACTCAGAGTGTAGCTTCCATACTTCGGCCTCTTCATCTGCCTAAACGCAAATGCTAAGTGCCCGGACTCCTTCAGTTCTTCCCCACACTTTCCCAGGCTCCCTGTAGCCCATGCTCTGAAGTGGCCAGCTGCGCATGCGCCACACACCTCTAGTTATTGGCTGCCTGAGTCAAGGCGCTTCCAGCCCTGAAGAAGTGCATGCTAGGATGAGGCAGCAATGGCTACACCTGGAGAGCAGGTCCATTCTCATCACCAGCATGGTGGGGCCGTTAGACACGCCATAACACTTCTCAGAATGAAGTGTGCTTTAAAGTACATTGTGCCAAACACAGGGGGAAAAAAAGGGTCAGAGATACCATATCTAAAAGTTTTGGAAAGATCCATGACCAGAAGAACAAGCGGAATAGGAGCTCCGAGATAAGAAACACATCCCATCCGACCTGCCACGAAAGAAATGCAAATGAGAACAGACACCAGCGCCTATCCCGCAGGGTGGCAGAGATCAAAGGGTATGATAAGCCCACGTTAGTGAGGCTGCCTCATTCATTGATAGAACTCACTACTATGGGCTACTTAAAAGGCTCTTTGCAAAGTCTGCCAACATCCCAAACGTGGATGTGTGTCTGCCAGCGATTCCACATCTAGAAACGTATCCTGCAGAAACAGCCCCACCTCTGAAAGACAATGCAATACAAGGTTTAATGCTGGCTGAAGCTAGATGCTCACCACTGGGGGATGGCTTCACTTTACTCTACAGGAGGGGATGGGAGGCACAGGATGGAGCCAAACGGGTGGGATCGGTTGAAAAGCCCTGTGTATTTATACATGCATGTATGCCCGTAAGTTGCCATTCCAAAGACACACAAATAGGTTCACAATAGTGGTTGCTTCTTGAGAGAAGGGCTGGGTAGCAAGAGTTATATACCTCACTTTAGATACATGCACACTTTATGCTACCAAGAATCGTTAGTCAAACAATCGGTCCGTAACAAGGGATCTTAGACTAAAAGACAGTCTTCAACCTTGCTCTGTAACCGCCAGATGTGTGCAGGCATGCACCAGATGCTACAGGCCCGTTTCCATTAAATCCTTTATTCCCGTGAGTATTCCCACCTGCCAGAGTTCAAACGGTTCAGGTGGCCTGTGCCTGTGTCCAGATATTTATGTGTATCCGCAGGTGTACACACTAGGTGTGTCTGTCATTGTTTTTGTTTTTAGAACAGAGTCTCTCACTGGCCTGGAGCTTGCCAAGTAGGCTAGGCTGGCTGGCCATTGAGCCTCAGGGATCCTCCTGCCTCTGTCTCCTCAGAACTGGGATGACAAGTGTGTCCCACCAACCACTGCTTTTGTACATAGGGTCTGGGGATCAGACGCAGGTCCTTTGACTCACTGAGCTATCTCCCCAAACCCTAATGTCCCTGGCGTGTTTGTTTTGTTTTGTTTTTAATTCAAAAGCAGGAAGTATTTGCCACATCCAAAGCATAAAAGAGGCTCACCAGCTCCCTTCTTCAACAGTGTTTTAAAGGCATTCAAACCTCAACACTATGTTACCTTCATTCTGAAAGCATACAGTCGCCTAGATGGCCGGCAACCATCACCCTGCAGCTACAAGGACAGACAGGCAAAAATCCTTTTGAAGTTATTCTCAGGATCAACTGCCAGGGACCCAGGGACACCAGAGCTCTTAACAATGCCTCAGAGCACTAGGGTGGCGCATCATAGAATGGCCTGGACCCCAAAACTTCTCAGGAGCGGTGAGAACCTGGAGTAGTCACCCGAGGGAACTCCCTGCGGCGCTGCCTGCAGCAACATTTTAATGGCTTATTACCCAAGGGTGCCAACCGACATCACTTTCAACCCCACCTCACCGCCCCTGCCACTTCGTC
This sequence comes from Mus caroli, assembly GCF_978045245.1. Taxonomy (NCBI): domain Eukaryota; kingdom Metazoa; phylum Chordata; class Mammalia; order Rodentia; family Muridae; genus Mus; species Mus caroli. Next base: position 47,573,255 of record NW_028227273.1, read on the forward strand.
ATAAAATAACCCTCATATTTTCTGCTGTAAATCAGCGTCTGTCAAGCTCTAAATTGGGCCAAGGCAATATTTATTCATCAAAAGATAAATCTTCCCTGCCCCGTCATAAATCTGCTTCGAAATGTATTATGCCATCACTCTTACCTGAAACCTTGTCAAAAAGTGGCCTGGAAGAGTCAGGCAATGTGCAGTTGGCTATGGCTAAGGGTACAGTCATAGCTCATCTGTTTAGTTCTCTGTGTGGGGGAGTGGGGAGGTGGGGCCCTTCCAATGAGGCCTACCCAGGCTAGCAATTCGAACGCTCGTTAACATCAGGCTGGGGATTGAGGGAAGCTGATTCGCCCAGAGAAGCAAAGACCCCTCTGGTGGGAAAAATAGAGAGGCAAGAAAGATGGTAATAGAAGCAGGCGTGGCAGGCGGGCGGGAGAGGGCAGTGAATGAGGAGCGACAGGTCCATGGAGCAGTAGGACCAGGTGGAGAGCCCGTCCAAGAGAGGAGGTGACAAACGTGATAATCAATAAATAAAAATAAAAGGGGCAGGAGATATGACTCGGCTGGTAAAGGTTCTTTCTGCCAAGCCTGGCCAACCAAAGCTGCCTCGAAGGTGCCAGATATCACTGGAAGCAGCGCTGCCAGGATTAATGTTCAGATTGATAACGGATTTGGAATTAATTCTTGGTTGCTGCACACCGAGAACCCTTTCGCGGTGGTGGAAGTGTTCACCAACCCCTCCCACACTCAGCCTACAGGCCTCCACATGGGGCCACGAGGCGAGATAGAGACAGCTTTGCTCTAGAATGGGTGAGACCCAGCTAAAAGGTAAACCCATCCCCAAAAGGCATAATCTCTTCCCTTTGTGCTCCTTTCTCTGGGCATGCCAATCTGAGGAGGGGCAGAAAGCGGCCCTCTCTCAGTGTGGGCTGCTGGCTGCTGCTTCTCCCAGGTAGGGTGGGGTCATCTGCTGAGGGGTGGTCTCTGCCTCATTCCTCCACTCTCCCTTACACACCCCCACCCAGCCAGCTTCACCTTTTACTACCGAGTCACCCCAGTCCCACTTCCTCTGTACTGCTCCACAACCTCACGGCTCGATCTGGCACAAGAACACACTCGGGGCTGCCGTGCGTGCACTGGTGGTTAATGACAAGGTGGGTTTCTAAGCCACACACATACTATTAATTTCATATTCAAACGCACGCTCCTTGTACGTGGGCGAGTACGGGAGGAAACCCCTCCCCAGTGCCAAACACTGAAGTCTTTATGGGACTTAACAAAGACAGAACGAACGGAACTATTTATTTATTTATTTATTTATTTTAAAGGCCAACTTCATATGTTCATGCTAGGTGTTGAATTTCTCACAAGAAATTTTACAACCAACAGATGAAGCCACTACCGTAGAACCGTGTGAATGTACCTTGTAAGCTGCTGGTTATCTGGGCTTTAAAGCCAAGGAGGGCCAGTGAGGGCCAGCTATAAGCTCAGTTAATACGGTGCTTGCTCTGAGTTCCGTTCCCACCGTGGTGCAAACCAGGCATGGCTGTGCACACCTGCAATCCTAGCACTTGGGAGGTGGAGGCAGGAGGATCAGAAGTTCAAGGTCATCGCTGGATTCATAGGGAGTTCAGGACAGTCTGGGTTATATGAGACTTTGTCAAAAAAAAAAAAAAAAGAAGGAGGAGGAGGAGGAGAAGTGAGAGGAGGAAGAGGAAGAGGTGGAAGAGGAGGAGGTGGAAGAGAAAGAGGAGGAAAGAAAAAGAAAAAAGAAAAGGCCACACCACTGGGGGGGGGGGTAACACGCCCTAGGCCAGAGGCAAAGGTAGTTAACGGTTTGAGCTTTAAACTTTGGCTTTGTTGTGGAATGTTTAAGCATTATTATCATTACATTTGTGTGTGCACATATGTGGGTGGGCATGCATGAGAGAGTGTGTGCGTGTGCGTGTGCGTGTGTGTGTGTGTGTGTGTAATAATACATCTGGAGATCTGGGCTGGTGAGATGGCTCAGTGGGTAAGAGCACCCGACTGCTCTTCCGAAGGTCCAGAGTTCAAATCCCAGCAACCACATGGTGGCTCACAACCATCTGTAATGAGATCTGACTCCCTCTTCTGGTGTGTCTGAAGACAGCTACAGTGTACTTACATATAATAAATAAAGTGTGTCTGAAGACAAAAAAAAAAAATACATCTGGAGATCAAAGTATGACTTTTGGGAGTCAGCTCTCTCCTTCCAGTCTGTGGGACCCTGAGGTTGGAACTCAGGTGATCAGCCTTGGTGACAAGTGTCTTTATGTGCTCAGCTATCTCTCCAGCCCATCACTGTGGATTTGGAAAATAAATAAGCAGATGCTTGTATTAAGATAGCATCAGAAGAAGGTGGGAAATAATAAACAAAGCCAGACCAGACCATTTTCCATCTTTCTGTACTTGTCTATCAAGTGGTTAGGTGGTGCCCAAACCCCAAAATAGGAGAGCAAGAGTAATCTGTCCCTTGGCCACCTAGTCAGCCTCACTGCAGTACTGACAGGCCTTTTATCAAGTGTGTACACACTGACCATTGACCACAGCCAAGCGCAGCTTCCAGTCACGCAAGCCAACTTCTCTGTAGCCTCGGTTCACTGAAACAGAACAAAACTTGAAAAGCACACTCTACCTACCCTCCCCTGAGTTTCACGAACTTTAGAATGCCAAAAACAGATACGGAGGCTCAGGTCTGTAACCCCAGTGCTCAGAAGGCAAGAGACGGTCTTGAGTTCAAGGTCAGTGTGAGCTACACCCTTGAGTTCTTGGATAGCCTGAACTGTGGTATGAGAATCTGTCTGCAAACAACGAGAACACTTCTAAACAGTGGTGACATTGCCAAAAGCTCCCCAAATTAGCTCCGGGACGTTACATAGCAACCGAGAGCATGTTTTTCAGTAGTGGGCACTGAACCCCAAGTTCCATACAGACTAGGCATGGGCTCTGCTGACTGAGCTGTAGCCTCAGCCCCCTGGCTTGGTTTTAAAACGTGTCTTGTAGCTTTCCCACCGAAACAGGTTGATCAATCCAACTAAGAGTATCACTGAAACCTTCCATGTCACCACTAAACAAAATTAGAGAAAAAATTAATAGTCTTGGGGAAACAGAATGGTTTTATTTTTAGTAAAAACCTTACATTTTTCTTTAAAATAGCCTGCCTGGGTTCATTTGCTAGAACAAAGACAGTTAACATGAACACCTTCAAAGCTTGGGCATGATGAAGGCAAGGCAGGAACCAGACTGCCCACCCAGGAATAAAATTAACGAGACAAGATCAGACTGTGCTGTGGGCTAACCAGCTGGACCTATCACCTGGAGGCAGGACCCCCCCCCCAAATTAAGACACCTCAGAAACAGACACCGGTGGACACAGAAGGCCATGTGGAAAGGAAGGGCTACAACCAGAAGTGAACCACCAGGATGGCCACCCCATCCATCGTTCCACACCACGGAACTCCAAGCTTCACTGAGCTACACTGCCTGTTCTGTACCGTCACCCCCGTCACATCCGTGCCTTAGTCCTGGGCCACTGGACCCATAGAACGTGCCCAGCGACTGTGTTATTTCCCAACCATTGCTTAAACAGCATCAACAGCTTGAAGGCAAGCTACAAGGAGACACTCTGGGTGAGTCTACACTTGGTTTTATCCCAGTTATGACCACATAGCAAAACCACTCATGGCCCCTGGACACCGAACTCAACGTACGCTAATCCATACTCTAATCAAACGCTTAATTTCTCCACTAATTGCACTTTCTATCTGGCCAGCCAGCTACTCCTTCCTAGTCATGGACAGTGCAGCCCTCCCTAGCCAACTCCCTTAGGGAGCCATAAACAGTTCTCACCGGGCTTGGTGGGGGAGGGGAGGGGGTCTTCAGGCTTTCCCCGGAGTCAGTAGGAAATGAGAAACTAAGGTAGAGGAAGAAAGTAGGAGGCAGATTTCCACTTTCTCCACCTGCTTCTGCATGGCTCACCCGCGGCAATTGTACACAGGAAGCCATACAGAGGCTCAGCTGCACCAACTGTGCTCCCCCTACACCCAATCCTCAGATAAGAAAAAAACGGAGGGAGGGGGGAGCCTGCTCGCTGGGATTTGCATAAGCTTTGTAGGGGAGGAGTATTTAAGGCTTCCCTAAAGCCCCCTCACCCTCGCTTCAGATCTTCCCATAGGCCTGGGAAAACAAAACCATTAGACACAAGCAAAAGCATCCATCCACCTCCACAGAGAAAGCGGCACGATCTTACAAAGAAAAATAAATTAAAAGAGGTCATTTTGCTCTCTTCTCTGAACAGACACAACCAGCTTTGCCCTGATGGCTCCCCCCACTTCCTGTTGCTTCCTCCACCTCCCCCCCCAACTTTGTATTTTTGAAGCCTGTGTGTGTCTGCCCAGGTTTCGCTATAGGTTTCAGTGGGAGGCTGTCGGAGGGAGTGGGACGTGGCTGGATGTGTTCTGAGACACAGGACTGTACAAAAGACAGAAATCACTACGGCCCAACCGCCAGGAAAGTACACTCAAAATATCACAACCTCAAGTCAACAGTGGGGGGGATTCTAGGAAAACACTTGTGGGTAAGGCTGACTTTGTGGGGAGCACACTGGGTGGGCGATGGCCACTTAACCACTAATACCGGGTGGCTTCAGGCTGGCAGCCTGGAGGAGCCTCCTCAACCCTCTGGAACCCTTCCTTGAGCCCTGTTCTCTAGGGAGCCTGTCCCTTAGAAGATGATGTGAGCCATTGAAAAGCTCTGTGAGTGGGACCCCATCTAATCTCCACCTTAAAAGAAAGAGGGGAGCAAGAAAGGACACTTGAGAGCAGATGTCTTCTGGCTGTCCTCTACTCACAGGGGAGGGTGCTGAGCCAGAGAGCCCAGCTATAGCCAGACAGCACTGGGCCCCAGCTCTCTTGTCTTGCAGGGTGGGGCTTCTTAAGATCTTATCAAATTAACAAGAAGTGGATGCTTAATAATATCAGTTCAGGAGGTTGGGGAGACGGCGGGTGCAATGGCTTAAGTGTTTGTTACATGTACACAAGGACCTGAGCTTAGTCCCCAGCACCCCACCAAAGCCAGCTAGAGCAGCACACATCTGCAATCCCTGGCCTGAGAAGGCAGAGGCACGCACGCTCCTTGGCCTTGCTGGACAGCCAGTCTAGCTGCGTGGGGAAGCTCCAGCTCAGGGAAGACCTTGTCTCTAAAATATGGAGTGGAGAGGCAACTGAAGAAGATACCAGATGTCAACCTCTAACCTCCACAGCCGCCACACACACACACACACTAATACTGACTCAGCCACACTGGTCTTTCATTGCCCATTGTGTGTGTGTATATGTTACTAGGTACCAGAACATTCCATCTTCCAGATGTATGTTTTGGTGAGAGAGCCACCCGCCTGGCAGTCAACGCTGGCTCCTGACTATAGTTAACCCAGGTGTGCTTTCCAGATGTGCAGCTTAGCATTCGACCAGCATCTCCCATTATTCCCTTCCAGGAAGAGCCAACCTGGGAGAGAGGCTATGCTACTCAGGGTGTAGGCCTGAGAGGGGAAAACTGCACCCGCCCTTCTGTACCCTGCATCAGCGGGAGGCTTCCACGAGCCCTCCTTGCCTTCCTGTACCCATGTGTACAACTGGAACATCCAAGACTCTTACTAGCCCTGAAGGTCTCTGATTCTAAACATGGGCGCCTCTCTCTACCCCTGGCTAGCCCAGGGTTCCACTCTGTCCTCAGGGCCTGCCTTTTCTGCCTGCTGCACATGCCCTGCACATCTGCCAGGCATCAGGCATTTGTTACTAAGTTATCTTGTCTCACTCACTGGAAGGAGCGCTCTGTGAGGGCGAGGACATGCTGCAGACAGAGAGGCAAAAACAGCACAAGGTAAGGCTTTGACATCTGCAGAATAAATAAAGGAAGGAATCAATAAACTAAGGTATCAGTGAGCCTGTGAATGAATGAAGGAAGGAATGAATGAATGAACGAATGAGCCATCAATGATGTTCCTTAAACCCAGGTTACTAAATTAGATCGTTAAGTTTCACGTTCTCTTCATTTATTAGAAAGATGGAGGGCTAAGCGAATAATGCATCTTTATACAAATGGAATGAGGAATAAGGAAGGAAATGATTGTAAACCATCTCAGAGGCTGGTGAGCTGGCTCCACGGTTGAAGTGCTTGCTGCCAAACCTGAAGAGCTGAGTTTAATCCCTGGAATCCCCATGGTAGAAGAAGAGAACCAACTCCCTCAGGTTGTCCTCTGACCTCAACAGGCCTGCCGTGGTGTCTCACGTGTCCACATAGATATACCACACCCAAATGCCTGGAATTCTCTCTCTCTCTCTCTCTCTCTCTCTCTCTCTCTCTCTCTCACACACACACACACACACACACACACTGAATAAATGTTTTTTAAGTACTCAGAATGTATCTAGGGCCAAGCATTCAATAACTGTTAGATTACAAACATTATTATAGTTCCTACCTACAGTTCCTTCCTACCTACAGCTCCTTGACAACACCCTGGGCATTTTCAGGCAAATCACTAGACTTCGGCATGTGTCTCGGTCAGGGAGATGGTAGCAGTATGGCTGCTTGGTGCATTTTTCCTGTGAAATCTTGAGCTCACTCATCCAAGTGCTACTTTGTGGGCCTCCAACAAAACCAGCAGACAAGCAATTAACCCCTCAAGTTCCTAGGTCCTGCCCTGAGAGCTCACTGTCCAGTTGGGGAAAGTGAAATATTGATATATAAAAAGGAAAGCTATACATTCCAACTCACAGCAAGGAATTGTCAGCCATGAGTTGTGGGTAAAGCATTGGGCACACAGCACGAAGGAGACCTGAGCCCATTTAAGTGCCGTCAACATCTGCATCTCTCGTTACACTGAGGTCGAATCCTCACTTCTCCTTCACCTCATGGTGGTCAGTGGACCTCTGACATAGGGAAACTGGTTGTCAACAAAGTGGGAATTTTTTTTTCTCATTCTTCCTCCTCGGGGCTTAAAGTAGGCTCTCCAGATGTCCACTGTGACCTCTCCTGATATCTACAGCCCTTGAGAAGGAACAGACCTGAAGGCCTAGGTGAGGGACGGAAAGCAGAGTGGAAAGGCAGGACAGAAAGACAGAAAAGGTACAGAGCTCACTCCAACTAAGGGTCCGGGGGACTTGAAGAGCCAGGCATGTGTAGGGTTATGGTAAACTCTAAACCCACAAACCATTTAGTTCAGAGGACCCTGCTAGAGAATCTTCAATTTATTTTATTTTATGTATATGTATTTTGCCTATGTGTATGTCTCTATACCATGTGTGCATCTGCTGCCCATGGGTGTCAGGAGAGGACTGAGGGGTCCCTGGAAGTGGGGAGCTGACATGTGGGTGCTGGGACTCAAACCCAGATCCTCTGGACGAGAAGTGTCTTAGGGTTTTACTGCTGTGAATAGATACCATGACCAAGGCAATGCTTTTTTTTTTTAAGACAGGGTTTCTCTGTATAGCCCTGACTGTCCTGGAACTCACTTTGTAGACCAGGCTGGCCTCGAACTCAGAAATCCGCCTGCCTCTGCCTCCCAAGTGCCTGGATTAAAGGTGTGTGCCAACATCGCCTGGTGGCAATTCGTATAAAGAACAACATTTAATTGTTACAGGTTCAGAGGTTTAGTTCATTATCACCAAGGCAGGAACATGGCAGCTTCCAGGCACGTATGATGCAGAAAGAACTGAGAGTTCTACATCTTCATCTGATGTAGATGAATAGTATGTAGAATACTGGCTTCCAAGCAGCTAGGATGAGGGTCTTAAAGCCCACAAGCACAGTGACACATTTACTCCAACGGGGCCACACCTTCTAATAGAGCCACTCCCTGCGCCAAGCATGTATAATCACCACAAGGGGTCAATGCTCTTAACTACTGAGCCATCTCTCCGGCTCCCAGAAAATCTCTACCTAGTTACGAAAATTCCCAGCTCCACAGAAGCACTCACTGAAGGAAGCCCAGAAAAGAGCTGCCGGACCTAAGAGATGCTGCTTAGACAGGCTACAGCCGTCCAAACTACTAAAGACTGCCTAGACTAGAAAAGCTTGACTATACAGTATCCCAGGAGCACATCACATAACAACATACATGATCTGGCTCCCGTTCTGTAAGAAAACAACAAGCAGGCAAGCAGAGTGATGCATGCATGCGTGGGAAAAAAAAATCACTGGGCCAAAAAAATCCAAGATCCTGAAAATGTCAGCGTCTGAAGAGTAGAGACGGACATCTGTACTTTCTTCCCATTCTCTTCAAATATGTTATCTAACTTGTTATTATTATTATTATTATTATTATTAAACAGTAAATATTGGGTCTGTTTGTTTGGTTTTGTTTTGTAGTGTTAAGGAACAAACCTTGCACATGTTAGCTATAGCCCTAGGCCAGACTTTTTTCTTTTTTACATTTTTTTATTAACACAGCACACATGTAGAGGTCAGAGGACCCCATGTACAAGTCACTTCTCTCCTGTCACTGTGTCCCCCAGGGATTGAACCAAGGTTTGGTGACAAGTACCTTTATCCATGGAGCTATCTCTTTAGCCCTAGGCAAGATGATTTTTTAAGGCAAGGTTTGTAGTTCTGGCTGGCTTGGAACTCACTATGTAGACTGGGTACTTGAACTCAGAAATCTACCTGCCTCTCAAGTGCTGGGATTAATCTGGGCATTTAAAGGCCGAGAGGGCTAACTAGGAAGACTCAATGGGGTAAAATCTTGGAAAGATACCCTTTGGGAGGGACAGTGTAGATACTCAGATCTCTACAATGTCCAATGTCCCCAAAGAGATAAGTCAGGCCTGTTTCCGAGCCACACAATTCCTCTGTGTGTGTGTGTGTGTCTGTGTGTGTCTGTGTGTGTCTGTGCGTGTATGTATGCATAAGGATGTGTGCCTGTACACACACGTGCAACACACACACCCTAACACTTGCCTCATGCCATCCTCTTACCCACCTCCAGCAGGCTAGCCCTCCAGTCTCCTATCCCACTCTGCCCCAGCCAACAGAGCACAGAGCCAAGTAAGGTCAGTCAAGGAGGCATGGATACCCTCCACGTGTACACAGCCCGTCAAGGACTTCACAGATGTGACATCACACACCCAGTGATTCTAAAACACAGACACTGCTAACACCATTTTATCGAGAGAAAACTGAGGTTCAGGTCCCCCCAGCGACCCTGGGGCCCGGAGCTGGGAATGCAGCTCCAAGTGTCAGCACATCTGTCCTCAGATGTTTTATAGGCCTGGAGTAGCCCCCTCATCAGCTGCAACCACGACTGTAACAACGTAAAATAACAAGTTCTCGGCAGCTTTCACTTAGATTTAGGTTGAAAGTGAAATGCTCCGCCAGTCCCAATTTGAGAACATATAAATATGAATATTTAATCACTAAAAAAAAAGTAAGAAAAGGAAAGGGGGAGGGGAGGCTAAATGCTCAGCTCTTAGCTCAACCCTCATTCAGTGAGGCAGAAATAAAAAGTGAGCCTGCCCCCAACACATTGTGCTTTAATGAAAGCACCGAGCCGATCTTCACTCCCACCCACCCCAGCCCACTTCGTTTAAATTTAGGCCGCCACCAGGCACACTGTACCCAACCGCATTGTCGCAGATGAAGTCATGAAGTCCTCAGCTGGCGCGCCCACACCTGTGTGAAGGAAACAGGGGCAGGCCGGGCACATGGGGCCAGCCTCCCTGGGCTAAAGGGAGGCCTTTATGGGAGGGGGGCACAGTCAGGTCTGTGACCTGGTTCAGCCTTGTGGAGCTGAGACCTTGGGATAGCCAGCTTTGCCTCTCTGGGTCCCAACCAGTGTTCTATAAAGTCAGGGTGACTACAGGGATGGCCAAGTCCGTCACAGCTCAAGGGGACTCCAGTCACCTGATGGAAGGGTACCGTCACTCCACACTACAGTACGATAGTAGCCCACGAGCTGTCAGCTGTGGCTGCAAGCGACGGCATGACTGCAGGGCTGTCCTCCCTCAGCTCCAGACTTCCATCAGTGTTGGGCTGAGAGTCTGAGGGAGAGGCTTGGGAAGGCAGACCCTGCACTTACAAAGGGGCTTTCACGGCCAGATCCAGCTCAACCAGCCTTGAGTCCTTGATCCTTCCCTTCTGAGGAATGAAACCCAAGGTTGTCCTCTGGCCTCCACACGCATAAGCACAGCACACACACACACACATGCACGCACGCACGCACATTCATACAATGTATTTATTATTTTCTGTCATTTTTCCCTTTTGGAGATTTAGTATGTCTTTCACTTTTTCTTCTTTAGAGCAGCGCCTTAGCCCAGGCTGGACTCAAACTCACAATCCTCCTGTCTCTGCCTTCCTCCCTGCATCTCACTTCATTTGCTTATTTAGTTTTGAGGGTTTGTTTTGTTTTGTCTGGACAGACGGGTATAGCCCAGGTCAGCCTTGAATTTACTGTGCAGCTACGGCTGGTCTTTAACTCCTAATCTCCCTGCCTCTCTGGCAAAGTGCTATCATTACAGCTATGTCCCCAACACTCTCAGCTCCTGATGTGTTAAGTGTGATCTCATTAGAGAGAAGGGACAGGACACACTCTCCCGAGTCTTTTGGGCAAAGCTGAGGCACGACGGGCGAACAAGCTAGCTGGACTTCCCCGGAACCTAGGTGAAGTGGCCCTTGCTAGAACCTATCCTCTCATACAGAGGCACTGAACACCCTGGCAGAGGAGGATAAAATTAATATGGAAAATGCACAGAGAAACCCCACTTCACAGTAGAGGGCCAGGAAGCTACTCAATGCTCTGTGCTGTTTGGCCAGTGTGTAGTTCCGATCCTCTGCAGCCGATGGACACTTTCCAAGCAGGCTGCTTCCAGAACTATGTACTGAGGACTCCATAGGTATCCAGCAGCCAAGCCCCAGAGAGCCAGAGAAAGCAGGTTTTTCAGGACAGAAGGAAGCCAAGCCCCTTGCACGCCCTGGGGTGCCAAGACAGAGGATGGGATTACTCAGACCGTCCAGACGTCCCGCACACTGACCCTAAATGGATAACTAGAACCTGAGAACATACAAATGCATCCACATGCCCCACGCCCCACGCACGGCCATCAAAGCCCCAAACACTGACCCTCAAGAGGCACACTGTTTAAAGTGAATAAAAACGAGATACAAAGACCACACTACCTTATCCAGGCTACAGCCCAAAGATGAAAAAAATGACAGAAAATACTAAGTTTACTACTTATTAATGTTTGTATTCGTGTGTTTGTATATGTGTGTGTGTGTGTGTGTGTGTGATTGTGTATACACACACGCTACCCCAAGGGCAGTCTCAGATACGTCTCCTGGTTGTTGTGATTTCTGAGATGGGATCTCTCACTGGCCTGGGCCTGGCTGATTAGGTTAAGCTGGTGACCACCCCAGGGGTCCTTCTGGCTTTATTCTCCTAGTGCTCACATTACAAGCGTGCACTACCATACCTGGCTTTTTACACGGGTACGGGGACTCAAACTCACATCTTCATGCCTGCACAGTAAAGACAGGCACTTAGCCACCAGAGTCACACACCCCCACCCCCCCAGTCCCAAAAAAGAATAAATACTTCTGACTGAAGGCCAAAGGACAGCTGACATACATAGTAACTAAAATAATGAACACTGGGTCCCGTCCCTTACTAGCACTGTGACCTCAGCCCCTCCAAGCTTCCTCACCCCCCCAAATGAGTGTCACCGAGAGTCTATCATTTGAAATCTCCTCATTATGTTTCATAAGAAAACCCACAAACTGATTTCCTCAGAAGCCAAGGATGACAGGAGTAGAATTTTTAAGTCCCCTGAGCACTGGAGCGACCCAGACCTGGGAAGAAGAAGCCAGCAACAGCACAGGCGCAGCATGGGTCTCCCTGTTCTTCTCTGGACCCCTGAAGCAGGAGTGAGGTTCTGAAGCCCCTCCGGGGCCATCTCAGAGACAGTGAGAGCTACTGAAAAGTTCCAGGCACCTGGCTCTCTCTTTTCTTTTTTTGTGTTAGAATCACAGACCCCAATATAGCGAACAGAGATAGAAGAGCTCCCTGCTCTTGGAGTCTAAGATTAACCAAACTGCAGGAGAGGCTGCAAACTAAATTTACACGGAATGGGGGAGGGGAGAGGAAGGAGCGGAGGACATCTTTGGGGAAGAACAATGACTAGAAATTAGGCCTGAGACCTCCTGAGGACAACACCTCATTGTGGTGAGAAAGTGTTGTGATATAGTCTGGGTGGCATCCCTGGACGGGTGTTCCGTAGGATACCCCTTGTCAGAGGGTCGAAAGACAGGATAGAGGTACTACGCAGCCAGACCCTAGAATTACAACAGTTGTACTGTTATCAAATGCTTAGGAAGTTTCAAGCGTGCGCCACAGCTCCTTTCTGCCGGGCATTTACCTACCTGACTCAGCCCTCTGCTCCAAAGTTCTCCAGGCTCAGGCTACATCCTGGGATGAGGACGCCTCTCACCTCACTCAGCAGCCAGCCACTTCTCAATCCTGGACCACGTGGACTGACTTCCTTCCTCACTTCCTCTGCGCTGGGAATCAAACCGGGAGCCTGGTGTGTGCTAGGCCAAGTTCTTCTACCTCTGAGCTTAGCTGCAGCCAGCCCCACAGCATTCCTTTGTCCAATGAAAATTCGGATGTGCTCAAGAGATAGCCATCCAGACAGTCCCCCAGCTCAAGAGTCTGTCTCCATGAGAAAGGAATTAGCCACCATTCAGGCAAAGCCTGTCGCTACTAGTTTGTGTAGGTCATGGGTCAGGAGACACCTGCTTCTCTGCGAGCTCAGCGGCATGCCAGGATTGATACCTGGAGGGTCCTCCAGAAAGAGTGATGCTGACGCAACGGCAACAAAGTATCAGAATGTTTTGAGGGCTGACAATTAACTGAGAAAAAGAAACTAGAAAACAATCCCCTGTTAAGCGATATTTTTTTTTAATTCCTAGGAATAAATTTAACCACAAACATGAAAGATTTATATATGGGAAACTACAAAGCATAAACAAAAGAAATTGAAAATATAAACCAATAGAGATAGCCCATGTTGGTGGATTACAACTGCTCCGGGGCCAGTGAGTTGTCTCAGTGGGTAATGCGGAGCCTGACAACCTGAGATTGATACCCAGGACTCCCGTGGCAGGACAGAATTAACCCCAAGTCCTCCATGCTCCACACGGGCATGCCCTCGTCCCTCAGGAAACAAAGAAATATGTTACGAAAATGTTGTAAGAATTAATACTGTTAAAATTTCTGTACTGAGGACTCAGCACATGGCTCAGTGGTTAAGAGCACTGGCAGCTCTCCCTGGGTTTGATTTCCAGCACCCACATGGCAGCTCACAACTGTCTGTAACTCCAGTTCCAGAGGATCTGACACGCTCACACAGACATGCAAGCAGGCAAAACACCAATGCACAAAAAAACCTGCTAAATCTTTTCAAAAACTGTACTGAGCCAGACACGGTAAGAACACCTGCCTACAGTATCAGCAGTCAGAAAGTTGAAAGGGGATGGTGCTCCTGAGACTAAGTGTTCAAGAGCAGCCTGGGTGATAAAGTAAGGCCATCTCGAAAAACAACAAAACCAAAAACAACACATAGTGCTCATTGTGTCCAATGCAGTCTCAAAGTCATTCTGCACAGAAATGGAAAAGAAAGAATAAATCCAAAATTTACATAGAATTACAAAAAATACTAACCAGTCGGCATGAGCACTTATTTTCAAAATATACTATAAAGCCATAGCAATCAAAACAGCATGGTACCATCATCGAAATGGACACCCCGCCTAATGACTGGAAGCCCGGAGATAAAGCCAGCATCTATGGCCAATTAATTTTCCACAAAGACGCCAAAGACACACAGTGGTGAAATGATACTGTCTGTAGTAACTGTTCTCAGAAAGACGGGGAACACATATAGACAAAACGAACCTTTCTCTTAAAAAATACATAAATAAATGGAGAGGGGGACGAGAAATGAGAAAGAGCAGAGCAGGAAGAGGAAGAGGAAAAGGAAGAAGAGAAAGGGGGAGGAGGCAGCGGAAGGAGGAAGTGGAGAGCAAGGACTAGAAAGAGAAATATGAGGAGCGGTGGCCCCGCCCCTGCTCCCGTGAGGATGTCAATCAACTCCGCCCCCGCCCCAATCCCATGAGCCTCAGCGTCTCCCTCCACTCTGGCTGCCCTGTTAGAATCACAGAAGCTCCACCTTTGAGCAAAGAGGGCTCCTCATAGAAAAACTGCTGTGTTTCCTGAGGCCCAGTTATTTTCCGGGGGGTTCTGTTTTTTTATGGTGGGTTGTCTTTTTTTTTTTTTCAATCCAGAGGAAGAGAAATGAAACGGAATGTGTAGAATTTTTAAACATAAAACGCAAATGAAGAGGAAGTGTGTTCCTCTCACGGGTTTCTCATTAAAGAAACAGTTGAGTTTCAGACATCATGAAACACGAAGAAAGACATCCATTCCCCCGGACATCAGAGATCAAGTACAGGGCCCGTTGTAGCCGATGAGCCTGGTCATCGCTCACGACCGAGCGAGCAGGGCAGCTGGGCTTGCTCATGGGCCTGATGCCACAGACTGGGTGCAGAGGACACCAGCATCGACCCACACCCAGGAAGGAGGCCAGACCTGAATGACCATGACGTCAAGATTCTCCACTAATACACGGGGAACCAGACTTGGTGGTAGACAACTGTCATGCCAGCCCTCAGGAGCCAGAGGCAAGAGAATCGCCACAAGTTCCAGACCAGTGGGAGAATATAGTAAGGCACGGACTCAAAAATCCAAAAACAGGGCTGCGGACGTGGATCAGTGGGTAGAGTGTGCGGAGCGAGTCAGGGCTGGAGTTCTGATTCCCGGAACCCACGTTAAAAAGCTGGGGTGGGAGCCGGGCGGAGGTGGCGCAGGCCTTTAATCCCAGCACTTGGGAGGCAGAGGCTGGTGGATTTCTTGAGTTCGAGGCCAGCCTGGTCTACAGAGTGAGTTCCAGGACAGCCAGGGCTACACAGAGCAACCATGCCTTGAAAAACCAATATATATATATATATATATATATATATATATATATATATATATATATAGAGAGAGAGAGAGAGAGAGAGAGAGAGTGTGTGTGTGAGATGGCCAAGCATGCCAGAGGCCCTAGAGCTGGGAGCTCAGGGTTCAGCGAGAGACCCTGCCTCAGTGGAGAGCGACAGAGAAAGTCAGCTGACATTAACCTCGGGCCTCCACTCACATGTATACAAGTGCATACACAGCACACATGTGTGTGCATACACAAACACACCTACACATGCACACATCCCCCCCCCCCCCCGCACATATCACATACCCATGCATAAGCAAATCACACAACTGCACACATAAACCACAGGAACACTGGGTTTGTTGAGATGGTCTCTTCTACTGGGAACTGAATCCAGGGCCTCAAATATGAAAGACAAGCCTTCTGTCACTGAAGTATATCCCCAGCCATGTGCGTGAGTCCATTAGGTGGGGGGTCGGGCGGGGGGGGAGTTCTAAGTTACCCTAGCCTGACCTCAAGTTCTCTCTGCAACCAAACAAGCCTTAAAGTTGAGAGCTTCTTGCCTCGGCTTCCGTGTAGCTGGACCGCTGGCCCAGGCCCGGGCACGTTCTTCCAGCTCTGCCCCTGGTGAAGCCTCGCCAGGCCAAATGATGACGTGAAGTTACCAGAAGCTGCCCTTAAGGAATGGAGGAAGAACTCCAGGGTCACTGACACTCGTGCTAAGGCACTGCAGGCCCATCCGGTAGTGACAGAGGAATGTGGGGACAGAGGACATTTTCCTGTCCTGAAGTCAAATTCTCACCCTGACATGAGAGTGAACGGTCTCGCCGCTGACCTTTTCATCCCTCAACGCTGGAAGAGGCTGGAGAGATAGCCTAGCGGTTAGGAGAACTGGCTTTTAACAGAGGACAGTTCAATTGCCAGCAGCTCACAACTGTCTCTAACTCCAATTCCAGGGTATCCACACCCTTCTGTGGGATCCCCAGACACCAGACACAGGCATAGTGCATATATGTATCTATAGGCAAAGCACCCATACATGTAAAATAAAACCTTTTAAAAATAATAAACTTTAAAAAGAGGCCTAAAGGCCCCATAACGAATGGATTCCAGGAATAGAACATTCTAAATCCCAGGGGTCTTTGGGGTGCAGTGGGAAGGACATCACCTCTGGAGTTAGTACTGCCTTAGAACTGTGATGAGTGGGCGGAGCCAGCCGCCATGGGTAGCCTCCTCCCCACTCTCCCCTACATTGAAAGCATTTCCTTTTAACAGAGGTCACAGGACCCATATCTGATGTGTAGCCCAAAATACTTCTGATCCCTAGGACAGACTATACCATTCACCCAGTCGGCCACGCCCCGAACACTGCCCTATCCCTTCACTAGGAAGAACCAGGCAGAAGGACTGCACAGGTCAATTTGCACAGCTCATGGTGAATTCACACCCAGCACATGAATGTGTGCACAGAAGGAAGAGTATAGCCACTGGATATTAGATGAGCTTGGCCTCCCTCCTGTGGGGTGCAGAGGGCTTCCACCCCACTTCATCACAGGGGCTTCATATAGCACCCAGTACATGAATTCACTCTGCAGTGGCTTACCGTGTGGTGTCTGTGGGCTCAGCTGCAATGGAGGCTCACAGGGGCCCATAGTAGGAGCTATACCCTTAGGAAGGTAGTGCACGGTGACACCTAGTAACTCAAGGAGAGGAGGCTGTGTTCTCACAAAATAATGTGACAACTGGGATGAGGGAAAGACAGACTTCAGAAGACCCCGACAACAAGAAGGCAGAAGCTAAGGGCATCCCGTGATCTCTAGGGCCTTTAGGAAACACCATCCAGATGTGTTCTGAATACACATACAGTTCTGAATGTCTCCTAAATGTGGATTTCAGACTATCGTACCATCCCCATAACTACTGCCTATGTGTCAGAGTGCCAGATTCCAGAAGGCCGTGGTCCCTCAATCCAAACAGTCAGACACAACAACCTCAAGAGACCTGGGTCCTAAGTGGGACCTCGGGAAACCCAGCCAGGTGGCCAGAGACGAGGAGTGGGGACCACGCAGCAGGAACTCTGTGGTTCATGAAACGCACCAGAAAAAAGCACGGCCAGGACAAAGCGGTTCTCAGAGAGGCACCAGAGGAGGCAGGCACAGGTCAGGAGGTAGAGGTGGGTTTTGTTTTATTTTTGAGGGGGGGGGGCACCTGTGGGCACAGATAGGGAAGCACAAACCAGGCCAATGAATACAGTAACTGGCCACAGCTTTTGAATAAATTACCACCACAAACCAGGGAGAAGACCACCAGAGAACTACCCAGCTACCTGTCATGCATGATCTCCAACCCTCAAGTCCATAGCACTTACTGGAAATACAGTGGCTAAAAAAAAATGTCTTTTCTGAAAAAGCCTTAAAATGGTCCTACTGTAGAAACTGTCTTTGTCCCCAGTTTACACACAAGGAAACTGGATTTGAGAGGCATATTCAGAACTGTCTTGTATGGAGTTGGAGAGATGGCTGTCGGTAGGCTCTTGCTTTACAAGGGATGGAAGGAATTAAGGAAGGAAGGGAAGGGAGGGAGGGAGGGGAAGGAGGATGGGAGAAAGGCAGAGGAGGGGAAGGAAATGAAAGAGAAGGGGTGAGGGGAGGGAAAGAGGAGGGAAGAGGAGGGAAGGGTGAGGGGAGGGAAAGAGGAAGGAAGAGGAGGGAAGGGTGAGGGGAGGGAAAGGGGGAAAGGAGAGAGGAGGGGAGAGAAAGGGGGGAGGAAAGGAGAAGGGGGAAGGGAAGATGGGAGGAAGGCAGAGGAAGGGGAAGGAAGAGAGGGGAGGGGCGGAGGGGAGATGAAGAGAGGCATGGCAGAGTGTCCTCATAACCCCAGCTTTTAGGGCACTGAGACAAGTGATCCCTGGGACCCACTGGGGCCCAGCCTAGCCTACGTGGCAAGTTCCAGGCCAATAAGAGACCCTAATTTAAAAAAAAAAAAGAAAGAGAAAAAGGGATGGAGGAGGGAGGGAAAGGGGGAGGGAGGGAGGGAGGGAGGGAGGGAGGGAGGGAGGGAGGGAGGGAGGGAGGGAGGGAGGGAGGGAGGGATAGACAAGAAACAAAAGGTAAAGTGTGCCTGAGGAATGACTCCAAGGTTGTGCCCCAGCCTCTACCCCCAGGCAGCATGCACACACACATACAGTCACACACACACAATCATACACACAGTCACACACACAATCACACAGTCACAAATACAGTCACAAAGTCACACACACAGTCTCACACACACACACAGTCACACAGTCACACAGAAATAAATAAATACATGGAAATGTAACGAAGACACATTGAAAAGCCACACAGCACAGCATGTGAGCTTTCAGGACTCACTCACCTCCCTCCACCATGCAGCTCATCACACAAACAAACCATTAAGCTGTCTCTCTCGATTTGAGACCTTCCACTTTGAGACATGGTCTCTCACTGGGACCACAGGCTCTCCGATTAGGCTACCTGGGGGGCCAGTGAGCGGCAAGCATCCCTGGTCTCCAGCTCCCAGCACTGAACACATGCCACCATGGCCAGCTTTTCACATGGGCTCTGGGGATTTTATTCAGGTCCCCATGTTTGTACAGAACGTACCACCTGAACCATCTCCCCAATCCAGCATGGATGTTCTTTTATTATTAATAGTGCATGCAGAAACAAATTTAGGCACAAGAATAAACCTCTTGCAGAGCTACATGAATGTACACTTGTTGTCTGATGTTAGCATGAATCTACCACCCGATTAGTTTAAATTTCCAGCAAGCATATGGAAGCTGAAGGCAGCAGACCTTCACCTGTGACCTGCATGCTAATGGGACCACAAGGCTCGATCTGTCTCTTGCTAAATGCCTGAGGCTGGGCTGTGGGTCTTGCTGAGGGCCTTAACCCCACCGATGGGCGTGTCTGCCGGGCATCTGAAAGCTTTACAGTAAATGGTGACTCATCTATAGAAGCCACCGTAGATACCACTATGTTATAAGTTGAAATTTGTTCCATCCACATGAAAGAGAATCGAGTACGGGGTTCTGAGTCTGAGTCAAACTGAGACCCCTGTGTACCACTGCGTTCATCTGAATACAGCCAAGCCCCACACTGCAGTTCTCTGACT
Source organism: Mus caroli (assembly GCF_978045245.1). NCBI lineage: Eukaryota > Metazoa > Chordata > Mammalia > Rodentia > Muridae > Mus > Mus caroli. Next base: position 47,592,451 of record NW_028227273.1, read on the forward strand.
CCAGGGGACTCAGGCAGAGGAGGGTGGGTTTCTAAGGAAGGCTCACAAATTCACGGGTGTCCTCAGGTCTCCTCCGGCTGAGTCTCTATCTGTGTAAGCTCGGCCAGTCCTTAACACTGCACCAAATACCAAGATGAGCACACAGACACAGATCCTGACCTCCTGACGTAAGAGTCCCTCAACAGCTCCCATCGGTACACTTCCTCAGTTGACACAGTAAGTTCTCATTTAACAGCCCCATCTCACAAAAAGGGAAACAGAGGCAGAGGGCAATTATACAAGATCACACATCTAGTTAAGAACTAGCATTCATGTCAACTCCTATGACACTATGAAGCTGGGGCTGCCCCTGCCACTCAGCACAAGGAAATGGGGGCAGGTGGACTCAGGTTTAAAGGAGTCCAGGGCCTAGCAAGCACATGGCCAGTAAAGACAGTATTGGGGTCCTCCCAGAAAGGGGGTGCTCATACGGTACAGACAGTGAACTTTGGTTGGGGCATATTATGGACACCTTCCTAAAAGGAGACCATGGCAGTCTGGGGGAGGGAATAATACTAGAAACAAATGTCTGGGTACGTCCCCTAAGTTCATGGTCGCACGGAGTGGAGTCCACAATGCGATCTTATTTAGAGACAAGGTCTCAGCAAATAGAATTAGTATGTAGCTCATCTTGAATTCATTCTTTCTTTTTGGTTTTTTTTTTTTTTGGTTTTTTTTTTTTTCGGTTTTTTTTTCGAGACAGGGTCTCTCTGTGTAGTCCTGGCTGTCCTGGCACTCACTTTGTAGACCAGGCTGGCCTCGAACTCAGAAATCCGCCTGCCTCTGCCTCCCGAGTGCTGGGATTAAAGGCGTGCGCCACCACGCCCGGCTGAATTCATTCTTTCTTAATGTTGTAGTTTGTGCACAGGTACGTGGTGTACAAGCATGGATGTATGAATGCTTCAAATGTGTGTGGACCTGCATTGCACACTTTGGGCCGGTGCCCAAGCATGGATGTATGAATGCTTCAAATGTGTGTGGACCTGCATTGCACACTTTGGGCCGGTGCCCAAGCATGGATGTATGAATGCTTCAAATGTGTGTGGACCTGCATTGCACACTTTGGGCCGGTGCCATACTCAGTGCTGGAACCCACCCCTGTGGAGGAGGTGTGTCCCTGAGGGGTGGGCTTTGAGTTTTCAAAATCCCACACCACTCCCAGTTAGATTCACCCCACCCACATCTCTGCCTCGTGCCCAAGAATCAGGTGTACGCTCTCAGGTACTGCTTCAGCACCAAGTCTGCCTGCCTGCCTGCCTGCTGCCATGCTTCACTCCGTGACAGTCACGGACTGCAAGCCTCAGGAACCTGAACCCCTAAAGATGCATGTGTTTCTAGAGGCCAGAGGTTGACATCAGATGTCTCTGTCAATTTTTCTGCACTTTAATCTCTGAGGCAGGGTACCAAACATATGAACCGTGCCATGAACTTATGGGTCTTCCTTGCACAAGGGCCATGCTGATATCTGTATCATGCCAATTTTATCATAGGAGCCACTGAAGTGAGCACAGCTGCTGTACTACACCTACACACACACACACACACACACACACACACACACACACACCCCGAGTTGGGGAGATTGCAGTTCCACACTTCACTTTCAGCTCCTGTAGTCCTTAGTACACTTTGGCTTGTAGAGACATAAATACACCCCTACCCGCCACTCATGCGCCCCCACTTTCCCCACGAAGGCCTTGATTTCAAACATCCAAAACTGTGAAACACTGGGATAGCCTGAGGCAGTCTTCTAGGGTAGCCTCAGGAAGCTAAGAGAAAGCAAGTTCCCAAGAGATGTCAGGTGTGCTGAGAAGCTGAGACTCCACCCCACAGGCCGCTGGCCAGTTCTCGGGCAGCAGAAGCGGGGAGTTTTACTTGTGTTTTAAAACTGGAAGATCCTTCCTATCTGTATAGTCCACTCCTGTACCCGTCTTTGCTAAACCATATCCTTCTTGCTGGCATATCCACACTTATGGCTTTAAGTCCCAAATGAAACACCTCTTTGCAGATAGAGGTTGACTTCAGTGCGAATATTCTTCAGACCAGGCTGTCTCACCTACAATGCAGGCTGCTCAAACTCCACGTGTCCAAAGTAAGTTCACTTCAGCATCCTCACGTACCTCATTCCCTGATCTTTGTTGGCTGACATGTAATCACTGCATCAAAAGCTGGGGAGGTCACCCTACACTCTCTGCTCCCACCCCAAACACCAGGAAACTCCCAGGTTATCTCTGGAGTACACCTCACTGCATTGTGCACATGGTGCATTCCGCTTCTCTCCGGCCCTGGTTTCTGCAGTCACCTATCTTGGGTTTCCATGCCCCCTCCCCCCACACACACATTCAGAAAGGCAGCTTTCAGAGGCACACATCCAGAGACCTGGAATCTCTGGAGACACAGTGTTTGTTCAGGCAAGAGCCCCACCAAACCTCATCCCTCCCTGATCAAGCCGCTTCCTTCCTCCATGATGATCCTACCTGCTCCTCACCCTGATGCCACCTCCCTGTCCCAGCCAAGCATCCAAAGCCCAAGGCATTAGCCACCTTAGGGCTGACACTCCTGTGGCCTGGGACATTGCCACATAGAACTTTTGTATCAGCCAATGATGTGCTGGGCACAGCAGGTGGCTCACAGCTGCCTGTATCTTCAGGTCCATGGTATCTGACAGCCTCTTTGAGGGCACTAAACATGTAGCATTCATTTACACACACACACACACACACACACACACACACACACACACACCGTCATCCTCTGTTATATAGTGGGTTCCAGGCCAGCCTGGGTTACATAAGACTCTGTCTCAAATTAAAAAGCTTCAGCCCGGGCTGGTGAGATGGCTCAGTGGGTAAGAGCACCCGAATGCTCTTCCGAAGGTCCAGAGTTCAAATCCCAGCAACCACATGGTGGCTCACAACTATCCGTAACGAGATCTGGCGCCCTCTTCTGGAGTGTCTGAAGACAGCTACAGTGTACTTACATATAATAAATAAATAAATCTTTAAAAAAAAAAAAAAGCTTCAGCCCTGACAACACAAACAGAAACACTGAAGGGATTTACAACCATTCCTAACTAACAGAAACACATCCATTCCTAGAGGTGAACTATGCCTCAATTGCAGACTCACATTAACTGCCCTGCTCTTACAGCTGTGCTCAGAGCTTTGAGTGTCTTCTTTCTAGAAACCCTTCCAAGGGCCATCAACAGCACCATATCACAGAAAAGAGAGTGAGGCTCTGGGGACCACGTTGTAGTGACTGTTGGAAGAGGCAGGAATCGAGGACAACCCAAGCAGTGTCCCTGTGCTGCTTTGAATGAGAATAACAGTCATTGGCTCAGATATCTCAATGCTTGATCCAAACTTAGTGGCACTGTTTGGGAGGGATTTGGAGATGTAGTCTTGTAGAGGAGGTGAGTCCCTGAGGGGTGGGCTTTGAGCTTTCAAAAGCCTACACCATTCCCAGTTAAATTCACCACACCCCCTCTATGCCTTGTGCCCAAGAATCAGATGTACGCTCTCAGCTACTGCTTCAGAACCATGCCTGCCTGCCTGCCTGCCTGCCTGCCTGCCTGCCTGCCTGCCTGCCTGCCTGCCTGCCTGCCATGCTTCACTCCATGATGGTCATAGATTGCAACCTCCAGGAACCATGAGCCCCTAAATTAAATGCTTTCTTTTATAAGATGCATTGGTCATGAAGTTTTGTCGTTGCAATAGAAAAGTAGCTAAGACAACCAGGGACAGGGACTATGGTTCCTTCAGCCCTCAAGTACAAGGCCCAGGACATGGTGGCTCATGGCTGTGTTATCTTCCATGGAGTCAGAGCCTGAATCGCATCCCGTGGAAACCCTCTAAACCGTTCACTCACTTCTTCATCTGCAAACACATGAATAATCGGCCCTGCCTTGGAAGAGTTATTGGGAAGAGTCACATCAGTAACACATGGTCATCTGAATCTTGCCTGTGTGTGTGGGGCGGGGGGGTGGTTCTTGGCTGGGAAATGAACCCAAGACGACCCATAGGCCAGGGCAGGGCTACAGCACTGAACTACAGCACTGGATCAAAGTCCCTGTCTTCTCCTCCTGGGTCCTGTCTCCTGTCTGAAATGGAAGGGCACAGACTTTGCTCCGCCTTCATGGGCTCCTAAGGGCATTTGTAGTGATTCTGTGGGCTGCCTCCTCTAGGGGTATGTTCACCTTCCTGTTGCCACACAGAGGTGGCACTGCTTGGAACACCAGACGCTGGCACACAAGAGGGCAAAATGAGAAAGCGAGGGCTTACGGTTCCCCGCAGAACTGCCTTAACGAAAGCCCACAGCCCCTCTGATCTCATTTGCGGGTATCACCGTCACCTCTTCTGGGTGGAGACAAAGGCACACAGAAAAGATATGTGATTTGCCCCAAACCACAGGGCAACACAGTGACTCAAACCCAGCTCTGTGTGGATGCCTGGTGCCAGTGTTTTCTTTCATAGTCAGGATTTTCCCCGCCTTTCTGATAAAAACCTCAAGATGGGCCAGCGAGATGGCTCAGTGGGTAAAGGTGCTTGCTGCCAAGCCTGACCACCTGAATTGCATCCCCGAGACCCATGTGGCAGGTAGTCAGAAGTCGTCCTCTGACTGTTATATAATGCTGTGCCATGTTCTCACGCTATACACACACAAAGCAACAAATAAATATAAATTTAAAATTTTGAAATAAAATTATTAAGGTAAACAAACTGCAATATATAACAGTCACGATATCACTGAAAGGGACATTAATTAAATGATTCTTAAATTAAAACTTCATTGTAAAGAACTTGAAAAAACAAGCATTTTGCAGGTAGATTATCCAGGCTCAAAGCTTATAACTGACTGAACAGTGAGTTATAGTTGACAGAGCCAGTAGGCTCTGGGCTCTTCCAGATTCTCATCAATGAGTCTGCCTAACAAAGGGTCTGGACATGACAAGCCCGTCTAGCATCAGTCCTCCCTGTGTCCAGAGGGTGGGTCTGCCGTTCTGGCAAGGCAGTTACCCCAATGTGACCTAAGTCCACAAACTTAGACAACTTATGTGTTTGCTTCTGCATTTGAGAACAAGTCATTTTCTTCCTCTTCAGGGTTGTCACCCGGGGACTTACTTACAAAAGCAAAGCTACCCCAGCTCCACGCCTTAGCCACTGAGGAGGCACCCCATTTTCTTCCCTAGAACTGACCCAAGCCAGGTGTGGTAGCCCACACCTTTATTTCCAGCATTCCAGAGGCCTAAGCAGACAGATCTTCAGGAGTTCAAGACCAGCCTCGCCTAGATATCAAGTCCCAGGATAGCCAAGGCTACTACATATGAAGACCCTGTCTCAATATAACAATAACGATAATTTTAAAAAAAGTGACCCAGTTACAGCTAACATTACAAGCCCAATGAAACACTACTCAGTTTGTTGAATTTCTATCTTTTATAGTTAGTGATCTTAGCTTACATTTCTTCTACACATCTGTTTATTATCTAGATTTCATAGGGCATATCTTTCCCTGTCTGGGCTGGCTGTGTCTGGGCCTCTGTGCCTGCCTTTGTTGTCTGTTTCAGCCCGTGCCTGAGTCTTACACTGTGCCTTTCCCATGGGTTACCACAACCATGTCCCCATCCAATCCCTTCCCCCATTACCCCACTCCACTTACTTTTATTTTATTGTTTATTTATTTTTTGTTTTTTGTTTTTTTTTTAAGATTTATTTATTTATTATATGTAAGTACACTGTAGCTGTCTTCAGACACACCAGAAGAGGGAGTCAGATCTCATTACGGGTGGTTGTGAGCCACCATGTGGTTGCTGGGATTTGAACTCTGGATCTTCAGAAGAGCAGTCGGGTGCTCTTACCCACTGAGCCATCTCACCAGCCCGTTTATTTATTATTTGAAACATGGTCTCATGTAGCTCAGGCTGGCCTAAACTCAAAACATAGGAATGACGGCCTAGAACTCCTGATCCTCCTGCCTCCACCTCCTGCGTGTTGTGACTGCAGGCATGTCTGTACCTAGTTTTGACGTTACCATTTTTAAGAAAACTTATTCCTCTATACTTAGTAGTATTTATTTATCTACTTATTTTCAATATGGCCTTCCTATATAAGCCTGGCCTAGAACTAGATATGCAGACCAGGCTAGCCTCAAATTCATATAACCACCTGCTTCAGCCTCTCAGGTGCGGGTATCAAGGGGGTGTGCCATCACACGTGGTATTAAGGACTTTTATAGCATTCAGCACAATTGCTTTTTACACCAAGGGTGAATATTCTGTGAGTTTTAAGAGTTTTAAAAATGAACTTCTCCATGAATCTACAACTTGGAATCTATGACGTAAGACACCATTTTGTCTGGACAGTCACCCGCTTTGCCCAAAGAGTCATTTGTTTTAAGGTCACCTCTTTCCCCGTCTGGGCTTGCTGACACCCACTGCCCCTGGTCCTCATCGCCTCAGCTTCCCAGGTTTCACAATGGCTCTCGCTGGAGTTTCGCTGTCCAGCCATGAGGCTGAAGCATCAGCTGGCAATCCTTTAACTTCTGCACACGCAGCCACAGGCAGGGCAGCTTGTCACATTCTTGGAATAGAAGTGGTGTCATTTGTAAACAGCTGTATTTTTGTCTCTTCCTTCCCTCTGCCAATCCCTGGTATTTTTTTTTTTCTTTCTGTTTTGTTCCTATATTGTCATGGCAAGCCTCTGTTAGACTCTGTTAAACAAGAGTTAAGATAACAGGCTTTGGGCTTAGTTCCTGTTTCTTAGAAGCAGCCTCTGTGGAAGGCTTGCCACCTGCTCGCTTGCACAGACCCCTCCCTCGTGTATAGGAGGAGAGTCTTTGACATTCCCATTTGAATGTTGACACGTCATACTGCACGTATCGTGGTATTTTCAGTATCCTTTGTGCATCTACTGAGACAAAATTCATCCATTCATCAAACTTTGGGTGAGTGTGAGTTACATAGCAGATACTTTCTTCCTACCAGCACCGGTCTGTGTTGATTTGAACTTATCTCCCTGGGATAAGCCTTCTTTAGTAATTTCTCAAGACTTCAATTTTGTTTTTTTAATTTAATTTCACTTTGTGGTTTGGTTCTGGGACAGAGTCTGAACTCCACAGGCAACTGAGAATAACCTTGAACTTTTGATTCTTCTGCCTGTTCTCTCCAAGTGCCAGGACGGCAGGCATGGTCTACCATGCAGGTTTATGCAGTACTGGGGGTAAAACCCAAAAGCTTCATGCATGCTAGACAAACACTCTATCATCTGAGCTACATCCCCGGCTTTATTTTTCACTCAGGGGAGGGAGTGTGACACATGTAGCCCAGGCTGGCCTAGAACTGATCCTCAATCTCTGTCATCCCCGTGCTTGGGTGGCAGGTGCTCAACATCACACCCAGCTAAAAGACTTTTAATCTTTTGATCTTTACCCAAAGGCTGGCAAGCTATTTAAGACTTGTCCCGGCCGGGCGTGGTGATACACGCCTTTTTTTTTTTTTTTTTTTTTTGGTTTTTCGGCACTCACTTTGTAGACCAGGCTGGCCTCGAACTCAGAAATCCGCCTGCCTCTGCCTCCCGAGTGCTGGGATTAAAGGCGTGGGCCACCACGCCCGGCTGATACACGCCTTTAATCCCAGCACTCAGGAGGCAGAGGCAAGCGGATTTCTGAGTTCGAGGCCAGCCTGGTCTACAGGGTGAGTTCCAGGACAGTCAGGACTACATAGAGAAACCCTGTCTCGAGAAACAAAACAAAACAAAACAAAAAACAAACCACACACACACAAAAGACTTGCCTCAGCTGGTTGATTAATTTATTTTTTCTTTTTTAAAGAACTTGTTAGGTGGTTTAAAATTTGCATAGAATAACTATTGAGAAATGAACTTCAAATGTCACCTCTTCTGGGAAGGTCTTCCAACTCCCTCCTTTTTGAAGTAGACATCAAGGCTTCTTCACGAGGGTTTTTAAATAGCCACCTGACGGGCTGGTGAGATGGCTCAGTGGGTAAGAGCACCCAACTGCTCTTCCGAAGGTCCAGAGTTCAAATCCCAGCAACCACATGGTGGCTCACAACCATCCGCAACGAGATCTGGCGCCCTCTTCTGGAATGTCTGAAGACAGCTACAGTGTACATACATATAATAAATAAATAAATCTTTAAAAAAAAAGAGTTGGTAGGACATGAGAACAGGAAAAGTGTCATTTGGAAGTGCTTCTTGACAATGCATGTCATTTAGCTAGCATACAACTTTAAAAAAAAAAATAGCCACCTGACCAGATACCTGAATCCCTGAATCCCACAAGACTCGAGGGTGCCCTAAGGAATGTCAGGGATATATATCGCCACAGCCAGTGGCTAGTAGTCACTCAATAAACACTTCCTGAATCTGTCAGGTCATCCTTCCATCCATCTCTTTAGCTCACAGATGATTTTTGAGGCTGTGTTTGTACATGAAATTAGTGTGGAATTTTCTTCTGACCTAGGTCTAAGCTTGAACAGAGAGGATCTGAGCAGAGGTACAAGCAGACACCCTGCTGAGGTAAGGTGCCAGCAATCTCTAGATAGGGACTTTGTTTCACAATGGTTTTAGGAAAGGGGCAATAATATAGGATGAAGTTACAAATGGTCCCAGTAAGCGTCCCAAACTAGCATCAGAGGTAAAGATGTCATCTGTCAAAACGGCCTCACAGCCCTTGGGAGCAGAGTTCCTAACCCACTGGTTATTAGCATGTATGCTGTGCAGACCACTCTCCAAAGGGCAGCCTATTGTTCCATCTACACACATAAGGAACTTGAGGCCCAGCTGGGGTAAATAATTTACCCAAGAGCCCTAGGATCAGCAAATGGATGGACTGGCATTCAAACAAAGGCCCTCCGACCACACCCCTATGTCCCTGATAGAGGGTCAGCAGGGGGCCTGGGTCCCAGGTCAGGACCTGGATACCCAGCATGGTAGCAGAAAGGAAGCCACGCAGGGCCTCTTAGTAGAACCAAAACTCAGAGAAGGAAACGGGACACAGAACAAAGCAGGAGGCTCGGCTTTGTCTGTGCCAGGGCAGCAGCAGCTCGGGCCAGGATCCCAGCCGGAAAGAATAGCAGTCTCCTGCTTCCTCAGACTAGACTGCTAGGGCTGAGGGTCGGGCTGAGCTACAGGAAGTAATCGCTAGGCTGTCCACACCCAAGATGTTACAGGCTGGGTCTGGGTAGGGAGGCCTCTCAGATCTACAGACCCTAAGGCAGATCAACATCTAGGCAAGCAGGCCTCTTACCAACACGGGCATCCCCACTCACACTTAGAACTGGAACGTGGCCTCAATACAGGGAAAATCTCAGCCCAGGATTTCCTTACCAGCTAATGGGCAGGGCTGAACCAGACAGCTGCTGCAGGCGCAACTGTCAACAGACAGGCTACATATATACATGCATGCATACATACAGACAGGCTGCATATACACATGCATGCATACAGACAGGCAGGCTACATATATACATGCATGCATACATACGGACAGGCTACATATACACATGCATGCATACAGACAGGCAGGCTACATACATACATACATATATACATGCATGCATGCATACATCATCCATCCATACATATGTATGTATTCATCACATACATACATACATACATACATACATACATATGTATTCATTCCATAACCTGCTTCCTTCCTCTGAGAAGGAAGTCTAGTCTTCCTCTAGTCTTGGACAGGTTTTAAACTAATATATCCCTTCTTAGTTCGATGCCCTGACAAATTCAACAGATAGATTTTAGTCATCCGAATCAGGAGCTCACATAGCCCACACTGGTCTCAAACTGGCTATACTGGCTATGTAGCTAAAAGTGAGTTTTAACTCGAGACCTTTTGCAGCCGTCTCCCAAGTGCTGGGCTTACAGGCACGCATTGCCACAGGATCATCTCAAGAAATACAATTGGGATCAGCTCCCTGCTATGCTTACATGAGGATCTGAGTTCAAGACCCCCCAGCACCACATAAATGCCTAACTGCCCTGTGGGCATGGTGGCCTTCTTGTAATCCCAGAGCTCAGGGAGGCAGAACAATCAAAATCAGAATCAAGGAATCCCCTTGAGCAAGCAAACACTAGGCATATCGATGAGTTCCGGGTTCAAGTGAGAGACCCTATCTCAGTAAAATAAGGTGGCGAGCAATCCAGGAAGACACCCAATGGCAAGCTTTGGCCTCCGCATTCAGGCACATACCTTCACACTCATGGGAGCACCCATACACACACACACACTCAACACACACACACACACACACACACACAAAATCTTAATTAGCGAAATGCATACTGTGTGTGATCCAGTTCACACAACTGTCCAAAACAAAACAAACAAAAAGCACCAAATATTTGCATGTGTGCACTGTATATCACTGTTTTTACTTTACTGTGTGTACAATCTGCTTGGTTGATTTATTGACCCTCTCATGGTTCAGGGGGCCAGCTTTTATTAGCCCTTCTCTTGGGGTGGATATTTATGTTGCTGTCTTTCACTTCACATGGTTACAGCAACATCCCCCAAACACTGCCCATGGAGGAGAATTTTCCTCCAGGGCAAGGCACCTAAGACTGGAGTGGTTAGGCACTAGGATGTAGGTGTCTATAATCTGGATAAATAGCACGGTTCCCTTCCCACGCAATGACACACATTGGCTCTCGCCGGCAATGTCAAAAATGACTTTTTATCAAATCAGTGTGTTATCAAGTGTTTCATCTTTTCCTATCTGATAGGTTATGAGTGCCCTCCCGCTGGGTAGCTCAGACCAAGTTTCATGTGGCAGTTTGCACATCTTGAATCCTGAAGAAACTTTTACACCGTCTTCCCTGCAGGTATATGATCATGTCCTTCATTTAATTTTCAGTAAGATTAGTGAGTGACACGTTTATTTATTTCCAGAGCTCTTTGTATGCTAATAAATCCAAAAAAAACCAAAAACCAAAACAAAACATCTTCTAGACAAATTGTAATTTTTTCCCTCAGATTATCATCTTTTGATTTCATTTGGGGTAGGGTTTTTTCCCCCTATACACGGTTCATTTTCACAATTAAAAATATCTACAGATATTTAAATATATATATATAATATATATATAAAATATCTTTTATTCTATGACTTATATCCAGTTTCAAATTTAGGAAGGTATTTCTAAAATGATAGGCCATTTTTCTGAATTTTTTCCCCCTGAGACAGGGTTTCTCTGTATAGCCCTAGTTGTCCTGGAACTCTGTAGAACAGGCTGTCCTGGAACTCAGAGAGTCTCCTGCCCCGCCCCCAACCCCGGCCCCGCCCCCTGCCCCTGCCTCTTGCATGCTGGGATTAAAGGCTTGCACTACCATTGCCCCACTGGTGTTTGTTTGCTTGCTTGCTTTGTTTTTGTGGGTTTGATATTGTTGGGTTTTTTTCTATTTTTAAGGCAAGGTCTTATGTAGCTCAGGCTACCCTGAACGTTGGAAGGAAGCTCAAGGAAGTCTGGATTTTGTCTCCATTTCCCGAGTGCTGTGATCTCCTAGGCTTGAGCCACCACTCGGGGTTTCTGCGGTGCTAGGGTTTCATCCCTGGGAGGCAGCTCCGTCAGCTGAGCTACATCCCCAGTCTCTTCATGGGACTTTAATGGGGCACCTCCTGTCTGCCGCCTCGATACTAAGCAAAACTTTGGCTACTGGTCTGACAAAAAAAATCTACCTTTCCTGTTCAGGAAATGCCTAATTATTCCCATAAGAGTTTTTATTGGAAACAGATGTTTAATTTTGTATCAACTATTTCCGTATCTTATTTTCTCCTCAGATCCTGTAATATAACAAATGCTTATTCCTATAAATGCTAACACTATCCTATGCTGACATTCCCATCCAGGAGCCCACGTGACTGTGTGTCTCCCTGGGCAGCTGGATTCTGTCTGTTCACTATATTGTTAGGATTTTGCCTCCCAGCCTACAAAACAGAAATCACCCTGTAGTAGAGTGCACACACTCGCTTCTGTCATATATTGCTACCCTGCCTTCAAACAAAGAAAGTAAGTGTCCCCTCTCTGATCTGATTTGACTGGCAGCAACATCACCTGCACTTTCAATGTCCTTCTGCTCCTGGAACTATTTAAAGGGATAGCTCTTTAAGTTTCTCCACATCTTCCGCAGTAATTGGGCTGTTTATATCGTGTTCTATTTCGGTATCGTTTTTAAAATTAAAGAACACATACTTTCATAATTCATAAATGATTTCTAAACACAGCAAAGGCTTCCTCCAGGCTCCCTCGAAGAAACAAATTACAGCCTCCACCCCAGCCAGACCTTACCAGGACAACACCAACCAGCCTGGCTCTGGAATTCTGCATCCCGGATTCCCCACCCAGCTTAGCCCCCTTCTCTCTTTTACCATGAGATTCAAGTGAAAAGAGGAGGGAAGGTTTGCAACAAACCAGAAACACACTCGAGAGAAACATGGGGCCCAGCATTGCTACACTGAATATGCGGGCTGGCTTTACATCAACTTGACATCGTTTAGGAAAGAGAGCCACCATTGAGAAATGACCCACCAGATGGGCCTGTGGGCAAGCCTGTGGTGCATTTTCTTGATTGATGACTGACGTGGGAGGGAGCAGCTCACTGTGGGCAGAGCCACTCTTGGGCTGGAGGTCCTGTGCTATAAAAGGCAGGCTGAGCAAGCCATGGGAGCAAGCCAATAGGGATCACTCCTCTGTGGTTCTACATCAGTTCCTGACTCCAGATTCCTGGCCTCGACTTCCCTTCAAGACAGACTGTCATCAACAAACAAACAAACAAACCTGCCTCTGGCATCCAGAAAGGACGGGGGCGCATGGCCTTTCAGGTTCTCTCTTGTTCTCAGCAGCCCCACCCCTTCCAGCTCCAGGAAGACCCTTCCAGCTGCTTCTAGGTCCCTTTCATCTCTCCTGAAAAATGTTTAAAATATCAATGTGTGTGTGCGTGTGTGGGAGAGAGGGCGAGAGAGACTGTGAGCGTACATGTGCTACATACAATGCACACTCGGACGTCAGAGAACAACTTTGAGGAATCAGCTCCCTTCTCCCACTGTAGTTTCCGGTGATCAAATTCAGGTTATAAGGCTTGTGTGGCAAGAGCTTTTACCCGATACGCCATCTTGGTTTTCCACTTCTCTGACACCAGCAGCCCCCCCACCTCCTCTCCAAATAGATACATATGTCCAAATATACAGGACAGAAGGACGTACAAGTGTTCGCTCACCAGGCACCTTCCAGAAGTTAGATACTTGATACCCATGAGTAGGGAGGACCCGCCCACCAGAAAACAAGAATGCCCCAGGCGACACAGAGCACACTGAAGCATTTCAAGCACAATGTGCCCACAGTTAGGGAATGCTGTGCCAAGGACCTTCTAGTCAGGGGAACAGCCAGTACTGAAGGCTGCATCTGCCTGGTTAGAGAAGGTAAGGCTCCATATAAGCCAGTTACACATGCGCTCTGGAGTCAGAGCAAGGGGGACGGAGGCCACACAGAGAGCAGGCAATGGGAACCACTGTGGGCTCCTGAACAGGAAGGAACAGGAAGAAAGTGGTAATTTGGTCACACTCCCTACACCCTACGATGCCAGGCTTGTATTCAAAGAAATGACTAGCTGTGCCAAGAACTTGGGTGAGCTAGGGGTGCGTAAAACCACAGCCCTGGGCTGTTGCCGCAAGTGAACGACAAACCACACACACACACACACACACACACACACACACACACACACACACCTTCTCCAAGCTTTAATGACAGGCTACAGACAGGAATCACACAGTTGTCTTCATGCTACACAACCAAAACCACACATCCTTTAAACCACACACAACTGCAGGGGGCATCTGTGCTTCGTTCGCTATGTTAAAGCGCTCTAGTCGACCCTGTCAGAGGCAGAGTCTGGCTCTGGGAGATGGCTCGATCCAGAAGCGCTTGTGTGAGCCTGAAGACCTGACTTCAGTTCTCCAAAAGCCCATACAAAGAAGACTGGGGCCACAGCACTCACTGGCAATCTCACCAATGGGGGAAGCACGGACCGGAGGATTCCCGAGGGTAGATGATTTGTGGAGCTCCAGATTCGGTGAGATACTGTGTCTTAAAAACCAAGGCTGAGATGGCTCAGCGGGTAAGAGCACTGACTGCTCTTCCGAAGGTCCTGAGTTCAAATCCCAGCAACCACATGGTGGCTCACAACCACCCATAATGAGATCTGACAACCTCTTCTGGTGCTGTCTGAAGACAGCTATTTATGTATAATGATAAATAAATTATTTATTGTATTTATGTATAATGATAAATAAATCTTTGGGCCGGAGCGAGCAGGGACTAAGTGAGTGGGGCCAACCGGAGCGAGCAGTGATCCTAAATATAATTCCCAACAACCACATGAAGGCTCAACAAGAAGGCAGCAACAAGCTGGTATCAGGTATTATTGTTGTTGTTGTTGCTGCTGTTGTTGTTATTGTTATAATCCTGAATTATACAATTAGAAAGAGGCACATTCACACCGAGGAATTAATGTGTAGAAGGCCAGGGAGAAGTAGAACTCATTAACAGAAGGATTCTCTGAGTGTGGGGGAGGAAGGATGCCTCCACCTGTGACTTCCAGAGTTCAGAGGATGTACAGCTACAGTGTACTCACATACATAAAAATAAATAAATACATCTTAAAAAAAAAAAAACAACAAGCCTAAGAGTGGCTAAAGAGTGGCAGAGAGTGGCTGAAGAAGATGCCCAGCATTGGCCCCTGGCTTCTACACATGTGCACACATGCACACATAGAGAGGAAAACTCCGAGGAGACTATTGTGGGTGAGGACCTAGGCTCTGCATTTCTTTCTAAACACCTCATTGTCATACCACTCTGGGGTGGCAAAGACTATGTGAGTCTGAGCATGATAGGTCCACAGGGCATGAGCTGAGAGAAGACCAGAGGCTGTCGGGTGTACGATGTTGGGGCAAGCGTATGGGGAGATGCTACAGCAGGAGAGCACAAATGAATCTACATACTCTATGTTTACAGGGAGGACAGACACTATCAGACAGGACGGCTGGAATCCCGTCATGAAGAGGAGCCACCCCCTGAATGTCACAACTACTTTCTGATTACTTTCACAGAGCCATTCAACCAGCCCTAAGCCAGCTGACACCACTGGATTAAGTCAGGAAGCCTTAAGGTGTCACGTCATTAGTCTTGATAAGGAAGAAAAACAAACCTTGAACAGCCTTTCTTCTGTCTGCCTCCCCTGCTGCCAGCTAAGGTCATCGAGGTTCACATTTACGTTCAGGTTCAAAGGAAAACACACTTAACTCCTGAGACCCGCTACACTGGAGATGGGCCAGGCAGTCCATAGAAATCTCCAACAGTTCAAGAAGATGCAGAAAACTGATAGGAGCTGCCACAGTCTCTGGTAGCTTTTTTAAATGGGGGAGAAGCAGGTATGTACACGGAGGTGCATGCGGTGTCCATAGAGACTAGAAGAGGGTGTCAGATCCTCTAGAGATGGAGGGACAGGCAGTTGTAAGCAGCCTGGGGTGATGCTGGGAACTTAGCTTGGGTCATAGGCACGTGCGCTAATCTCCAGCCGTGTCTCCAGCACCACTCTGCCCGCAGCTTCTCTCCTGTCACGTCTCTCCTGTCTCATCTCCACAAGTCTTTGGAAAATAGAAAAGGCTCCTCCCACAGAGGCCCCATCCCTCAAACCACTTGCTTACACACCGTGGCTGAACTCTGAATCAGGCGGCCTGTGTTTCGAACCTACGGCCATAGTGATTAATTATGCAAGTGCTAGGTCTGCAGAGATAACCATGTTCCAAGATGGACCAGACTTCACAGTCATATGACCCACAAAATGAAGCCATGCATGCCAGCGAACTGACACACATTGAGTGGTTAATGAATGTGTGCAGATCCAACAGCCCCCTGAACTCGAGGGTCTGGGAAGAAAAGAGGTGTCTTTCCTGGGCTCATAAAGCAGCCAGATGTTCACTTCCCTGATGCCTGGCACCCAGCAGGATGAAGGATCTCCATATCTGTAGCCCAAAGATCTACAGAGCATAGAAGAAGTGTCCCTCGACGGACAGCAGGCTATGGGTTCTAAACGGACACAAGGCTGAGGGCATGGTCTGCAGGTCACTCCCGCAGTGGGGTTGACTAAACAATACGAAGGGACAATTAATCTATCCTCCACAAGCCAGGCTAGACACTCACCCCAAATCGCCCACTTCACTTTAAAGCAGAGGCCCCTGATCTTTCCAACCAAGGGTAAATTATCTAATTCTCTGTAAAAGCCTTAACCTCACTTTGGAGGATCTTATGAAATTAGAATTAAACATAACAACACTTCAGCACTGGGGATGTGGCTCAGCTGATAGGGAGTTTTCCTGGCATGCATAAAGTCCTAGGTTCAACACCAGCACCTCTTAAAGTTGGGCGTGGTAGCGCCTTCATGTGGAGGTGTAAGGATCCGAATTCAAAGTCATCCTTGACCACGTAGAGAGCTTGAGACTGGCCTGGGCTACATGCTGTCTCAACAACAACATGAAAAAAGGGACACTTCCTTGTTCCCTAACAACTACTTCCCATAGCTCTTGACAAAGAAGCAGGTCCCGGGTTTAGGCTAAAGAAAAATGGAGCCAAGTCACGTGACCTCTTCAGGGCTCGGCTTATAGTCAAGCGAGTGCGAAGGTCCCTAATATCCTTCCCACCTTGAAATACAATCAGTATGCATTTCCCTCTGCAGTGGAGAGAGAGGCCCCCCAGCCACCGCCCCTGCGCTGACAGCGAGGATGGGCCAGGAAGTAGATAAGAAGCTGCATGCAGCCCATCGGACGCCCACCAATCGCCTGCGTGGACGGCCCGAGCTTTGCCCGCCCACACAGGAGGAGGGACACCAGCTCCCAGCTGTCCCTGGGATGCCTGCCAGGAAGAAGTCTACATCACAGTTTTGTTGCTTTGCAGTACTGTTTTCTTTTTAATGACTTTTTCAAAAAATGCTATAAATCACAAGAGGAATTCATTATAGATAAGCAAAAGAACATTTCATTTTTAATAACTCCTTTAAATCATAGAATAAGTGCATATTTGTTACGGGGAAGTCAAGGACATCTTAAAAGAAAACCTCACTTGTAAACAAATCTAAACCTATTCTATTAACTAAGTCACATCCCAATTGAGAAACCAAGTCACATGAGAGTCAGAGGTTGACCTTCTAGACTGACCCCATTGGTTAAGACCTAGGCTGTGTCATGGGAGGCTCCAGTGACCTGGTCAAGTCTCTCACAGGGATAAGAGAAGGCATATATCTCTATGTCCCTAGCAGGTGGCCTCCCACCTCCACCCCAATCCTTCCCCCTTTCCAGCTCTTTTCCTAGTGGCCTGGGCCATTGCGCAGTAAATTCCATCAACTGTTTTCCCTGGTAAGTTTGTGTGAAGATGCTTATAGAGTTCTTATTACTATTATTATCTTAGGGGAGACTATATATGCCACCCCAGACATGTGGAGGGCAGGGAGCAGCTTTCTGTACCCGTTCTCTTGCCACCTTGTTGAGTCAGGATCTCCCTTGTCCCTGCTACTGAGTTTACTACTCTAGGCCAGCTGGCCTTGAGAGCTTCCAGCAATCCCTCTGCCTCCGTCTCCCATCTCTTAGTAGGAACACTGGGACTACACAAGTTGACCACATCTAGCCATTTTATGTAGGTGATGGGGAACAAACTCCTGTTGTCAGGCTTATAGGCAAAGCACTTTTTTTAATAACGATTTATTTATTTATTCTATTTATATGAGTACACTGTAGCTGTCCTCAGACACACCAGAAGAGGGCATCAGATTCTGTTACAGATGGTTGTGAGCCACCATGTGGTTGCTGGGAATTGAACTCATGACCTCTGGAAGAGCAGTCAGTGCTCTTTCACCACTGAGCCATCTCTCCAGCCCCAGCCAAGCACTTTTACCTACTGAGCAATTTCTCCAAACTTTTGGTCTCTCACATGCTCTCTGACTCCAGGAAAATCCTTAGACTTTTTTTTTTTCAACTTAAACCTAAACCAACCTATCTCATCTCCAAGATGAGAACAATATTTGTTCCAAAGAGTTGTATGAAGGCGATAGTCTCTCTGTGTAGCTAGGCTAGCTAGCCTTAATCTGTCCTCCTGACTCAGAGCTACCCAAATTCTGGGATTATATATGTAATACCACTATGCCTGGCTTGTTATAAAATTTAAATGATAAAATGTATAGACAGAGCCCAGACATGTGCTTAATAAAGAGCAAATATGATCACTAAGTGGTAGCAGGTGGTAATAGCTCTCAAATGTTCTCTGTCCTTGCTCCCACTCAGACGCGTTCCTTGGGCGAGATGGCTCAGTGGTTAAGAACACTGACTCGACGGGCGGTGGTGGCGCACGCCTTTAATTCCAGCATTAGGGAGGTAGAGGCAGTCAGATCTCTGAGCTCGAAGCCAGCCTGGTCTACAGTGTGAGTTCCAGGACAGCCAGGGCTACACAGAGAAACCCTGTCTCGAAAACAAACAAACAAACAAACAAAACCACTGGCTCTTCTTGCGCAGGCCCAGGTTCAGTTCCCAGCAGCCTCATGGTGGCTCACAACTTCAGTTTCAAGAGATGTGACACCTTCTTCTGGCCTCTGCAAGTGCTGCATGCATGTTGTGTACACGCACACATGTTAACAAACACTCATATACATAAGTAGTAAAAATGTGGAAAGATGTTCCTTTATGTCATACAGCTACCTAAACACACACATATAAAAGGAAAGAAATAGAGTCTAGGGCCAATGCTGAGCCATTTAATCTGGTCTACTCAATGGTTTTCCTCTTCTATTTTTTTCTGTTCCAGTTCATTTCTTTTAATTACTGATTTTGATCACTAGCCTGATTATACCACCTACTGGGTGATTACAAACCGTGGCTTGAGAAGCCCTGATTTAGAGTAAATCAACTGTCTTCTACAGCTTCCTACTTTCAAACTTAGCTTTACCTTCTAGACCAGAAAGAAGGGCTGCAGGGCAAGACTCCTCGGTGAGAAAAGGCGCTTGTGGCCGCGCCTGAGGCCCCGAGTTCAATCCCTGGGATACAGGAAATGGAAGGAGAGAAATGACTCCTGGGAGATTTCTTCTGGTCGCCACACACATACATCGAGGTATACATTTGCATGCGCATTCACACATACAAAACAAACACACATGATAACATTAACAACAACAAGAACAGCAACACTGCTCCCTTAGGCACCCATGTGACCCGGCTTGCCACACACACACACACACACACACACTGTTCATAGTCTTTGCATGTAGATGGATAGGTGTGACTTGTGAGTGCAGCACAAACATGCACCCGTGCACACGTGAAGTTCCGAGAACAACTTTCTGGGGCCCATTCTCGCCAACGCCATCCACTCTGTCTCACTCTGTCTTGAGTCAGGATCTCGTGTTTTTCTGACCTTGCCACTTAGTCCAGGCTAGCTGCTTAGAAACAATGCCCCTGCCCCTGCTTCCCATCTCACAGCAGGAGTACTGGGATCGCAGATGTACAATACTGCAACCACCTTTGGTTTGGGATTCAAACCCAGGCCAGCAGGCTTGTGCTGCAAGCAGGTTGACTCAGTGAGCCATCTCCTGCAGCTCCACCCCCTTCTCTTCTGACCCTGTCTTCTAAACTCCTTGCTTCCCCCAAACACCTTCCCTTTCAACACTGAAACCAGTAGGACCCTGCTCATTGGTTGTCATGCCCTCTGGTGGGGTCCTATGCCAGCAGCCTAACCATGAGCTCCACTTTGGATGCTCAGACTGGAAAAGCTCATCTGGATTCTTCCCGTTCATCCCAGACTCCTCTCTCAAAGTTAAATATGTCCAAAAAAAAAAGACAAAAAACAAAAAAAAACAAAACAAAAAAAAAACCTACATCAAGCTGGAGAGACGGCTCAGCGATTAAGATGCTCTTCCAAAGGTCCTAAGTTCAAATCCCAGCAACCACATGGTGGCTCACAACCATCCGTAATGAGATCTTACACCCTCTTCTGGGGCATCTGAAGTCAGCTACGGTACACTTAGATACAATCATAAATAAATCTTTAGGCTGGAGCAAGCAGGGTGAACTGGAGTGAGCAGAGGTCCTGAATTCAAATTCCCAGCAACCACATGATGGCTCACAACCATCAGTATAGTTACAGTGTACTCATATACATTAAATAAATAAATCCAAAAAAACAAACAAACCACAACCTAAAACAACCTACATTGTCTGTCCTTGTACAATTAAACTAGAATACCTCAGGCTCATCAAACGAGAAAAGTAAAAGTGGAGGCCGGTTTCGCTATGCAAATATGAGCCCGAATCTACAAGCAGCAAGCGCCCCTTCTTACTCATTCCCGAACCAGCTCTGCCTGCTGACTCTCAGTCCACATCAAGAGGGCCTCCTGGCTCAGCCACATCTGCCTCCCTTCAGAGGAAGAGCCACCAGACCAGCAACAGGGAATCTCACACCTGGCTGCAAGCACAGCCCTTCTGAGCTGAGATGCCCCAGCACCACCTTGCAAGGGCAGGAAGAGATAGACATCAGACACAGCCACAGTTTCCCATATCCTATCTGCGTTTGTGGTTATCAAGAATGCACTCATGGTAATACAAAAAAAAAAATTAAACGCACACACACACACACATACCTATCATTACTCGGATGGGTAACGTTTTGTAATTTGGGTTTAAAAAAAATTTCCAAAGCAATGAAAAAAAAAAATTTCTACTCTGTCATCAAAACCTGAGTAGGCCTGTCAGGGCTCGCTTCGTACTGCAGAACTCACAGAACTCATTCAGAAGGGGACAAACCCAGGGGTGCAACCTTGCCTGCCACCCCTCAATCTGTGTCCCTCAGCGAGGTATGTGAGGTGGGTTTTACACTGTAATAAAAAAAAGTCCCAGCCGGTCGTGGTGGCGCACACCTTTAATCCCAGCACTTAGAAGGCAGAAGCAGGTGGATTTCTGAGTTCGAGGCCAGCCTGGTCTACAAAGTGAGTTCCAGGACAACCAGGGCTATACAAAGAAACCCTGTCTCAAAAAAACAAAAAAAAAAAAAGTCCCATAGCCCCTGCTTTCTTAGAGTCGACAAAATGACTGAGATCCTACCAGCCCTTCGTGTGCCTGCTGCTTTCGCATCCTGCGTCCATTAATTAGCCATGTGCATGACGGGACCACTGGCTGTCCCAGAGTCTCCACTCACGGACAATACTTTCCCTGAATCATTCTCGGTCTACAGCTTCTCCCATGCACGTGGACAAGTTTCTCCAGGCCGTTACACATACAGAAGTTTAAAACAAAAACAAAAAAACAAAAAAAGCCAAAACACACAATATGTGAACATACCACTTCATAAAGTAACAACAGCTTCCTTCCCCAGCAGCCCAGACGCCACAGCTATCCTCCAGTGTCTGCCGTAACATCACTTCTCAGAGTACGCCCATCAAATGGGCGCACACAGAATCTTTGTGAATGGTACCCCTCATGAACAGTCTGGCCTCCCTGATGAAAGTGATGGAGACTCCATACCTCGGTTGAAGAGAAGGCATGAGCACCTAATCCCTGTCTTGGACAGGGCAGGTGATGAAGCACTGTAACAGCGATGATAGGAAGGAGGCAGCTTTTGTGAATCACACTCCATCTGCGAACCTTACCCATCACTAACCAGCAGCCAGGGCCGCTTACAAAACAGTCTCTCATTTGCTGCTTGTTCGTCAGATCCTTGCCCACACCCTCATTTTGTGGCAAGGAAAACAAGAGGTTCAGTCCAGGGAGATGGCTCAGTTGGCAAAGGACTCCACACACAAGCATGAGCCCCTGAGTTCAATGCCCAGAACCCACGTGAAATGGCAGGGTGTGCCGGCACAGGTTTGTAATCACAGCACTGTGGAAGTGGAGGTTGGTAGACCCTGCAGCTCTCTGGCCGGCCACACAAGAGTAAGAGGCTCAAACAACAGAGTGGGTACTCCAAGGCTGATCTCCGGCCTATACTCACTCACACGTAAAACAGATGCTCAGATCTAATCCACAGTAAGAGTCAGATCCAGCTCAGTCCAGCTCTAGATCCAGATCCTTTCCACTCTCTCTCTCTCCTGCAACATGGCCCCCGCCTGGAGCCTCTCCCCTTTCCTGCTTTTGCTCCCAGCCTGTCCACATTGCTCCTCAGGCTCCACACTTTGCTCCAGAAATTCTCCCCTTCGACTTGGGGAGCAGAACTTCAGAGTACAAAGTCACCCCACTGTCTATCCCCCATTTGCAGTGACAACAGACTCACCTCGGAGTGGCTGGCTGGTGACACCCGATAGGTTGACAGGGGGCCCCACCATGTTCTGCCTGCCTAGATTCACCCAGCCAGTGTGCGCACACATCAGCATACATGTGTGACACGTGTGTGACACAGACCACACAGCCTCCTGACATCCTTCTGGACCTGCTCCCACGGTGTGGATAGCTCGCACCCGGTCACACATACTCTAGAACAGCAGCATCCTGCACGCACTGGCTTGCAGTGGGAGACAGCTGGGAAGGGCTTGCTGTGTCACTTGGGGACAGAAACACAAATGGAATCCGGGGTAGCCTGTGAAGATGCTGTTATGATAACAAACTGTTGGGCCTCAAAGCAGGACTTGGGGCTTCTATTCTGATAAACTAAGAAAGCTACACGCCCCAAACCACAGGTCACGTCAATCTGCTCCCAATGCCAACCACTCCTGATATCAGTAAGCAACCCGGGAATACGTCGATCACCCCTGTGTTTATCAATAAGGCAGCCTCATCCCACAACGGTGTTTTTCCTTCTGCACACTGGACTACTACGCTCATTCAGTTGGTCTTTTTCTGAAATCGTTATGGCCCCAGGAGAGAAGGGATAAGAAGGATGGCGCTGCTACTCCACCTGCAGATGGGATGCTGAGCCTGGGTGGGGCCTTCCAGTGGACGCTCTCCTCAAGCATCCACAAGCTATCGGAGTCCCACATCTTATAGTGCATATATTAAGGGTGCAGCAGTTATTGCGTTCCACAGCCTCTCCCTGCAAATGATCTGAGAATATCACTCGACTCCCTCCCACAATTCAGAGGGAAGCAAGAGCTGCGGTCCTAAGGCATAAAATCAAACAAACTAACCCGGACCTGCTGAAGTCAAGAACGCATCTGCCTCAACACATGAAAACCGAAGGAGCCAGGTGTCCCAGAGGATCCAGAGTCCAAAGTCATCCTCTGCCATGTGGTGAGATGGAGGCTAGCCTGAGCTACATCAGACCATGTCGTCTCAAAAAATAACACAAGGATGAATTCACTTAGGGAATGTTTAGAAAAGAAATCCAGGAGGCCCCTCCACTTCCTCCTCAGCCTGCCTCCCCTCTACACACATTAATTATTCCCAGCCTGCTGACTACTTCCCAGGAACCCACGGACTGAGATAAGTCCAACACACTGGCTCGGAGCCACAGGGTCACACCCAGTTCCTCTGAAAGAGTCCCTTCTGCTGCCAGCCACACAGTGGTTGGAGGGAGACCTAACTCCATCCGGGCCCAGGCCCACGGGCTCTACAAACCCATCTGTACACAGCAGGCGCAGGATAAATGCTGTTGAACCAACGGATGAAAACATTCGTTATTCCGAGGGAAAGCCATGTCATTCCTAAGAAAGACGACTTGCCACCTTTCTCCGGTGACTTCATTTCTCAAAGGACGGTGCTTATGAGCATCCTCCCCCAACCTGCCCCCCCTTCTCTCTCCACCAGCTTTCTTCCTTTATGCTCCCACCCTGAACACTGTGACAGAGAAACCCTCCATGGTTGTTCCTCCCTCTCTCACACTGATGGGCCCCATGAAGTCTGGGAGTCCCTGCTCACCTCAACAGTGTGGGCTGTAGACCATCCTAAATGAACCAAAGCACTGGGCAAAACCAAGACAGGGGCGATGGTGGAAGCTCCCGAAGCCGCCACCTCCTCCTCTCTCCCTCCCCGGGGCCTCAGCTCTGTCAGATTCTGAAACATAATGAGTTTTGTTTCATAACAGTCTTAAATGAACTGGAAGGGGGAAGGGAGTGGCAACGATAAAAATCTTAATTAAAAAAAAAATTCCTACAGGCAGATATTTTTTTTTCCAAATCCTAAGATGTAATGAAAATGCTAGGAGCCGGGGGCCCCAGCAAAACCCCAAGGACAGAGCATCCAGCATGCATATATGGAGTGCCTGTGACATACTTGCCAGGCTTCTGGATGCGCAGGAAGCTGCCCTGGACACCCTCTTGTTCTGGGAGAAAGCGGATAGGCTATAAAGGATCACGACCATGGAAAGAAGGCAGCAGAGGCTGAGGGATAGCTCTTAGTAACGAACGTGCTTAAAGGACTTAATTTGTTCCGCAAAAAAATGCGCGGAGAGGTAAGAGAAGAGAATAGCACTGGCTTGTAGTCCCAGGGCCAGGAAGCTGGAGATGGGCAAATAGAAGCCTGGGCCTCACTGGTCTGCAGCCTGCTAGTGGAAGTTCCAGGTCAGTGCTCGACCCTCTACCAAAAAATAAAATCAGGTGGACGGTGTCCACGTAACGAGGGCTGATCTGAGCATATCTTCGCACACAGGGGCTGTGGGTAGATGGGGAAACCAGGCAGAGGGCGGATGCTGGAAGAAGCCCCTCCAGAAAGAGACGCACCTGAGCAAAGGCCTGTGAGAGAGCCAAGCAGATCAGACCGCGCAGGCGCAGAGGCTGCAGCGAACTAAGGAGGAGAAAGCTTCGGGGATCAGACAGCCCTCGGGACTGCAGCAGGTCCCAACTCAGACTGTGCAAAGGCCCTGAGGAGAACACGCAGGAACAGCCAGGAGACCAGAGTTGGGGGTGGGGGTGGGGGGACAGCAGAAGATGGTGACACAAAAGCAAAGGGGGAGAGGGAGCGGGGAGGGAGCAAAGGGAGGAGGGGTAGACTCAAGCCACTGTGGAGGCTTGGATTTCCTCTGCCTCAGGTGAGAGAGAGAGGGCAGGCTCCCTTCAATTTCCTGCCACCTCGTCCTCATTCCTCCCAGCTATCTCCCTTGCTACCATTTAATAAACACAGCTTAAAGCTATCTCGTCATCTGTAAAGCCCTCTGCCACAACCCCAGGGATCAGACAGCCACCCGGACAGCGGCAGGTCCCACTCAGACTGCACTCCCAGATCCACAGGAACCATCCCAAGCTCACAACAAGCAGCAAGGAACAGAGGTTGGTGCTGCCGACCCAGAGAACATTACCAACTCACAGCCATTTGTCTAAGACATAAGAACTTTTAAATAGCATTTTTAGACTAAAAGCAAAAGACAATCTTCTATTTAATCAATAGAATATTTTGTCTTTTTTCTGGATTTTTGTTTGTTTGTTTGTTTGTTTGGTTGGTTGGTTGGTTTTTGTTTTTTTTGTTGTTTGTTTGTTTTTCGAGACAGGGTTTCTCTGTGTAGTCTTGGCTGTCCTGGAACTCACTCTGTAAACCAGACTGGCCTCGAACTCAGAAAACCGCCTGCCTCTGCCTCCAAAATGCTGGGATTAAAGGCGTGTGCCACCACGCCCGGCTATTTTGGTTTTTTGACTTTGTTTTTGAGACCAAGTCTCACGATGTAGCCAGTTTAGTCCTGAACTCCTCATCCTCCTGCGTCCAACCTCCCAAGTGATTTCAGGCATGTGCCACCCTGTCTATCAGAGCAGGTATCTTCAAGTAAGATGGGCACGGTCATGTAGGTCTGTAATCCCAGCACTTGGAAAGTAGAAGCAGGAAGATCATCCTCAGATACATAGTGAGTTCCAGGATAGCCTGGGATATGACCCTACCTCACAGCAAACTAACACACACACACACACACACACACACACACACACACACACACAACCAAAAACAAACAAACAAAACGAGATAATTAAGATCTGTAAAATTCACAGTCAATACAAAGGAAGAGAGAGGGGAAGGAAAGGGAAGCCGAATTAATAGTGAGAACATGAGGATGTGGTACCCAGGAACTAGAGTAAGCAGACGAGAAACAGGGAGACAGCCAGTTCACAGGATCAAAGCTTAACGGCTTCAACCTGCTGTTCGAGGGCTGCCAGGTAATCAATTCAACTGGGGTGAGCCCTATATGTCAACCTCGTTATTCTGACCTGAGGCAGACAGGAGGAAAGAACGCTGGAGTTCTCCTTTCTCACTAAACTGCAACGGCGAGGGCCCAGCTAGCACGTGCCAGTCAAACCCAGGGAAGGGAGCTGAAATTCCCCCATCACTTAATCATGCCAGAACCCCTACAACAGACACACGACAAGCTTCCAGGCAGCCAAGTGTGGTCAGGGTTAATGCCAACAACAACAAGTGTGCTGGAACCTTCTAGAAACTCCTTTCCTAAGTTGTCTCCACCTTTGTCTCCATCTAGCATCTACTGTGTGTGTGTGTGTGGGGGGGGGTGCCCAAATAAGGGAATTAGTAGAAAGCAAACGGGATGTAGCTTAGTTGGTGGTGCTTGTCTGGCACCACCAGTGAAATCCTGGGTTTTGCCCCAGAGCCACATAACCAGATGTGGCTGCACACACCTGTGGAGGTAGGGAAAGAGATCAGAGCAAGGCCAGCTTAGAATGCATGAGATCCTGTTTGCAGAGAGACAGCAAGAACGCTCAGAAGCCCAAGAAATAATGGGGAAGCCCTCCAATAAGCTAGAAGTGGCAGCAAGGAAGCAATGTCAAATGAGAACATGGAGTTTCAAATGACAGAGAATGAGAGTTCACAGTAAGACTCCAGACCCAGCTCGGCTCAGCTCAGCTCACACTCATCTGTGTGACTTAAGACAGCAGGGGTTAAGCAGATAACTTAACCCCTCCTGCTTCCAGTCGCCCCTCTTCAAAACAACCCTAGAACTCTTAGGAGAATGTAAAGCCTAGAGCATTCACCGTGGAAAGGATGTCTGGCAAGCAGGAAATATTATGATGATTTTCAAATATATTAAGGCGGAGAGGATGTACGTGTGAGCTGCATCAATATGGGTGTGCCTGTCTGCGTGCTGACAAGCGCAGTATGCAGAAGTCAGAGAAAGACTTCAGGCTCCCACCAAGGTCAATCTCCACCTTACTCCTTTAGGACAGGGTCTATCACAGAACCCTAGGCTTGTGTTTTGTTAGCTGACTGGCTGGCCAGGGAACTCCCAGGAACCAACTGTCTCCCTTCCCAACACTGGGATTACAGTCATGACCACTCATGCCTAGCTTTGTTCCTGGATGTTGGGGATTTGAACTTAGAGATCAGATCCACATGCTTGTGTAGGGAGTGCTCCTACCCACTGAGCCAGCTCTCCAGCCCATAATGAAGGACTAATTTTAACAATTTTTTTTAGTTTGTATGTGAGAGCATAATTATGCAGATGCTAAAATGCATGTTTGGGAATCAGTCCCCCCGACTCCCCACCCCCACTTCCACTGTGTGGGTCCCAGGAATCAAACTCCAGTTGTCAGGCTTGGTGACAAGGGATGGGCACTTTTCACCTGCTGAGCCATCTTGCTGGTCCCCTAATGAAGAACTTCTGGAAACCTGGCAAATGCCCCTAAATATCAAAGTTAAAGGGCATAAAAGCACTTCCGGCTCTTACGATGCAACTTGTATTACACTAACCATCCTATAAGAGGGATGAAATGTGCAATGCCGGTAGCTTTGTGAGGTATACAAGGACTCAGGTGTCTGGAGGAGACAGCGCAGCATGTGAGGCGCATGCATCTCAGTACTACTGTTTCCTCCCTCGGGATTGCAGGATGTGGTGTGCGGGGGCAGGAGGGGGGCACGAGACAGGAAGCACACAGGTAACGGGAAACCAGCAAAGTAAGCCTTGAGAAGCACAGACGTAGACACCTGACTAGAGCTCAGGGCTAGAGTGGTGGCTTAGTGGTCAAGAGCACTGACTGCTCCTGTAGAGATCCAGATTCCGTTCCCAGTAGTCACAGGGCAGCTCACGACCATCCATAACTCCAGTTCTGAAGGATACTGCACCCTCTTCTGACCTGTGAACATGCACAGGATGCACATATATACATGCAGGCCAAACACACACATATATTAAAAAGAAATAAATCTAAAAAAAATATTTCATTGTAGTTTAGTGCTATGGGGGTCTCCGAGACCTGAAAGAGAGTCTGCTCTTCTCTTTCCCTGGCACTCGGTGTGCAGAGTTGGCACGGAGGGGGTCTAAGCAGAAAGAAGCTATCAAAACACTAGAGAGACTAGATAAGGTGACCCAGGGCTGTAACCCCAGCATGAGGGAAGCTAAATCAGGGAGTTAAAGGGGTTCCGGGGTGCTCTTACCTACACAGAAAATTTGAGGGCAGCCTTGGCTACATAAGATCCTATTTCAAACAAAAAAACTAAATCTAAAGTGTTGGGCTGGAGAGATGGCTCAGCGGGTTAAGAGCACTGATTGCTCTTTCAAAGGTTCGGAGTTCAATTCCCAGCAACCACATGGTGGCTCACAACAATCTGTAATGAGATCTGATGCCCTCTTCTTGGTGTGTCTGAAGACAGGGACAGTGTACTCACTTGCATACAAAAAATAAATGAATCATTAAAAAAAAAAAAGATACTAAATCTAAAGTGTTAAGCCAAGATTTTGGTATCTCCACGAGACAGGAATGAACCTATCAAGGAAGGACCCTAAGAAGTATTCCCGAAACAGAAGTAAATCAGAAATAGATCAAGCTTTCCTGAACCCAACTGAGCCGACAGCCAGGGCCTCTAAATTGTCTATGTGAAATGTCCAGCGTTCAAACAATTACCAGGCAATGTCATGGAATAGGATCAGATCTTTGGAGAAATCAATCCAGAAAGATAAATGTGATAGAGGGTCCAAATACTGGACTTGCCAAACAGAACTCTAAAAAAGAAAATGGGTAAAGTCCAGAAAAACAAAGGCTTAAATTTCAACCAAAAACAAAACACACAAAAAAGCATAATGTTTTTAAAAATGTAAACAGCATCCCCATTACTGAAGTAACTAAAATTAAGAACTGAATAGAAGGGCTTGGGAGTAAAGAGGAGAAAGAGAAGAAATGACTACCAGCCAGGAAGGCCAGTCAAGAACCAGTCATACTAAAACACAGAACACTCGAGAGAGTCAGAGGCTCAGCAGGTACCATCAAAGCGGCTCCCATACACACCGGCATCTGAGAAGGGAAGGAGAAAAATAACAGGACAAAGGCAAGATCTGAAGAGAACAACCCAAGAATTTTCTAAAGCTGACCCCAAACCTTATGCCATGATTCCTAGAAGGGTCTCCAAACTCCACAGAACACACAGAAGAAAATTGGTGCCGTGCATCACAGCAGAGCTAGCCTGAGCAACACAGGCAGAGCTTTTCTTAAAACAGAAACGAGAAAGCCAGAAGAAATGGAATCTCATCCGTGAAGGGCTGAAAGTAAATTCGGCTAGAATTTTAAGGCCAGTAAAAATAGCCTCCCAGTGTTAAAAGTAAGTGAGTGACATTTTCCAGGCAAATATTGAGAGAACTGTGACACCAACAGACGCTAACACAGACACACAAACACAGACTCACAGACAGACACACACACTCTCACAAATAGATACACAGAGACACACACACAGACACACACAAACACCACACAGAGACTCACAAATACACACACAGAGACACACACAAACACCAGACACACACAGACTCACAAATACACACACACAGACACACACAGACTCACAAACACACACACAAATTCATAAATACACACACAGACATACAGACTCACAGATAGACTAACACTCACAGACACACACACAAACACCACACACACAGACTCACACACAAACACCACACACACAGACTCACAAATACACACACACAAATTTATAAATACAGACACACAGAGACTCACAGATAGACACACACTCACAGAGACACACACAGTGACACACACAAACACTACACACACAGACACACAAATAGACACACACAAATTCATAAATACACACACAAAGGCACACACAGACTCACACACAAACACCACACACACAGACTCACAAATACACACACACAAATTTATAAATACACACACAGAGAGACTCACAGATAGACACACACTCACAGAGACACACACAGTGACACACACAAACACTACACACACAGACACACAAATACACACACACAAATTCATAAATACACACACAAAGGCACACACAGACTCACAGATAGACTCATACACTCACAGAGACACATACAAACACCACACACACAGACACACAAACACACACTCACAAATACACACACAGACACACACAAACATCAGACACACACACAGACTCACAGACACACAACAGGCACACAGAAACACCAGACACACACACCAGACACAGACACATACTCACAGACACACACACATACTGCACTCCAGAGAGAAAAAAGTTAATCTGAGAAAGAAAAGAAGAACATTAAAACCTTAATATCCAGGGGCTAGAGAGACGGCTCAGCAGTTAAAAAGAAACAGAGGACCCAAGTTTCACTTCCAGGACCCACATCAGGCAGCTCACAACTGCCTGTAACTCTGGTTCCAAGGATTCTGATGCTCTCTGGCCTCTGACAGCACCAGGCATGCACACAGCATACACATAAACTACATAGACACACACACACATGAATAAATTACAACAGATAACTTTAACCTTAAATCTAGAGATCTGTCTACATTATTAACTATGTAAAGCAGTGTCTTTTTAAACATAATTTCTTTTTATTTCATGTGTATTGGTGTTTTGCCTGCACAAGTGTCTGTGTGAGGCTGTCAGATCATGGAGGTGGGGACAGTTGTGAGCTGCCATGTGAGTGCTGGGAACTGAACTCTGGTCCTCTGGAAGAGTAATCAGTGCTCTTAACCGACGAGCCATCTCTCCGGTCCCCATAAAGCAATGTCTTGACATCTAGGGAGACATTCAAAGGCTAAGATATCAAACAGGTCACAAAATCCTTAAAACAGTTATTGTTTTGCATGTCTGCATGGTTTAGGGAGGAGGCATGCTAAAGGGTGGCGGTCGGAGGATGACTTCCTGGGGTCACTTCTTTCTCTTTGCAGCTTTACCTGGGTCCTGGGGGAATTGAACTCAGGTCACTGCGCTCTTGCAGCAAGACCCTGCCTACTGCAACATCTCCCAGAGTATTTACGACATGAACGCAAGGTGAAGTCTAAGGCAAAAGATGCAAAACCAAATACACACCAAGCCTCTATGCCAAGCCAGGGCAACAAAGAAGCTCTTACTAAAAATACACTAAGAGGAGCCACCTCCTGTCGCAGAGTTCCAACACAGGCGTGGCCAGTTTTCATTATCTCTGTTGGTAGAAATATTTTATTTTTCTTTCTTTTTTTTTTTGTTTTTTTTTTTTTTTTCAAGACAGGGTTTCTCTGTACAGCCCTGGCTGTCCTGGAACTCACTCTGTAGACCAGACTGGCCTCGAACTCAGAAAGTCCGCCTGTCTCTGACTCCCAAGTGCTGGGATTAAAGGTGTGCACCACCGCTGCCTGGCGAAATATTTTTCAATATTTTATTTCATATAAAACAAATCTAGTATTTCTTACACCGTAAGGAATGACTTTATTTTTTGCCTTCTTACAGAAGGAAGGAAGAAGGAGGAAGAGGAGGAGGAGGAGAAAAGGAGAAAAGGAGGAGGAGGAGGAGAAAAGGAGAAAAGGAGGAGGAGGAAGAGGAGGAGGTGGAGGAAGAGGAAGAAGAAGAAGGAGGAGGAAGAGGAGGAGGAAGAAGGAGGAGGAGGAGGAGGAAGAGGAGGAGGAAGAAGAAGAAGAAGAAGAAGAAGAAGAAGAAGAAGAAGAAGAAGAAGAAGAAGAAGAAGAAGAAGAAGAAGAAGAAGAAATTTTTAAAAACTTGAGCCCTGGCTCTATAATCCCTCTATTAGGTATTAATAACACTAACTCTTAAGAGTCAAGAATGATGTGACAGGGACATGGTTGAGAGATGGCTCAGTGGTTAACAGCACTCCTTGCAGTTGCAGGACACAAGTTTGATTCCCAGTACCCATATGGCAGCTCACCTGCAACATCAGCTCCAGGAGGGCTGGAGAACCAATGCCCTCCTCTGCCCTCCAAGAGCACTACATACATGTGATGCTCATACATGCAGGCAAAATACTCATACACATTAAATAAAAATAAAATAAACCAGTGTCCACCCATATGTACATTTACAAACATACACACCCTGTCTCAAAAAAAAACAAAAAACAAAAAACAAAAAAACCGAAGAGTAAATCTTGGAAATGTTTACTCTCTTTAGTTCTAGCAATTTATCAATAATAATAATAGTAGTAGTAGTAATAATAACAATAATAATAATAATCTGAGATGTGTTCAAAGATTTGTGTGTATTTACAGTCATTAAAGTATTTGCAATAGTTAGAAATAAGTAAGCAATATTTTAATAACCAGAGACAGACTAATAAAGCTAACTGATTAAATTGTACCCAGTACATAATAAGTATATCTGAAAAGATATTAAGTATTTAAGAGAAAAAGTTTCAAAGAAGACTTTCTGAGAAAGATGGTAAATCACCTGCACAGTAGCCCAGTTCTAGTGCTGACCTCAGGGTCAGGCAGTCATGCGCATGGCAGGTGATGAACAAGCATTTTACAGCGGCTAAAGGAGTGGTAGTGTTGCTCTCCATGCCAAGGATAGGCATTGCCAAAACATACGTATTATTCAAAACAACTTTAGGGTTGCTCTCCAGATGTGTGTGTGTGTGTGTGTGTGTGTGTGTGTGTATACATATACATGTTTATGTTCATATTTATATGTGTGTATATGTACAACATGTTAATACATGTTACTATATATGTGTATATACATGTGTATATGTGTGTGCTTACATATATGTATTATGTGTGTATATATACACTATATTACATATACATTATGTGTATATGTGTGCATACACATATATGTATATATACCTTATTACATATACATGTGTGTGTATATATATACACATTTATGTTTATATATAACACATTTATGTTTATATATAAATATATGTATATATAAATACACACACACACACAGCGTTTTGTGTGTACAGAGTTTTTTGTATTCCAGCCTGGCCCAAAGCTGAATGTATAGCTCAGGATGATCTTGAACTTCCAAGGGCTGGGAATATGGGCCTCATAACCGTGTGCTGCTGGGCTGGAACTCAGGCTGTTCTGCTTGCTGTAAGCCCTCTACTCCCTGAGCTGCAGCCCCAGCCCCAGCCTTAAAATCTCAGTCATCAGCCCGTCAGACTGCACGATCTGCCGGGAAATGCTGAAAGAAGTGAGCCCACAGAAATGAGTCGCCGCTCGCTCCATCAGACTCTTGAAAACCGCCATATGCGGTTTACAGACTCCTACTACCAAAAAACAGTCTATGAGGTACTTTTACTTATCATTACATAAATTCAGCCACAAAAACAACTTTACTGAAGCTTTAAATTGTCTCCTCTGGCCTTTAAAAACAACAGGCAAAAAAAAAAAAAAAACTGAGGAAAATGGGAAGATGGGGAGGAGACTTGCTGGGAAGAAGAGGAGGATGCAAAGGAGAAAGAATTTAGGAGAGAAGGGAATGGAGTAAAATGGTAGAAATATAGTATACACGTGTGTGAAACGGTCAAAGACAGCCTTTACATTTTTAAGAGAGCTAGCAAGATTGTCTGAGCAGGTAAAGACACTTACAGCCCAGACGGAACACCACTGCCATTTGATCCCCAGGACCCACGTGGTGGAAGAAGAGAATGAAGTGGGCTGTCCTCTGCCCTCCATACATTCATGGTGGCACACACACACACACACACACACACGTACACACAAATAAAATAAATACTAAAAAAAAAATTAGTTACTAGCTCACGCCAGAAGCTCAAGGTCACCTTGAGTTAAGAGCTCCTGGGAGGTTTAGGCAGGTGGACCTAAGAGAACTCAAGGCAGCCTAGACTCCACTCCACGGCAAGGTCCCCACTCACAACACCAAAAGAAGAGCGCTGAAGAGACTGCGGGCCCATCGGATCAGAGCGCTGGACACTCCTACGGAGGACAGGGTTTCCAGTACCCATGTCAGAGGGCCCAAGACTATTTGTAACTCTAGTTCCAGGGCATCCAGACACACATTTTTGGCCTCTGTGGGCACATGAGAAACATATGCATGCAGGCAAAGGCCACGAAACAAAAATAAAAGAAACAAATCTTTTTTTTTAAATGACAAGCAGTAAGAAGTCATTATATAATAAATCTTAATTACAACATTCTGGGCAAAAGAGCAAGACGGGCCTACAGCTTAATCTAGAATTACCCAAGACTTTCAGTGTTTGGGTCCATTTCCACAGACTGGCTCATACAGTCCCAATTTCATCTTGAGCCATCAGCTAATCTTCAAGCCCCACCAGAGAGAACGTGATCATTTCAGGGAAACCAGAAGTGAATTCCCCAAGTCACATAATGTCCTCTAGTTCCTGGGAAGGTCTTCCTACCTCCAACCTAGACATCCAATATCCTCCCCCAGCCCCCCCGCCCCCCCCCCGAGTCCTACAACTAATCAGGACAGACCCACGAGCATGCTCAGATCCCAACAGCTTTTGGAAGTTAGCAGAATTTTAACATCCCCACGCCATGCCCACAGCCTAGGCCCAGCCCTGAGCGTCAACACAGAGCCTTGTGAAGGCAGAGAATGTTTATGCAGAGGGAAAAGTTCTTTAGAATTCTTGGAGCATTTTTGCATCTTTTCTCTCATTTTATTCTCAAAATAAACCCTTTCAGAGACTGGGAAGGTAGCTCAGTTGGTCCACTTGCCTGATATGCACAAGACCCTGGGTTTGATCCCCCAGCTCCACATGACCAGGGTGTGGTAGTGCACCCCTGTTATCCTAGCACGGGGGAGGATGAGGACAGCGACCAGAAGCTCAAGGTCACCTTTGTCCACATAGCATCAAGGCTAGCCTGGGCTTCAAGGCTAGCCTGGAGACCCTGTCTCCAAACAAAGAAATAACAAATTCATTCAGGAAATCCGAGGCTGAGGAAAGAAGGTTCAGAGGTGTCAAACTGCCCAAGAACAGTATTGAGGGCCAGTATGGTACCCTATCCATCCATGTCCGTCCCATGCCAGGATTTATATTAACAACCCTGAGGCCTCGCTGACTTACAGGCTAGTCAGAGGCAACGTGAAAAAGTGGGGAAAGCACCTGCTTGTACAGTCAAGTCTGGGTTTCTGGATTTGAATCTCTGCCCTACTATTCACCAGCCACGAGGCCTAAAGCAACCTCCTAAACCCCTTGGTGTCCCCATTTCCCCATCTGTGTAATGGGTAGAGGAACACCGCCATCCTTGTGGTCAAATGAGGACGGTGAGCTTACGACTGGTTCTTGCATTTTCAAGTGACTCCTGTCTCCAAAAGCTCACAAGTGAGGCTCATGTGGCCTAGTGAGCTGCCTTGTCTTCTAAAGAAGGAAAGGACCCTCTTGTGCCAATTCAGCCTCTACATCTGGCACCCTGGGTCCTCTTAACAGCTCCCGAGAGCCGCCTGCATGGGATCTCTTTCTTCTCAGGCTCTCTTTTAACACTGCACACGCTTTTAAATTCAAGTCCCCTAAAGTGTCCTCTGGAAGGACGCCGCGAGGGTTGAAGAGCCCCGGGGTGGCTGGGTGCCCAGCACTGACTGCCTCCTCGGCCGCTGCTCACACTCCATCCAACACGGGGGTTTCAGTCTGTGATGTCAGAGTTCGAGGCACACCCAGAGGGGAAGCAGGAATGAGCTGAACACAGAAGGAACCGCAAGGGACAGGCCTGACGCCCACGGAGCAAGGGCAAGAGACTGGGGCCTCAGAGAGAATGGGAGTAAGGGGAAGAAGCGGAAAGGGGAAACCCCTCACCAGCACCTCTCTTCAGCCTCCGCCATGGAAAGAAGGGGCAGTGGCGTCTCACCTACTGTGGCCAAGGCCCTGGGCTCTTGCTCCTCTTCAGTCCCTGCTGGGACGCCAGCAGTGGGGTCATTTCCCCATCGCCAAAGCCTCATGTGATAGAGGTTTGTTCACATTGAGAGGTGGGGCCTGGTGGAAGATCTCGGTCTTTGGGAGTGTGCAGGGGGTTGGGGGGAAGTGGGACTCTCTTTTGCCTCAAACCATGAAGCAAGTGGTTACTGCAGGATGTTTGATCACCTTGTGAACCCAGAGATTGTGTTATTTACTGAAAAGTCCTGTGTCTAGCTGTGCTGAGGCTGGGTCCTTAGCACACACCTTTAATCCCCGTGGCTGGACTACAGATCTACTCGAAGTACCAACTATTAATCCCAAACAAGGAAGGGAAAGCTACTCTGTAGAAGGAAGCATCAATGTTTGAAAGTGATGCCTAACCGAGTGGCAGACAAAGTGACGAATCAAAGGAAGATTTGACAGAATAGGATATGCCCAACTCTCATGAGAGGAGAGAGAGAGAGGAGAGGGAAGCTGCTTAAGAAAGCAGCGAGGAGGGCTGGAGAAATAGCTCAGCGGTTAAGAGCTCTTCCAGAGGTCCTGAGTTCAAATCCCAGCAACCACATGGTGGCTCACAACCATTGTAATGGGATCTGATGCCCTCCTCTGGTGTGTCTGAAGACAGCTATAGTATACTCATATAAAAAATAAATAAATCTTATAAAAAAAAAAAAAGCAGTGAGGAGATAATGGGCAAAAGGAGGAGGCAGGTTTACCAGATAGTTATAGAGAGACAGATTGTAGAGAGAGAACAAGCTAGACCCAGGTGAAGACAGAGAGTGAGAAGGAGCCAGAAGATGAGAACATAACTGTCAGAGTTAGTCTGAGGCCAAGCAGAGCAATTCAGGAGAAGCCTAGAGAAGCCAGACAGAATCAGTCAGCCTGGAGAGGAGTTTGAGCCAAAACAGCTCAGCCAGCAGAGCTCAGAAAGACCTGGAAAGGGTGAGCTTATTCAGCAGTCAGTCTCCAAGGCTGAAGACATTCTAGGTTTAGATAATATTTTACAGAGGCTAGAAGCTTCCAGAGCTAGGCCTGGGTTAGCAGACTGAGGCAGCGAGCCTCTGGGATGACAATTACTCAAGAAAAAAAAAAAAATACTGTGACAAGTGGCTTTGTTCCACACCTATCCGGCTACATGCTGTCTCACCAGAGGCCCAATCAAACATCCCAATCACCATCAGGGCCAGTCATGAACCTACAAAATGTCCACCAGGCTGGGGATACAGCTCAGGGACCGAAGGTGTCCAAAAAGGCCAGAGGATGGTTTCACATCCCCTGAAGCTGGAGTTACAGGTGGTTGGTGAACCATCCAATGTGAGTGCTGGGAACCAAACCCAGGCCAGCCCTCTGCAAGGGCAGAACACGCTCTCAACACCCTGGACTATTTTTCCGGCCCCCTTGCTCTTGCCACCGAGACTTTATATGTACCAGGACTCAAGCTGTGTGCTGGGTCAATGGGATAAGACATCACTTGTGTCCTTCTGAAGCTAAGAGTCCTATAGCAAAGACAGACCCAACAAGGGATCACTGATCCAGCTGGACAGAAGAAACTCACCTGCCCTCCAGGGAAGGCGTCTGAAATACTGGAGGGTGAAATAAGCCTATTGGGAAGGGACAAGGCCAGGTCCCATAAGCCCCAGCACCACCATCACCACCCAGACATTCTTGCAAATATGAACACGTTCTGTCCCCGGCTACCTGAATAGCCACCAGCTCCATGGCACCTGACTTGTGGCTAATGAACCTGGAGGGCTGGATTCTTAACTTTATTCAACTTTTCATGAATTTAAATGTTAACAGCCATGCAAAGCTAGTGGCTAGTGGCAAAGCTAGTGTCCCTATGTTGTGCTAGATAGCATAGGGCATTAAAGTGCAGGCGATGGAAAATGAAAACAAAACAATGTCCCCAAATTCAGAGCTTGACATTTTAACCCCCAATATGATGGCGTCAGGAGGTGGGGCCTGCAGCGGGGAGGGGCTGGTGGTCATCAGAATAGGATCTCATATACACAATTCTTGATTTTGTACACACACACACACAACGCACACACACAAAACTTCAAAAAGGCTG
This sequence comes from Mus caroli, assembly GCF_978045245.1. Lineage (NCBI taxonomy): Eukaryota > Metazoa > Chordata > Mammalia > Rodentia > Muridae > Mus > Mus caroli. The sequence goes on from NW_028227273.1 coordinate 47,630,614, forward strand.
CCTCGCCTCCACCCCACCATGCATGGACCCAGAGGAAGACAGCCATTCACGATCCTGAAACAGGTTGTTGCTAGATACTGGATCTGGCTACCCCTACCCACTGACATTGGCCTTTCTACCCTCGAACTGAGAGAAATAAGTATTTGTCATCGGAGCCACTTGGTGTGGGTTGCTTTTGCTCGAGTGGTCTACAAGGACTGAGATGAACAGGTAACTCTTGAAGTTGCACAGGGGATTCCTCAAAGCCTGGTCTATATGGAGGCCCACAGTCAATGTGACCTGCCCCGGCCTTCTCTGTATCCACGGAAACAAGCCCTTTCACATACCGCCTCCACAGCTGTGCTAGACAGTTTTCCTACTACTCAAGTTTCCAGGCAGGCTCAACTAGAATCGTGTCCCTTCACTAGACCCTGGGCTCCTCCATTTCATACAGATGGTTCAAGCTGTTGGTCCGATTCTGGTACCCAGCAACAACCCACAAACATTTGATGAACAAGTAGTGGAGAGACTCCTGATTAACATCCTCTCTCTCTCAAGGATCAGAAACCCTTTGACTCGCCAATGAAAGACTTTGGTCCTCAAGCATCCCCAGCATCTACCTACAGCTCTCTGCCAGCATCCAGGGTATCTGCATGTGTTCTCCTCCGTTCTCAGAATCTATGGTCAGCTCAGCACAAGTGACTCCTAAAATCCAGTCTCTGGGCCAGTCCTCGGCTTGGGCGCCAACTCTAATATGTAGCATGCACATGATCCCTAGCAAGCTACTGCAGAGGGCTTGCCTCAGTTTCCTCAATGGGAAGAAGTGGAGCTTTGCATCAGCCCTTATAGTGAATGGTAAGGTACGAAATGACTAAGCTGCACAAGGCCCGGCACACAGTAAGCACTAGACAAGCGTGCCAGTATTAAAGAGGCCTGCACCACCTGAGTCCAACATTGCAGGGAGTATGCAAATTCCTGAACCCCTATACAGGCCATCCTCCTGTTCTCTGGAATGCAAAAGATAAAATCCAGCCTCTTACTCACAAAGTGTTACCAAAATGCTCTTCTTGTTCCCAAGAGAAAATTTTATTTTAATTCCTTCTAACTTCAAAATGACACGGTCCCCACTGCATTCGGGTGGCAGGGGCGAGCGAGGAAGCAACGGAACCGGGGCCAGCAGCTTTCCAAAGGTTATAAAGCGATTGGGGGGGGGGGAGAAAAGAGCGAAGGCAGCTGGGGGTGGGGGTGGGGGGCGCACAGGGGAGGTGGAGAGAATTCCCTTGAGTTTCTGCTATTATTGAATACCCCAACTCTCAAGGCAGCTCGGCCACCCCCTCCTCCACGTGGGCTGAGCTCTGCTAATGAGAACGCGAAGCCCCTGCCTGCATTACCGCAATAATGATTTCCCTGTTGCATTTTTACATGCCTGCTGCTTTATCATAGCCGAAGTAGACATATATTTTCAATAAATCCCTTCCCTCACTCGCCCCTCCCAAACTCTGAGCTCTCCCCGGAAATGTTGCTCGGTGCCGGGCGCCCCTCCTCCCTCTGCACAAACCTTACCCCACAGCCCGGTGAGATTCACTAATCAAAACAGAGAGGAAAGGGTGGGGGGGGAAGAAAAATGGAAAAAAAAATCACAGCTGCTAAAAAGCACCAGTCGCTGTAAGCCCAAGCCCTCTCCATTTTTCTGCAGGAAGCATTATCGGCTTCAAGGACGTGACGCCCCTCCCCTAGCCGAGAGCTTCAGCGGAGTTGCTCAAAGGGGAAGGAGGAGGGGGCGGGTGAAGAAATCTAATATTCCCTCTTTCCTATTTTGACTAAGCCAGCACAGACAGAAATATAGATAAGGCCTTGAATAACTGATTTAACAAAATGTCACTTATCAAAAGGAGTTGGGGGAAGGGACAGGATTTGCATTCAAGGGCTCTAGTTAAGCCATGCTGCAAGGCCATAGAACAGCAAGGAAAAGAACCCTGCTCTGGTCTCCCTCACAGGCTCAAGACACTGGGCCTGGCTTTCTCCCCACATCAAGAACCAACGGGAAGAAAAACCAGAGATTTAAAAAAAAAATTTTTTTTTTAAAAACGGAAAAAAAAAATCTGATTCTTACATAAGCGTGTCTACAGTACCAACCAGTGGCTGGCTGTGTGCAAGAAGCCGGGATGCAGAGCGAAGAGGTGACCCAGTTCTGCCCTCCCCAAACTCCCAGTCCAGAGAGGATAAACTCATACAACGTGATTCTGCATGCCGAGGGCAGCAGGGGTCCCAGGACCATGGCCTGTACGTCCCAACAGTCCCTCCCCAAGACCAGGCAAAGCACACACAGACACCCAGATACCTAAGGAATGGGCATTTATGAGACATATCATCAGATCCCACAGTGGCTTCTAATGAGTTAAAAGCTATTCAAAAGGAAGGACGGACGTAGTCCTGGGGTCTTCACGGTTCAAACTCTGACAACCACATACTCACCCAGCTAAAAAAGCACAGGCAAGCCAGCTGAGAGGTCTGTGAACCAGCCTCTAGTTTCATTTTAAGGGTGGGCTGCATTTCCTAAGGTTATGAACCTTGGGGGACACTCAATTAACACTCAAATTCCCTTGGATATCAACTCTTACCTTCTTCTGTTAAAATAAAAAAAAAAATGCCCTTGACCATGTTATGGTGACACGCCCACCTTACGCTGAATGGTAAGGGTATGATATGACTAAGCTATCTGCACAAGGGAAATTAGTGTTTCTGGGGGAGCCCTGCTATGTCTCAAGGTCAGAGCCCAAAGACTTGAGGCCGCCCAGGAACTAACTGCCACAAGTCAAGTTTAAAGGAAAGAAACCAGAAAGCTGTGTGCTCCAGAACGACAGAACCAACCAATCTGAGTTTCAAAAATTTAACTTTCTGCCAGGCAGCGGTGGCGCATGCCTTTAATCCCAGCACTTGGGAGGCAGAGGCAGGTGGATTTCTGAGTTCGAGGCCAGCCAGGTCTACAGAGTGAGCTCCAGGACAGCCAGGGCTACACAGAGAAACCCTGTCTTGAAACAAACAACAACAAAAAAAGGTGGAAACTGCTGGAAAGGTGGCACAGCAGTTAAACACAATGGCTGCTCTTCCAGAGCTCAACTCCCACAGTCATCTGTAGCTCCCGTTCTAGGATACCCAACACCCTCTTCTGCCCTCCAAGGGGGGGCACTGATTGTATGTGGTTCACAGACATACACCTGGGCAAACACCCATACACATAAAAAAAAACCAAATAGATAAATACACGCTGTTCACAGGTGCTTAAATCTTTGGAGGACTAGGGTAGTCACTGCAGTGGTAAGCCCTAACACCCACACCGCCCTCTCAGCTTTCTTACTGAATGCTTACTGAATGTCACACGGCTCAGAGGTCTCAGCTGTGAGTTGGTGAGGTACCAAGAGGCCATTCACGGTCTGGCATCAAAGTGAGCCCTGGTTGCCAGTTACACGTGAGGCTCTCAACCCCTCTTCTCCCCTCTGTCTCCTTTCTGGAGTTACAGGTTTGAATCAACATGTGCAGCTGTTTTGGGCGACTGAGAATCTAAACACTCTCCCCTGTCCCTGGGAGATACCAATAAGACAAGTCAAAGAACATCCAGAACTTCAAAATCCTAGGAACTTTACGTCAGTGCGGCGTGCACGACCTCATGAGCGCTCAGGCTTCCCCACGCATCTCCCTCTCCAGTCCTGTTAAACCACACCCCGCTGTTTCAAACAACATGCATTTCCCACGTAAATACAGGAAGATGCTTCATCCATAGCATCACAAAATCTCTCCGGCAATTCGTAGCAGTGAGATCAGTGTAGTCCTATCTCATCTTCTGGGTGTGGTTAAAGTTTTTCACCATGAAAATAAATTTCACATAAATAATTCAAGTCTCACCCTCTAAGGTGGACAACAGAATTCCACATGCACAGGACGGATTTTAAAAACTGGGAATGACTTTCCAGTATACACAGCAAGGCCGAAGGCCTGTTTTATGCTAGATTCAGCTTTGTAGCGCTAACATTGCTAACTACAAACAGCTAAGATGTGGAGGGCAAAGAGAAGGTGCAGCACGTGAAAGCGTTGCCAAGCTCAGAGTCCTCTTTGGGACCTGCGTGGTGGAAGAAGAGAACCAACCAAGTCCTGCAGTTTGTCTTCTGACCTGCCTAGGTGTGGGTGACTCACACATATACCTGTACATACACACACTAAATAAATGTAAATACAGATATATGCATAGCTTGAGCCACAGCCAGCCTTCTTGAGTAAGTTCAAGGTTCCCCTGCACCTGACTCACAGGGTTCTTTGAAGAACAAACCAACCTTGCTTGTCCCTTTGGGGAGACTGTCTCACATTCTGCCTACAGACTCAGAGTTTGAATCTGTCTCCATTGGCATTTTGTCAGCCAGCATTTCTGATGCCCGACTTGGGGGCCACGAGAGAATGGGACAAAACCCCAAACTGAAAGCGACTACAGGGAGGGAGCAAGAGTGCGAGGAGACTCACAGCACTTTTAGGAGAGGCTCTGGGAACTAAGGAAAGAGTTTCAGGCTTCACATCAGAAACTAAAGATGAGCTGCAGATGAGTGGCCACCTCCTGACTGCCTGCGAAGCCTCTCAGAGTCCACACTTTGCAGACCTTGTCTGATCCCACCACGCACAACTGTAGGAGGGGAGGAGGAGACACGTGTTGTCATCCTCCTGTTAGAGACGAGAAGCAGCTGGGAGCACAACTGGACATCAGATCTTTGAACTCCCTCCTCACCCACCCACCTGCCACATAAACCCCACAGTCAAGGCCTTGTAGAGGTCACAGCATATGATAAGGAGATACGTTTACGAACAGCAGAACAAATGAGAGGCACCTATTCACGCAGGGTTTTGTGCATCCCAGATGGGCCTCGAACTCTTGGACTTTGGGTCCTCCTGCCTCTACCTCCCTGGCTAGGATTTAAGGTGTGTGTAGCACCCACGGCACCTGACTGATACAGTGGTAGGGACTGAACCCAGGGCGTCCTGCAGTCCCCGCAAGCACTTGACCAAATGTTCAGTATGTTTTGTAGTTGTTTGTTTGATTCGTTCATTTGTTTTTGGTTTTAAGCTTCCGGTTCAAAACATACAGCACCATGCCTCACCTCTTGAACAGGGCTAAGGTCTTTTTCTAGTCATAGCTGGCTAATAAATCAAATGGAAGGCCCCCAAAACTGAAGATTGTTTTTCCTTCAGCCAACGTAGTCTGTTCTTTCTCGATGCTGCTCAGTAATGCGGGCAAATGATCAGAAAAAAAAAAAAATAAATGCAGTGGAATTTCTGATGCAGTTTTAACCCTTGGAGTATCTGGCCAGGGTTCTGAGTCTGGACCCTTCCCAAGGACAATGCAGCCTTGGCCTGGGGTACAGGAAAGGGGAGCAGTGTATCGTAGCATCATAGAACTCCTGTCTGGCCACTCACATCCTCATTCTAGCTGTACCCTCAGTACAGGATGGAGGGAGGAGACATCACTCCCCACAGCAAAAGACAGAGCCTCCCCCTCAGACCTGCTGAACAGCTTCTCTCAGTTGATCCAGCCCATTTCTCAAATCAATCAGTCCTCTCCACTAATCACTCCCATCAGGAGGAGAGGGGGTGATGTTGGGATGGGGGAGAGCGGGGGATGGGCTCCTGCCGTGCTGTGCGTGTAGATGTCAAAGAACAATTTTAAGAAGTCAGTTCTCATCAGGTTTTTTCATTCCACGGTGTGGTCCCTCTCAACCATCATACTGACCCTTCATGGGCATCACACACACACACACACACACTCACACACTCACACTCATACACATTCACACACTTATACACATACTCACTCACAATCATACACACTCACACACACTTACACTCACTCACACACTCACACATTCACACACACACTCTCACTCACACACACTTGTACACACACACATACACATATCTAAATGTACTTTTTTAAAAATCCAAGTATTTAAGCAGAGTCCAAGGCTATAGGCCTTGTAATCCTAGCTACTCAGAGGCTAAAGCAAGAAGATTGAAACTAGTTCAAGGCCAGCCTGGGGTAGGCAATGAGTTTAAGAGCAGTCACAGTATACACAGACAGACAGACAGACAGACAGACACACACACACACAATAAGAATCTCTTTAACAATTGACAGAAAGAAGGAAGGAAAGAAAGAAAAGAGAAAGAAAGAGAGAGAGAATGAAGAGGAGGAGAAGAGGGGAGGGGAGGGGAGGGGAGGGGAGGGGAGGGGAGGGGAGGGGAGGGGAGGGGAGGGGAGGGGAGGGGAGGGGAGGGGAGGGGAGGGGAGGGGAGGGGAGGGGAGGAGAGGAGAGGAGAGGAGAGGAGAGGAGAGGAGAGGAGAGGAGAGGAGAGGAGAGGAGAGGAGAGGAGAGGAGAGGAGAGGAGAGGAGAGGAGAGGAGAGTCGAGTCCGTGGTACAGCACTTGCTTGGCATGTGTAAAGAGTTATTTAGATTTAGCACTAAAAATAAGAGATGGAAATCCAACCCTTTCTTTCCAAGGCCCACAGGGCTCCGAATGGCCATTCAAGGCTCCCTCCCCCTTACCTAGACCTCCCTAGCTTCCTACAGATCTAAAGCTAGCCACACAGATTCTCTGCTGCATGGCCACTCTGTCTTCTCCACCCTACTCCTCAAGGAGGCTGCATTAGATCTTCTGCCTGGTCCCTACTTCACAAGAGCATGTAACCCAGTTTGCAGTATCCACCTCTGCCCACATCCACCCGTGGTGGCCAGAGAGAGAAGCATGTCTTATGATCTCCAAGATTCCCAGTACCTTAATGCGACCGGCAAATAGCATGTGCTCAAGAAAGAATAAGCTAACTGGGCTGGAGCAACGGCTCAGGACCCAGGTTCAATCCCAGCACCCATATGGTGACTCACACCCCCTATAACTCCAGTTCTAGAGGATCCAATGCCCTCTTGTGGCCACTGGGGGCACTGAGCATGCACAAGATAATACACAGACATACAAGGCAAAAAAGACTTCTGCACATAATAAATAAATAAATAATTCTAAAAAAACAATAAAAATTGCTAAATGTGTAAATGAAAATCAGGGCTTCTCAAGTCAGAAATTAAAATAATAATAATGATAACACCACATTATCCCAAAATTTTCATAGCCATTTAGACCCTAAGTTTTATTTTCCTTCTCTTCTTCCTCTAAAAGTATTTTCTTTTTTTTTTTTTTTTTTTTTTTTTTTTTGGTTTTTCGAGACAAGTGCTGCACTTGGGAGGCAGAGGCAGGTGGATTTCTGAGTTCGAGGCCAGCCTGGTCTACAAAGTGAGTTCCAGGACAGCCAGAGCTATACAGAGAAACCCTGTCTCGAAAAACCAAAAAAAAAAAAAAAAAAAAAAAAAAAGTATTTTCAATGTCAGTAGATCAGTAGCCAGCATAACCCACACCGCTCCTAGCTTCTTGTCCCCTAGGTGGGAACAAACAACCTAAATATTCATTTCCTCGGCCTGAATTCCTCTAAGTGGCTATTCTGGGAATTTCAAATTCTTAGAAAACATCCCAGAGGGGTTTTTGGTGGTTGTGTCTGTCCTTTAACTCAGAAGAGATTTTCTAAAAGACTCATGGAGCAATTCACATAGAAAGACTTTAATAGTTCTTAAAAATGCAGCCCTAGGGAGGATGGCTCAGTGGGTAAAGTGGCGGCTGCAGAGGCAGAAGGACCCTGAGTTCAGATCTCCATCACCCACCTAAGACAAACGAAACAATAAACACGATGGCATGCGGCTATAGTGGAGCACAGGGAGGCAGAGACAGGAGGATGGGTTCCGGGAGATCACTGGCCAGCCACTGAATGAATGAGCTCTGGATTCAGAGAGAAATTCTGTTTCAAAAATTTAAAGTGAAAAGGGCCAGAACGAGGCCTGGGACAGATGGGGACACATGGTAAGGGCATATGCCACAGAGACTGTCAACTTAAGTTTGACCTCCAGAACCCACAAAGTGGAAGCAGAGAATCAACTCCCACAAGCTACCCTCGACAGCCACACATGCGCAGGGGTACACATATACACAAATAAAAGTCAAATGAATAAATAAGATAAATAAGGTGACAGGGCACCTGAGGAGAAGACAGGCAACACTGACTTCTGGCTTGCTTATGCGCACACGCATGCGCATGCGCGTGCGCGCACGCACGCACGCACGCCCATAGCACACTGATAAGCATACCAGTAATGCAATCAGGCTGGTTTTAGTCCCTTTCCGGACGGGGTGGGGGTAAAGAGAAAAATCTCAACTATATTTTAACCTCACCAGTTACTCTCCAATATGAAAATCTAAAAATACGGTTAACCCACAAGATCCTTTAAGATTGTAGCCTTCCCACAAGATCTCTGAGGACTCCAGCCCTCTTCCCTGTTTCAGCCACACAGTTTCGTGAGTTCAGAAATGAGCAGGGCTTGTGTGGCTCCAGGGCAGGTCTGGAGCACCTGTTTGGATCCTTATTTTTCTGGATCGATACCCAAAGTCAATAAAACCATCTAGAGCTTTCTCCCAAAAAGCCCAGAGTGGCAGTCCAGGTCCCGGAAGTCACCATACACCGTCAGTCAGTAAGGACCCTATCACCACTCGCAGGATTGCAATAGCCCACCCGTGAGCTCACAGCTCATCAGGCAAGGTCACACTAAGCTTTGAGGGTCCCCTTCGCCTCCCCAAAGCTACCTGCTGCCCGGGAACAACAGCGTTAACTAACCTCAAGCTCGACTAAGCATTAGATCATCCAGCCAGCTGGCTGGAGAGGAAACTTCGAAGATGAACTGAAATTATTTTGGGTGCCTGAAAGTACAAGCTCCCTCTACAGCAGCATGTATAATTAGGATTTTTTTTAATAAATCTACAACAGGGTTGGAGAGGTGGCTCAGCAGTAGTGAAGGGCACTTACTGCTTGCTCCTGGCAGACTAACGGAACTTTATTCCCAGCACCCACTAGGAGGGTCACCACTGCCTATAACTGCAGCTCCAGGGAGCCCCATGCCTCTGGCCTCGGCAGGAATCTGCACTCACATGTGCACATACCCACATGCAGACTCACGCACAAAAACACAATTAAAAGTATTTTTAAAAAAATCCATAAGACATAAATGAATGAGGGACTCTACACCAACAGCAGGCTTTCCTAAGAAATGGCTTTTACAGGTTGGCACAGTTGCCAGGCCGCTCAAGCGCCTTTGTGGAATGCCAACGTACAAATCCATTTCTCCAGGAGAAGACAAAAAACAGAAGTTAATCAACTCGCCCCGAGTCCATGAAGCAATTTGGCCGTTGGCCCAGGAAGACAGTGTCAAGAGCTCTGGGTTCTCACTCCACGTGACTCTAGAATAAAGCTGGAACCCAAAGAGCTATCCTTCTAAAAGTAATAATAATAACCTCCATATGGAGAAACGGCGAGAAATTGGTACCCTATCCGTTTTCAGATTCACCTTGGCCTGTCTTGAGCATACAGCCACCTTAGAAGTTCTGTCACGTTAGAAATGCCCACAAACTCAAACCAACTACTAAATATAAACAATTTTAGCTCTTCTCACCCCATCAGCCTCTTGGCAAATTCTTCTGTGCACCACCCCACCCCGCCTAGTGGGAGAAAAAAACAATACTTTGTGTTCTTACGATAAACCCATACATCAAAGAAGAAAGAGAAAATTCTAAATAAGCTTTGTTTTCCGTGTCTGCACATTTTTATATACGAGGCACGGAACACAACACCCTCTCCTCTCTCCCCTCTTTATAATTTAAACTCTGAACTCAACAAATAGCACAGGCCCAGGCCGGTTAACAGAGTGCTCTCTGCACAGCTGCTAGACGGACTCTTTCCACAGTAGGCTTCTGTCAGTGCTCTCTGATATTAGCACATGCCTGCTACGTGGATGCCTGCTTACCAAGCTGTGAAAAGACCCACGTTCACCCTGGAACCTACAAAATTAATCTTCTCTGTGCCTATAATGCATAAAGCAAAGGCGCCTTCCCTCCCTCCCCCTCTCACCCCCCCCCACATGTCAGGCTACCTTCTAAACAATCAGTTGGCGAAAATGGACATGCCTGAAAGGGCGGGGCCCAAAGGGGTGTGTCACTCCGGGTATCAATTCCTGTAAATCAAATCCTGACAATTGTCACAATATTTTAAAAAGAATGAATTATGATTCTTGGGCCTTCAAGCCTTTATTACCACGAGAACATTCTCAGTTGAATGGCAGGGGGGGGGCGCTACTGTGACTTGATTAATGGCCAAAAGCGAGACAATAAAATAAATGTTAAGGGGGGGGGGGGGGGGAACCATTCTTAGCTCCCAGGTTAGACATGTAAATAATTCCACCCTGGAATAAACACACATGAGGAATTCTTATTTACTCTCCGAGCGTATACACCCAATCAGACTCAGCTGCTAGCCCAGTTAAAGATAACAGCTAGTTTGTTTAGCTAATGCCTAGTTGGGAACATGTGATAGGTGGCACTAATAATTCTAACTCAACTCAAACTGCCAAATATTAATCCCTTGATTCTGAAGCCTGATGGGAGGAAGGAGAGAAGGAAAAACAGACTGTTTATCAGTAACATAAGGGGGGTGTTGTTGTTATTGTTTTGTTTTGTTTTGTTTTTAACCCATTTTCCCTTTCTAAACTCAAAACCTGTTTACAGAACTCAGGAAAGCTTAACCGACTTTAGTTAACCCCAGTGTTGGGTGGTTATGCCTTATCCCTACTAACCAGTTCCTGGCCAGACCCCCTGGTGCTCAAATTCTCCTGGCCAAGTTCAACTCCCCACACCAGCACCCATCAAAGTGAAAGTATCTGCAGAACCCAGTAGGCTGAGCGCCAAGAAAGACCAGGAGAGGCAAAGACTGCTGGTTTAACTAGCTAAGTGCTGGCTCCTCCAAGCATCTTGTTGGAGAGGGCCACAAAGCACACTTCCCCACAGAACTCCTTAAATGAGAAGTACCGAGGGTGCAAAAGATTGTCACTGCCTGGGACAATGTAAAACTCCTTTCTTTCTTTCTTTCTTTCTTTCTTTCTTTCTTTCTTTCTTTCTTTCTTTCTTTCTTTCTTTCTTTTTTAAAATCACCTCCACTGCCTGAGGAAAAGGCCAAGGAAACTGCTTCTCCCAGGCATGCTCTGCTGACGTCTTGGGCCATGCCTGAACTGGTCATGTCGAAGCATGACTTCCACACACTTAGCAAGACCGTCCAGGACCACGAAAGACCAAGCACTGACTACAACACAAACACTTCACTTACCAAAGCAACATTTGTCTGAGGAGTTTGACAGCAAGCTGACTCTAACCTGCCCGGAACCCCAAGGCATTTTTTTTTCTTCTTTAACCCAAGGATGGCGGGCTGCAAGCTCCAGCCAGGCGCTGGCCAGAGGCTGCCTGCCAGGTGCTGTCAGCCTGCCTCGGTGGGTTAAAACCGTGCTTTGGTTTGTAATTTCTGCTTCTTCAGCCCACCAGCAGTAACTTCCCAGACTCCCAGACTGAAGTTGGGGAGTGAAGAGGCAAGTTCGCCTGCTTATACACTTCTCCCACCTGGGTGGCCACACTTACTTCTGGGGACTACCCAGCCCCCACAGAGCCCGCAGACTCACATATATACACATATGCATCATGTCAAAAACCCCAAAAGACACATCCCTAGGGTCCTGCGGTTTCTTGGCTGGAAGAATGGAGGCTTTATAATATACCAACCTTCAATTTCAAACCCACCACCGACACCCTTTAAGCTGGGGTTTGCCAGTTACACCGCCCACCTCACCCCTCCCCCTTTGCTGGGATGCTATGAGCCCGGAGAGGGAACAGGGAAGAAGGCGAGCAGGGAAAAGGCCCTGCTAACGTACTGAAAGTAAAGAGGCCGCGGGAGACTTGTCGTTCTGTGTCCCCCGCAGGCTTCCCTCCACACTCCACCCCCATCTTCTTACGGAGCATCCCTCCTCCCAACTATTTTTTTTTTTAAATGAAACTTAATAAGCTTTTCGCCTACCTTGGCTGTTTCGGCAACAAGTGCCTGGGCAATCCGACAAGACGACCAATCTCCACTTGGGGGGGTGAGATGGGGGGCGAGCCGAGCTGATGGAATAATTTCAATATTAATTTATGTCAGCCGCCTTCTCGCAGCTACTCATTTACAGTACTGCCCTCAGCCTGTAAACAAATATCGCTCCGCCAGGAAACATACTCCCCAGATGCAAGCCCCTCTCCCAAAGCAGGGAACCTGGCCCCTCGCCCCTCCCTCCCACAGCACGGCCCCCTCCCCCCTGAGTCCCGGGTGGGAAGCTCAGGGCTTTCTAAAGCACCAACTCACCACCTTCAGCCACCACCCCAGCAAGAAACTTACTCGGTCCGGTCTACGCCTCAACCCTCCCTCCAGGAAATCTCCTCTCCATATGTATTCAACCTCCCCGCAGGAAATCTACTCCCCCCTCCCCCCTTCTATATACATGCACACCCCTCTCCTCCTCACGCGCCCTCCCCGGCCAGAAACTTACTAGCTAGCAAGCAAGCGTGCAGGCTCTCTCGTTCTTGGAAACTTACTCCCAGATACAGCACCAATAGCACCCCTCTTTCCCCCCCTCTCCCAGGCCCTGCTCCCTTCCTTGCCCTCCAACTCCAAACTCTCCGCATCCAGCCACTCTCTCCCTCCCCGGTGGAAATTTGCAGCGCCGGGCTGCGCGCGTGCATCCACCCTCCTCCCCTCCAGGAAACTTACTCCCCATCTGCATGCACCGCCTCTCAGCCATCGCTTAGAGGGAAGGGGGTGTGCTGGGGAGACAGAAATACATATGTATCTCTCGCCCCTCCCCCGGCCGCAGCCCACTCAGGGCCGAGCAGCGCTAACCTGGCCTTACCTTTTTGCATGGCCCCCTCCCCGAGCCCTCCGGATCCGCTCCCCAGCACCCCAACCCACCCCTTTTCACCCATCACCCACCCCTAGCAACCGTTCCTAAGCTCCTCTCGGCCTTTTTTTTTTTTTTTAAATCCAGGATGCAAATTCCTCCCCTGTCAGCAAATCGACTGTCAAATTATTTTCTTGCAAAAGGAGAAAGGCGGGGTGGAGTGGGGGGGGGGTCAGAAAAGGGGGGGGCAGACAGGCGGGTAAAAGAGGGAGAGGGACAGAGGAGGGGAGAGATATCCCTCCGCAGAGCTGGGGCTGGCGGCGGGCGGGGAAGCAGGAAGTAAGGTGTCCAGCGCGGCGGGTTCTCCGCCGCGGCCCCCGCCCGCCGCCCCTGTCCCCCGGGGCGCCGCGCTCCGGCAGGCGCGGGCCGCCCGGTGCATTGTTCGCAGCCTTTCCCTAGCCCGTGCACGGACGACTTTTTTTTTTTTCTTTTCCGCGCTCCACGTAGTGTATGCGTGAGCTTGCACCTTTTGTAAGCTGGCGAGTCTCTGAACAGGAGAGGATGGGACCACGAGCCTAGGACCTGTCAGTCCTCGGAGTGTAGCAGAGACTCGGATCCCAGGAGGGGGTGGGGGACTCGAGGCCCCCTTGGAGTGGGAGGGGTGGGAGAGCAGCTTGGTGGCCGGGAAGCTGCGGCCTTCCCACTCCGGACCCATTGCAGGATTGCTTCCTGCGTCGCAGTCGCGGTTATTGTAAAAGGCGCGTTGCAAATCTAACGACTCGGGCTGGGAGATTTTTGTTGTTGTTTATTTAAGGATTTGCAAAGATACCAAGATCCAGGCAGGCTGCAAAAAGGATTGTGCCTCGAACCCTCACCGCCACCACCGCATCCCCGGGTCTTTCTAGGGCCTGGGGGTGCTCCCAGGAAGGGATCTGCGGGTTCTGGAGAAGCTCGCGCCTCCATCCTCTGCCCCTTGGGGGCGGGGAGAGGTCTCCATCTCCGCTGGGTCTGGGAGGGATGTTGCCTAGGAGAGAGGCGGGCAGGAGGGAGGGAGGAGAGGAGGGGGCGCGGGTGCGGCCCTGCGTCCGCCCCTCGCCGTGCGCCATGACTGTGGAACGTGGTGCCGGGGAGGAGGGCCCGCCGCCGGGGGGCCGCCCGGGGCTGCTCGGCATTGGTTGCAGAAACCCGAGCCCTGAAGTCGCTCCCCCTCCTTGGGCTTGTCTCCTCCTCCTGCTCTGCGGGGGAAAACCGCTGCACCCAAACGGAGAGCAGCTGCGAGCAAGGGGGCAGGGCGCCGGCTGGCAGGCTAGCCAAGGGTTCGAACCCCCCTCGGGGGGCTCTGGCTGGCCTCGGAAATGGAAAAGGATCCGAACAAGACCTCGTCCCGGGTCTGCAGATCAGTCCAGGTGCTACGACCTTAGGCCAACATCCCCGGCATCTCCAGCCATCTCCGTACTTCTTTTCTAGTCTGAGGAAACGTGCACCAAAGATAGTTCAACTAAACCAGCCACCCGGCGCGGAGATCTAGACTTCAGTGCTGGAGGATCTGTAGGACAACAAGGTTTTTTGGTTGTTTTTTTTTTTCCCCCACGAGGAAAAGTTACCATCCTTTCCCTCCCCTGTGTGGAGTAATCGTTGTGCCCTTTTCTCCTCAAATCTGGCGCGAGATAAGCCACTGTCCCTGACCCACCCCACCCCCACTTGGGCTCCGGGTGTGGACAGGGCGGGAGAAAGACTATATGGAAGCTTAAAGCATGAGGTCATGGGTTGAAGAAGCTGCTGCCAAAAGCCGCGGAGGCGGTGTGTATATGTGTGTTGTGTGTGTGTGTGTGTGCGCGCGCGCGTGCGTGGGTGGGTAGGTGGGTGGGTGTGTTTGGAGGGGTAACGGTTCTCCATCTTCAGCACTGGAAAGCCCTCTCATCTAGTCCTATAAATTCTAAAACACCTGAACCAGGAAGACCCTCTGAAAGAAACAGAAAGAGGCTCGGGTCTGTTTTCTCTCAGTGACCCTCTGGCCCTGGACCGGGTCCTTTCGACTAAGCAAAGAGCCAAGGACAGCGAAGAGGAGCAAAGCTTGCTCACCCTTACCTTGCCAATCCTCTGCTTCCATTAAGACTGCCGCCCTTACTAAGACACTAGTGTCCCACACCGCAGCTTACCACCTTTTAAACCCTGCAAGTCCCTCCTAGTTGGTCTCAGATAAAGTAGATTCTGAAGCAACCCCACCCGCCTTGCGCGGGGAGTGGGGTGGGGTGGGGGGCGTAGTTCATCCCTGCAGCCCTCTCTTCCTTCAGTCAAAGCCTTGCCACTGCTTTGTTCCAGAGGGGGGTGGCCTCCCTAACCATTCACCTACTTGATTTTACTAGACCTTTTTGGACCTTCAGTGTTCCAGTCCACTTCCCCTATCTCCAAGAACCCTTCTAGAAGTTACACCTTCATCTCTGACTCCCTGGAGTTGGCGGGCCTTTCTCCAGACCTTCTAGCAGCCAGGCAATCACAGAACTGGCCCTAAGGAAGGCCCTTTGCTAAGCTTGAGAGCCACCACTGCCCCAGGGCCTGACGGTTCCCTGAGCGAGTTGGCTTGGATTCCTCTAGAGACCTTGGAGAAAGCATCGCCCTGCCCTTCCTACAAACCTGAGTCTCTCCACCTCCAAAGGTCAGCACTCACACCCACAGAGCACCAAGAGACAAAAGATCTCCAAACAAAAGCTCCTCCCTGGGGCAGATAAGAAACCCCAACAGATCAGAAGTTCCAGGCTGCAGTTAAGTAACTGGCCCCGGGTCATAATACAGACCTTTACCACCCAGGTTTGCAGGGGCTCCTAGACCACAGGCTGCAGAAGGCTTCATGCAACTGCACGGCCACCTTCAAACACCACACTTATGTGATCCACAAGTTCACCGGGAGCAGAGAGTGTCGCTGAAGAGAGTTAGCCCAGAAGATCTTGAGCAAACTCCCTCTCTCTGGAACAATGGCACATACAATAAATTGACAAGGTGAGGCTTGACCAACTTAATAGTTACAAGCCTTAGAAAACCACTGCAAAAGCCCTTGTTTGTTTTTAATGGAATCCTATAGTCCTTCTCTCTCTCTCTCTCTCTCTCTCTCTCTCTCTCTCTCTCTCTCTCTCACACACACACACACACACACACACACACACACAGGAAAAAATTATGTCCCCAGAACCTGAAATTATTTAAGCAAAATTATCTTTGGCCTAAATGATTGGAAAACACCAATAAAGATAATAGAAAGACCACAATGAAATCATTTTTTTAAAAGCCTTTGTTTAATGTGTGTATGGTGGGAACATGGAGGCCAGAGCACCACTTGTTTGCAAATGGTTCTCATCTTCCACCAAGTGGGATCCAGGGACTGAACTCAAGTCAGGAGTCTTGGTAGGAGGTACCTTTACTGACTGAGCCTGCTCACTGGTCTTGATCAAGGAAGTCAACTTTTAAAGGCGATCTGCCGAGTGACCTACCTGACCCCCTACAAGCACTGTGGCTTTCTGGCGGTTTCGGCACAGCTCTGCAATGAAACTCAGTCTGTATTACCATTTACTCAAGTTGTGGTTGTTTGGTTGGTTGGTGACAGGGTAATACTATGTAACCCTGGCTAGCCTGAAATTTTCTATGCAGCCCAGACTGTCCTGGAATTCACAGAAATCCACTTCCTATGCCTCCCAAGTGCTGGGATTCAAAGCATATGCCACCACACCCTGATAGGATTTATTTTTTTTTAATGAATCAAAGGGTGGGAGAGATGGCTCATGGGTTAAGAGCATTGATGCCCTTTCAGAGACCTGGGCTCAATTCCCAGCACCCAGGTGGTGTTCTACAACCATCTGTAACTCCTGTCCCCGGGACCCGACACCCTCTTCTGATCTCCATGGCTCTGCCCACGTGTGGTACACTGACATGCATGGAGGCAAAACATCCATACATATAAAATAAAAACAAAATGAAAAGACAGAGAGAGTCAGAGAGAAGATGGCTACTATCAAAATATCAGGTCTTTAAACTGAATTGAGCTGGGTACAGCCTGCCCTCTGGAGACTGAAGCTGGCAACCACTGTACAATAGTGGAAGTGGTTGTCAAAGCTGTTAGGTCTTGATTGTCAATTCTCAGCACTAGTCCTCGTGGTAAAACTTGCTTAAATGTAATTATTTCTCTTCCTCCTCCTCTTCTTCTTCCTCCCCTTCTCCTCCTCCTTCTTTTCCTCCTCTTTCTTAGGCTTAATTCAAGTTCAAATGAACAACCAGAAGGTCTCTTCCTCACACTGTCCCCATCCTCTCTGTTTTCCCTGAGCAGAAGCAAGCAAATTCACAGGTGGAAGATATGCCGAGCTGTCTTCCAGTGGAGGCCATGCAACACTCTTTGGACACCTATTTCAGTCTTTATAACCAGTGCTCCTTTTCCAGCCCTGGCAGAGCCACTGCCCTACATACACACACACCACACACATACACACACCACACGCACACACACCACACACACACATACACACACCACACACACACCACACACACACACACCACACACATACACACATCTCACACATCACACCACACCACACACACCGCACACACCACACACACACACATACACACACCACACACCACATACACACACCACACACATACACACATCACACACACATACCACACCACACACACACACACCACACACACCACATACACACACCACACACACACCACACACACCACACACACCACATACACACACCACACACACACCACACACACCACACACACACACCACACACACCACACCACACACACCACACACACACACATACACACACCACACACACACACACCCCACACACACAGAGTCCTATTCTTCCCAAATGTTTAGCCTCATACAGGTTAAATGGTTGCCTGAGCGTCTTACATTTGAAAATGATTAACCAGTTGTGGGCTTTTTTTTCCTCTGCACTAATAACCACTAACAGTCTCTCTCTCTCTCTCTCTCTCTCTCTCTCTCTCTGTGTGTGTGTGTGTGTGTGTGTGTGTGTACACACATGCCCTTCTGGATATGTTCTTGTTGTACACACATGTGCATACACATCCATGTGAATGTTAGGGATTCGCCTTATTTTGGGGGACAGAGTCTCCCAGTGAACCTAGAACTCACAGGTGAGTTAAATGAGCTGATCAGCAAACCCCAGGGCCCCTCCCATCTTCACCTCCCCGGGCTGGCATTACAGGCACACACCACCAGACTCAGAACTTCAGGTGGGTGCTGGGATCTGAACTCAGGTCCTCATGCTTGCACACAACTGCTTCACCAACTCACCCACCTCCCCAGATCCCTTGGCCAGCTCTGCCTGTGTGCTAAGTACTAAATACAGACTATTGACTCTGCCCTTAGAATTACTGCCACCCTCATCTGACAGATGCAAACTGAAATGGAAGCTGAGAGAGCTCAGCCTGGGATGGAAGAAGACACACAGTGTCCCGAGGGTTGGCCTTCCAAAGGGAAAGTTCACTTCTGAGGCCACTCGGGCTCTTTGCCTATCTCAGAGACAGATCGGAACTGCATGAAAAATAGAAGTGCAGCCAATTCGTAACCAAAGGAAATGTTTTAGACCCAGTCAGCTTTGGTGGATTGTTCTGGGAGACATTTTTCTGTGCTCTGAAGTTAAACAGCTGGAATTATTTTTTAATTAAGTTTAATTTAAAAAAAAATATGTGCATTGGTGGTTTGCCTGCATATGTGTGTGTGCATTATAGACATTCCTGGTGTGTGTGCATTATAGACATTCCTGGTACCCATGGAGGCCGGATCCCGAAGGGGCTGGAGATACAGATGATTGTGAGCCGTCATGTGGGTGCTGGGACCTGAACTGGGATCCCCTGGAAGAGCAGCCAGTGCTCTTAACCATGGAGCCAACTCTTCGGCCCCTTTTGGTTGGTTGTTTTCCTGAGACAGGGTTTCTCTGTGTAATCCTGGCTGTCCTGGAACTCATTCTGTAGCCCAGGCTGGCCTCAAACTCAGAAATCCGCCTGCCTCTGCCTCCCGAGTGCTGGGATTAAAGGCATGCGCCACCACCGCCTGGCTCACATAATGCTTTTCTTTGGTTGTCTCCATGCTTGTGCGTGTTTGTGTGTGCAGGTATGTATGTATGTATGTATGTATGTATGTATGAGTGGTGCATACATGCACAGATCTACGTGGAGGGCAGAAAATAGCCTCAAAGTGGCTGGCTTCAGGCACCTTCCCTCTTGGGTTTTGAGACAGTCTTTCACTGGCCTAGAGTACTGCTCAGTGGTACTGTACATCTGCCTCAGCCTCCTCAGCTCTGGGGTTCCAAGCATGCCTCCACTTTTGGGACACTATAGTGGGGTCTGGGGATCACATGCAGATCCTCCTTAGTGGGGTTTGGGGATCACCCACAGATCCCCCTTATACTTACAAGGTGACCTCTGACCTCATGCTTTGTGTGTGTGCTAAAGGTGGAGCCTCTCAAGTGCTGGAAAAATAGGAGGAGAACATGTCTTGAAATACCAACCTAGCAGGTGGAGGGATGGGTCAGTGGTTAAAGTACTTGCTGTGCTTGCACAGGGCCAGAGTTCAATTCCCAGCACCTACATTGGGCAGTTTACAACCTTTTGCAAATTCCAGGTCTCACAGATCTCATACCCTCTTCTGACCTCCTTGGGCTCTCCTACAGCCACATACACATGCACACATAATTAAAAATAATTTGGTTTCAGGGGGAGGGGTTTTTCAAGACAGTGTTTCTTTGTGTAGCCTGGAACTAACTCTGTAGACCAGATTGACTTCAAACTCAAAAGTTTCATCTCCAAGGGCTGGGGTTAAAAGCATATACCATTACCATCCAACTAAAAATAATTTCTTAACTGAAAAGAATGTCTCTGTCTGCTTCTGCTATAACCACTGCTGCAGGAGGAAGCCCCAGAGCGGCAGCAGGACACTAGCAGGTAGTTAGAAGAGCCACATGCGGGTTCCAAGCTGCGGCTGCACAGATGCAGAGGAAGGTCAGCAAAGACAGCAGTGATGCAATGTGAGGGCTGGAGTGGGGGAGGGGGGAGGGGGAGGGGAGGGGAGGAGGAGGGGGAGGGCACTCCCAACCTGCTGCTGCATAGATGCAGAGGAAAGTCAGCAAAGACAGCAGTGATGCCATGGGAGGGGAGGGGAGGAGAGGGGGAAGGGAGGGGAGGGAGAGGGAAGGGGAGGGGACGGGGAGGGGGAGGAGGACTCCTCACTCTTGTTTCTTTCCCATCTTTGAATCTGTCCTAAGCAACACAGTAAAAACCATAACGTGGGGTGTGCAGAGCTCCCACTTTAGAGTTAGTCTATGTAACAAGTATAATTTACCCATAATCACTTCAACCCCAAGACTGTTAAGGATGGTGTTGAGAGAGCTGGCTTACCCAAGACCAGAGGCCCAACTGGTATTTGTTTAGTAACACTGAGAGATAGCTATCTCTGTGTCGGGCAAGGGTCTAGCCAGAGAGAAAATGTGTTCCAGGCTATGAAAGGCTTCTCAGTTTAAGTCATATTGTACAAAACAATCAAACAAACAAACAAAAACAAAAAAAATTAAACTAAATTTAGGATATTGAATAGATAGACCTCTTCTTCTCCCCGCCTCCTGCCCCCAATTTTCTAAGCTCTCTTTGTCTTTCTCTGTGAGCTTTAAAGATGTTCACCCAGTTCTCCATGGATCCTGGTAAGGAGCTGGCAGAATGGCTCAGCAGTAAGAGCACGTGGCATGAAGCCCACACGGTGCCAAGACCAGAGCCAGGTCCTTGGAATCCGTGTGAAGAACAGCGTGGAGTAGATATGTTTTCCAGCTCTCCTACAGCAACACAAAAGCCAGAGGAGAACTACCCCAGAGCACATGGGCCAGCTTGCCTTGAGCGCACAGCACAGCACAACCACACAAGCAAGAAAAGAGCCACTGCCTCAGACAGAGCAGAAGGAGAGAACTCTCAAAAGTTGTCTGCTGACCTCTACACAGCACACACGTACACACGGCATACTACACACATGCACACACACACTACACATACCACATACATGTGTGTGCGCACACACACACACACAAATAATGGTAATTTTTTTTTAATTGGGAAAAATTCTATTGGAATTTTCATTGAAGTTTCATTAACTCTATATATTAATTTGGGAGAAGTGTGTGTGTGTGTATATGTGTGTGTTTGTGTGTGTGTGTGTGTGTGTGTGTGTGTGTGAGAGAGAGAGAGAGAGAGAGAGAGAGAGACCTGGAACTCTCAATCCTCCTGCCTCAGCCTTCTAAGTACTCAGAATATAAACATGTGCTACCGTTCCTGTTCTAGTCCTTTAATATAAAGATTATGTCCAGAGGTCTTTAATTGCTTTATTGATTATGTCATAGCTATACACAATACACCTTTGTCTGCTGAGTTAGCTCTGCAGCCCCCATAGTTTATTTTTCTTCTAAAAATCTTCAGTTAATTTGGTTTTTTACATTTTCTTATTTCTTTGGTGAGATTTATCTTTCTGTTTATTCTAAGAGCATCCATCTGCCTTCCTGTGGTGTCAGTCACTGAGGGTGCTTCACAATCACATCTGGTTTTTCTTGAGGTTGGTGCCTTTTGACTTGTCAGGAAAGATTTTTTCCAGGTTCTTTGCCAGTTGAATGATCTGGGGTTCCATCCTGAACACTGTGAAGGCTAAAGACTCTCCATGGTGCTGAGAAGCAGAGACAGAGAAAGCCAGCAGATGTTTCAGCACAGCAGAGTGCGTGGCACGGGAGAACCCAGACAGGAGAAACAAGCAGAACACACAACATCGTAAACAAGAAAGGCAATGTGGAAGAAGAGATCCACAGACATACTGTGACACTGGTTAGCCACTCCCCCCACACACACACACACCTACACAATAAAATGAATAAATGTGTAAAGTGCCTTGAAGGGGCTAGAGAGATGGTTCAGTGGTTAAGAGCACTGGCTACTCTGGTAGACCTGGGTTCAGTTCCTAGCACCCACACGGTAGCTCACAACCATCTGTTACTCCAGTTGCAGGGAATTCAACACCCTCTTCTGGTCTCCATAGGCTCCTGCACATGCAGAATGCATATAAACTCACATATACACAGGCATATGCTTATAAAACAATAAGTAAAGGGGCTGGAGAGCTGGCTCAGCAGTTAAGAGCACTGACTGCTCTTTCAGAGGTCCTGAGTACAATTCCCAGCAACCACATGGTGGCTCACAACCATTTGTAATGGGATCTGATGTCCTGTTCTGGTGTGACTGAAGACAGCTACAGTGTAATCATATGCATACAATAAATAAGTCTTTTAAAAAACAATAAATAAAGATCTAAAAAATATAAGTAAATAAAAATGACTTAAGATTAGATTCCTTCACAGAATTTTCAGGTTTATATTAATGTTACAAACTAGTGGAACATGAAAGGTTTTTGTATGTGTTGGGAACACTGTTTGCAAAAACACACACAGTATATGTGCCTACAAGTTTTTGTTGAATTCTGTTATCTTATGGCTAATGAATTAAGAGGTATTGGTGAGGTGGAAACTTCTGGTTTCTTTGGAAAGTAAGTTATGTCAAATGATATTTTGCTGGGCACACAGGTGAAAGGATGTTTTGTTAAAGTAGGCATGTGAAAGAATGTTTTTCTGAAGCAGACACAGGTGAAAGGATGTTTTGCTAGAGCAGACATGTGAGAGGACATATGATGTTCAGAAGGAATATAACTATGACCCACGGACAGTGGGAGCTCAAGCATTGGTTTGGTTTGCTCTGCCTTGCTGTTCTTCATTAATGACACACATGTATTGATTCACCTTACATTGCATTGCTGAGCTCTGCTTATGGCGACACCATAGAGAGAAACTAGCCAAAGAACTTCTTGTGAGCTTCCTGGGGCTTCTTACTGCTTCTGCAGCCTTGGGTCAGTTGGAGAGCCTTGAAATTTCTTATACATTGAACTGCCCTTGCTAGTTCGTGTGTAGTGACTACCAAGTGAACTGGGCTGCAGCTGTTGGTTTGTTTGTGGTGTCTGCCTACTGACAGGACTGGACTGCAACTGCCGATTTGTATTTGGTGTTTGCTATTGGACTGAACTGCTAATATCCTGACAATGAGATTGGACTGGCTCCCAAAGAAGTATTTCTAAACAGGTCTACTTCCCCAGTGGCCTAATAACTTTTCTCTTCCACTACCTCTGGTGGGTGGTGGACTAGAGGAGAGATCGAACCCTTATTAAAGTGAGTTGAGAAAAATTTGTGCCTACCTGTTGGTCTGCTCTTTTTTAAAACAAAAAGATGTTGTCTTGGTGTGGTGGTTTGAATCCATTTGGCCCAGGGTTATGGCTCTCTTAGGAGGTGTTGCCTTGTTGGAAGAAGTGTGTCACTGTAGGGGTGGCTTTCAAGACCTTCCTCCTAACCACATGGGAGTCAGTCTTCTCCCGTTTGCCTTCGGAACAAAATGTAGAACACTCAGCTCCTCCTGCACCATGCCTGCCTGGATGCTGCCATGCTCCCACCTTGATGATAATGGGCTGAACCCCTGAACCTGTAAGCCAGCCCCAATTAAGTGCTGTCCTTTATAGGAGTTGCCTTGGTCATGGTGTCTCTTGACAGCAATGAAAACCTAACTAAGATGTTTGGTATGCAAAGTAGAGTCATAATACTAACCAACTTAGTAAAATGTTTTTGATAGCTACAGCGTAAAGGCTCCACACACTAGCTTGTATTATATCTCCTTTTGGGAACCCCAAACCTTTCTCCTCTAGTGTAGCTAATGAACAGCCCAGAAAAGAGCCTGCAGGACTCCATGTTTTCTTTGGCTCAGTCAAAGTCAGTGCTCACCAGTCACTACGTGATTGAAAGTCTCACCTCTGGCTTTAGTTTCTATTTTGTGCAGCTTTTTATAGATTACAGAAGACGCCCCCACATATTGTCATGTTTAAATTTTTATTTTATTTTACCTTTTGTATGTGGGCCTGAGTGCATAGATGTGTACCACGTGTGTACAGGAGCCCTTAGATGTCAGAGGAGGACACTGGATACAACTTCAGCAGATGTGGTTCTTGACATCAGAAAACACTATGCAGTTAACACACGGTCACTGTAGCAGATGAGTTGCTGTTGGGAAATTCCAGCCTCAGAAAGGCTGCCACCCCCTCTATGTCACATGACTACAGGTGTTGAACTCTGAGTTCCCACTAGTTTCAAGGGCAGGTTGTAGTTTAAAGGCTATGAATGGTAGGGAGTGTGTTAGTCAGGGTTCCCCAGAGGATCAGAACATATAGAATAAATGTAGATATTTAGTACATTAATTAAAATGGCTTACAATCTGGTTAAGCTTGTCCAACAATGGTTGCTAATGAATGCCAAGAATCCAGTAGTTGTTCAGTCCACGAGGATGGACATCTCTTCAGGATACACCAGACTCCCAAAGAGGTAGGCTCTAATGCCAGTGAAGGAGTGGACTTCCCAGAAAGATTGAGAGCAGACATGCAGGCCAAGAACAAAAGCTTCCTTCTTCCACATCCTTTATATAGGCTTGCATCAGAAGGGGTGCCCCAAATTAAAGGTGGGTTTTCCTGCCTCAAAAAATCCAGATTAAAAGTAGGTCTTCCCATGTCAAATAAAAAAAGAAAGTCCCAAGTCAGAGACAGTTGTTCATGGACCCACATGAAGACCATACTGCACATCTGCTACATAAGTGTAGGGGCCTAGGTCCAGTTCTTGCATGCTCTGCGGTTGGTAGCTCAGTCTCTGTGAGCTAACAGGTTAGATGGCTCTGTAGGTCTTGTGGTGTCCTTGACCCCTCCAGCTCCCTCAATCATTCCCCTGACTCTTCCACCAGACTCCCTGAACTCCAGCCAATGTTTGGCTGTGCGTCATGCATCTGTTCCCATCAGCTGCTGGATGAAGCCTCTCAGATGGCAGCTATGCTAGGCTCCTATCTGGAAGCATAGCAGAGTTTCATTAATAGTGTCAAGAGTTGGCTGTCTCCCATGGGGTGGGACTCTGTACCTGACTCTGGATCCCTTTCCCCTAGCTGGGCTGCCTTTTCTGGCCTCAATGGGAGAGGATGTGTCTAGTCCTGGTACAACTTGATGTGCCAGGGTGGGTTGGTACAGGTGGGGTTTACCTTCTCTGAGGAGATGGGAAAGGGGGCTTGGGGAAGGGGGTGGGAGGGCAGGACTGGGAGGAGAGGAGGAAGGGAGGCTGCAATTGAGATGTAAAGCAAATGAATGAATGAATGAATGAATGAATGAATAAATAAATAAATAAATAGGAAGAAGAGAAGAGAAGAGAAGAGAAGAGAAGAGAAGAGAAGAGAAGAGAAGAGAGGAGAGGAGAGGAGAGGAGAGGAGAGGAGAGGAGAGGAGAGGAGAGGAGAGGAGAGGAGAGGAGAGGAGAGGAGAGGAGAGGAGAGGAGAGGAGAGGAGAGGAGAGGAGAGGAGAGGAGAGGAGAGGAGAGGAGAGGAGACAGGAGTGGAGTGGAGAGGAGAGGAGAGGAGAGAGGAAAGGAGAGGTGAGGGGAGGAGAGGTGAGGGGAGGAGAGGAGAGGAGACAGAAGTGGAGTGGAGAGGAGAGAGGAAAGGAGAGGTGAGGGGAGGGCAGGGGAGAGGAGAAGAGGAGAAGAGGAGAAGAGGAGAAGAGGAGAAGAGAAGAAGAGGAGAAGAGAAGAAGAGAAGAAGAAGAGAAGAAGAGAAGAAGAGAAGAAGAGAAGAAGAGTCCCTTACAGGTATAGCCAGCCATTTCAGTTTTGGTTAATTCCAGATGTAGTCATGTTGACAATCAAGAATAGCCATCGCAGGAAGAAACAGTTTACCCTGGGCTGGGCTGCTCTGAGGAGACAAAGAGTTTAGCAGGATCCGGACAAGCAGAAGGGAACAATGGTGTTTTATTCAAATAGAATGAAATTAGGCCAAATGTCATACAATCTTACTTTATGGTCATCTCAAAATTCCTTGTTTATTCCCCAAGTCTCAAAACATGTAAGGCAAAGCTCTCGACCATGCTGCTTTCTGACCCCCTAATCACAGCGGAAGGGGGCAAGGCAACGTAAGGACCCCACCCACACGTTAGGACTCTTTTTGACCACCTACATTAGTTAATTTTCCATTGCTGTGATAAAACAATCATGAGCAAGACAATTTTATATACACAAACAAAAAACAAAAACAAAAACAAAGCCCTTGGTTTTGGCTCATGGTTCCAGAAGCACGAATCCCTTGTGGCAAGAAAGTATAAGAGCAAGCTGAGCTTGCATCGGCCACAGCACAAAGCAAAGCGAGCAAACTGAGAGTGCTGGGGGCTTTTCCATACCAAACCCCAACCCCAGTGATGTCATTTTTTTAAAGATTTATTTTATTTATTATATGTAAGTATACTGTAGCTGTCTTCAGATACCCCAGAAGAGAGCATCAGATCTCATTACGGATGGTTGTGCGCCACCATGCGGTTGCTGGGATTTGAACTCAGGACCTTTGGAAGAGCAGTCAGTGCTCTTAACCACTGAGCCATCTCTCCAGCCCCCCAGTGATGTAATTTGTCCAGCAAAGTTGCACCACCCAAATCTCCCCAACAGCTCCACTGACTATCGAGATGTCTATTTGGGAGAGATGTCTCCTTTAAACTACCCACCAATTTAGGAGCAGATTTTGGGAAATCTGACTTTATACAATCTTTTAAAAAATTCTGTGTGTGTGTGTGTGTGTGTGTTTGCTATCCCCATCTCTTGTTATTTTATGTAACCTGGGCTATCCTCCAACTCACTTTCTTTCTTTCAAGACAGGGTTTCTCTGTGTAGCCCTGGCTGTCCTGGAACTCACTCTGTAGACCAGGGTGGCCTCGAACTCAGAAATCCGCCTGCCTCTGCCTCCTGAGTGCTGGGATTAAAGGCATGTGCTACCATGCCTGGCCTCCAACTCACTTTCTAACCAAAGTTAGCCTTGAACTTTCAATTCTCCTGCCTCGGCCTCCTGAGTGTTCAGAATATAAATGTGCCACCATACCTGATCTTTCAGCCCCTGGGCATCTTTTACTAAAGAGCTGGGAGAAGACAGAGGAAGGGGAAGAGAACTGTATAAGAATAAGGAGGAGGGAGGCTGGGTGAGCTGAGTTGGTAAAGCCCTAGCATGCACTGGGCCCTAGGTTCAATCCCAGCATCACCTGAATCAGGCATGATGGCTCATGTCTGTAATCCAAGCTCTAGGGAGATGGAGGCAGACAGATCAGAAGTTCAGAGACTGAGGGCATCCTTGGCTACATGGGGAGTGTAAGGCCAGGCTGAGTTAAAAAAGAAGAAGAAAAGGAGGCGGGGTGGGGGGGGAGAGGGAAAAATCATAATTAGAAATAGCCAGTGAGATCCAAGAGATTGGAAAGGACCCCTTTGGGAGACTGTTTCATGTTTACTTCATGTGTCTGTGTAAGTGCCTGATTGTGTGTGCACACTGTGTGTAAGTGCCTGGTTGTGTGTGTGTGCACACTGTGTATAAGTGCCTGGTTGTTTGTGTGTGCACACTGTGTGTAAGTGCCTGGTTGTTTGTGTGTGCACACTGTGTGTAAGTGGCTGATTGTTTGTGTGTGCAGAATGTGCGTGTGCCAGTGCCCTCAGGAGCAGCAGAAGAGGGCCGGGGGTTTCCTGAAACTGGACTTACAGCGCGTGGTTAAATCGGTCCTGGGAACTGAATCCAGGTCTTTGCAAAAGCACTGAGCCATTTCTCTGGCCCCTGGAAGGGACCCTTTAATGACAGCCTGAAAGTTTAGAATTCACTCTACAGTCTACCATCCTGTGTCTAATGGCAGTGACAGGTCTGATCAATGGAGGGAATTTTTAAATTTTTGTACTGTATGTTCACCTCTGCTTAGCAGGAATTTTCAATCTACCAAGAAGATACATGTCCCGATTAATATCACAGGAAAGCCACCTGTACTTTCCTTTTCCTCCATATATTTTTAAGATTTATTTTTATTATTTCTGCATGTCTCTGTGTGTATGTGTACATGTTTGTGTATGTATGTGCATGTGTATGTCCATGTATGTGCGTGTGTGCGCGCACACATGTGGGAGCATGTGTATTTGTGTGTGTGCCTGTATGTGTGTGTGCCTGGGTATATGCACATGTGTGTGTATGCATCTGAGTGCAGATGTTCTTGGAGGACAAGGACATCAGATCCCCTGGAGCTGGAGTAACAAGCAGTTGTGACCCGCACGTTTGGCTTCTCTGCAAGTATAGCCAGCACTCTTAACCACTGAGCCATCTCTCTAGGCTCTTGTTTTTGTTTCTGTTTCTAAAATAGAGTCTCTTAGCCCAACAAAGCCTAGAACTTGTTATATCGTTAAGACTGGCCTTGAACTTCTGATCCTCTGTCTCCACACCCCAAGTCTGGGATTGCAGGCCTGTTACCCTGCCATCTCCTTATTACTTCGTAACCAGCGTTACTAAGGTTAACCGTCATCCGACTGTTAGCATTTGATGGGTGCAGTATGGTGAGATTTGGGATAAGGGCATGCCTGTGAGAGCATCGGTATGGATGAGCTAATGAATACACCCATCATCATCCCCAAAGGACGATGGATTTCCTGAGTTTCCCACCTGCCCTTGACTGCCTCTTATTCAGTCCTCTGGACATCTTCGCTACTGCTGCTCCACTTTTTCTTGTATTTTTATTTAATTTTATTACATGTATTTTTTTAAAAAAAGATTTATGCCGGGCATGGTGGCGCACGCCTTTAATCCCAGCACTCGGGAGGCAGAGGCAGGCGGATTTTTGAGTTCGAGGCCAGCCTGGTCTACAAAGTGAGTTCCAGGAGAGCCAGGGCTATACAGAGAAACCCTGTCTCAAAAAATAAATAAATAAAATAAAGTAAAAATAAATAAAAAAGAAAAAAATATTTATTTACTTATTTTTGGTTCTTCAAGACAGGGTTTCTCTGTGTAGCCTTGGCTGTCCTGAAACTCACTCTGAAGACCAGGCTGGCCTCAAACTCCGAAATCTGCCTGCCTCTGCCTCCCGAGTGCTGGGGTTAAAGGCATGCACCACCACTGCCCGGCTTGATTGCTTATTTATTTATTTATTTATTTATTTATTTAATATATATGAGCACTCTATCAGTGTGTACGCCTGCATGCCAGAAGAGGGCATCAGATCCCAGTCTGGATGGATGAGAGCCACCATGTGGTTGCTGGGAACTGAACTCAGGACCTCTGAAAGAACAGATAGTGCTCTTAAGTGTGGAGCCATCTGTTCAGCCCCTCACTACACGTATTTATTTACTCCCTTATTGACTTGGTGTATGTGTGTGCATCCGTGCATGCCATGGCACATGTGCAAAGGTCAGAGGACAGCAGTGGGTGTCAGTCCTTTCCTTCTACCACATGGGTCCTGGGATTTGAACTCAGCATGTCAGGCTTAGCAGCAAGCGCCTGAATGCCATTTTGCTGGCCCCTCATATATTTGTGTTGGTTTAGTCATTTAACGAAGAAAGTCAAATCCTCCTGTTCTATCTTGCCCACAAAATAGAAGTTTCCAGGTTAAAAAACAAACAAACAAACAAACAAACTAACAAACAAACAAACAGGGAAAAATACTAACAGCTCAAATATAAAAGAATTACTCTTCAAGGAAAGTGTGGTTTTGGACAGAGGAGCTAGAAGACTGATATTCCGCTGCGAATCCTGAAATCTGAGGAGTAAGAACAAAGAACACTGCGGATAGGTGTGTCCAGTGCAGAATGATCTGCCTTGACTAGTTTTCAATATTCTCTCCAGTTGCCGACGCAGTGCCAAACTCCTGCCACACGGAGAATGACCTATGACCCCACCGTCCTTGACTTGCCCGAAGCCTTTGGTTTCTGTTTCAGTCTTCCCGCCACCGTCTATGAGAGGTGTGAACGCTGATTGTGCTGAATACGCTCCCGGTAGGCCCAAGTGAGGTTTCTGTATGAGTACTGTCAACTGTTCCGTTCATCCTTCACATGCCTTCGTAAACAGAGCTCTCGGAACACCTGCTGTGCACAGTCTGTGCATGGTTGGAGTTTATAGATTCTGTGCGTGCACATACACACACCTTTGCCCAGGCTGCCCAAGCTGGTTTGTCATCCACCTGAGGGTGAGCCAATGAGGGCCTTCCAAGGCCACCAGGAACCGTCACCTTTCCCCTCTGCAGCGCTTGCTGATTGTATATTTGCTCTCAAAGAATTCCTCTTCTTACTAAACATTTTCTCAAATGTGTGCGGTCCCTCCCAGATGTATCATAAACATTTTCAGAGGCAAAAATGGATTAACATCACTGTTGTAATCTCAGCCCCTCCTCGGGAGAGAGGCTTGCTAGGTCCGGCTAGCCTCCTACTTGCTATATAATCTTGAACTTCTGATCTTCCTGCTTCTGCTTCCTGGGTGCTGGGATGACAGGCTGTGCTGTATTCCCCAGAATATGCAGTGCTGTGGGTGGAACCAGGGCTTCACACATCCTTAACAAGCCCTCTACCAACTGGGCTCCATCCTCGGCACAGCAAGCTTCAGTCACCAACTTGACAGACTGGGAAGAGGGACCTTGAGTTGAGATCTTGCCTCCTTTAGATGGGCCTTTAGATCAGGATGTGTAAGCCAAACAAGCCCTTGCCTCCCCGCCGTGTTTTTGGTTGTGCCATTTATCCCAACAGGCAAAACAACCCCCAAACTGTTGGTCCAAAATCAAAGATAACACTCTCTTCATATCTCACTAGCACTAGCTCATACTGGAAATGTTTATTATGGAAAAATTCCCTGATGCATACAAGCAAAATGACAAATTTTTAATTACCTAGAGGTCTACAATCTAAGAATGACTATTGTCAACATTTTGTGTATGTCACATGCCAAACGAGAAGTATATTTGCCTTAAGGAAGCTTGATTTTTGTTTTGTTCTGTTTTGTTTTGTTTTTTTGTTTTGTTTTGTTTTGTTTTCTTGGAGACAGGGTCTCTCTGTGTAGCCCTGGCTGTCCTGGAACTCACTCTGTAGACCAGGCTGGCCTCGAACTCAGAAATCCGCCTGCCTCTGCCTCCCGAGTGCTGGTATTAAATGAAGCTTGAGCCGGGCGTGGTGGCGCACGCCTTTAATCCCAGCACTCGGGAGGCAGAGGCAGGCGGATTTCTGAGTTCGAGGCCAGCCTGGTCTACAAAGTGAGTTCCAGGACAGCCAGGGCTATAAAGAATCCAGTAAATGAAGCTTGATTTTTAATAGACTAATTGCTGTTAGGCCATTCAGATGGCTTGATGCTACCAAGACCTCACTCAGTTCAGTCCCTGGCACGAACATGGTGGAAGGAAAGAATCGACTCCTGAAAGTTTTTCTCTGACCTTTGTAGAGGCACTATGATGTGTGTGCACCCTTCCTCACCTCACAAACTCATGGTCAAAATTAGTAACGTGCAATAAAAAACTTTTTTTTTTTCGAGACAGGGTTTCTCTGTGTAGCCCTGGCTGTCCTGGCTGTCCTGGAACTCACTTTGAAGACCAGGCTGACTTCAAACTCATAAATCCACCTGCCTCTGCCTCCCAAGTGCTGGGATTAAAGGCGTGCGCCACCACGCCCGGCTTTTTTTTTTTTTAAGATTTATTTATTTACTATATGTAAGTACACTGTAGCTGTCTTCAGACACTCTAGAAGAGGGAGTCAGATCTTGTTTCGGATGGTTGTGAGCCACCATGTGGTTGCTGGGATTTGAACTCCGGACTTTTGGAAGAGCAGTCAGGTGCTCTTACCCACTGAGCCATCTCACCAGCCCCAATAAAAAACTTTTTAAAGAACTATGAACATCTCAAAGTAAGGTCCCTGGCTGCTCTTACAGAGGATGCAGGTTTGGCTCCCAGCATCCAGCTCTAGTTCTAGGGGACCCTTTCTGGTCTCCGTGGACATGCAGACAAATATTCATACACATAAAATATAAACAAACACATTTTAATATTTTTAAAAAGCTGTCCTTCCTCAATGGCTTTTACCACCTGAAATGAAGCATGGTCCCCAAACAGCAGCAGCCTCACCTGGGTGGTTGTTAGAGATGCAGATCCTCAGACCGTCCCCTACAACTGCTGAATGAGAAATGGGGGAAGCCCAACCTGGCTCACCAGGCTGTAGCCCACCCCATGATGCTGTTCTTTCCCCACATCTCAGGAGATTAACTAAGCAACGGGTAGGCACCTCATGTTTATTCAGTTTGACCTCAGCACTTGGTGCTTAGCAAGTTACATTTTTTTGTTTATTTGAGACAGGGTCTCATGTAGGCCAGACTAGCCTTGAACTTACTGTGTGGCAGAGGATTGCTTTGAACTTCTAATTCTCCTGGCTGCTGAGATTACAGACTGTGTGCCACCATGCCCAAGTTATCAAGGGCTGGAATCAGGGCCCTGTGCACATAAGGCAAGAGTTCCATACCAGCTGAGCTCCAACCCAGCACCCAGACGCTTTCCTTGGAGAATAAAAATGTTACAGAGAGCAGTTCGGGTTCCTGGCAAATCTCTTCTTTGCGCATTTTGTGATTTTATTCCATATTCATTTATTCACAAACAACATATGACATTATTTTGAGGGTTTTAAAACCATTCGAATGGCAACACATTCCACATACCCTGTAGTTAGATTTTCTATGTTGTTTTGAAGATTTACCTATGTCCAGTCACAAAGTCATATCTTGTCACTGTAATGGTTGTGTAATTCTACCATACGATATTAGATCAACCTGTCTTCTGTTAATGGCATCTAAGCAGTTCCAGTTGATTTGTTTTTTTTTTTTACTACAAAAAGCAATGCTGAGACAAGGTAAGGTAATGCACGCCTGTAATCCCAGCACTCAGGAGGCAGAGGCAAGCGCATCTCTAGGAGTTCAAAGCCAGCTGATCTATAGAGTGAGTTCCAGGACAGCCAGGACTACACAGAGAGACTCTGTCTTGGGGGAAAAAAAAAAGATGACTATTTGGTAATGAAAATAATATCTCTCTGTCAGGATGTCTTTTAGACATTTTGAAGAAATTATTACTATTATTATTATTGCTATTATTATTAACTTTTAAATTTGTGTGTGTGAGAGCATGTGTTTGGGGAGAGGAGATGTGGACATGACTGTGGTGCCCACGGAGACCAGAAGCACTGGGTCACCTGGAGGTGGGGTTAGGAAGGTTGTAAGCTGTCAGGTGTGGCTGTGGGAACCAGACAGTCCTCTGCAAGAGCGCCCGAGCCATCTCTCCAGCCCCTGGAGGGAAACTCTGGATCGCCAGGATGCGTGTCTTTCTTTGCACTAGAGGGCTGGACAGAAGTGCTCCACTTCCTTCAACAAACGGGGCAGTCCTACTTAACAGGTTCCAAACCACTTTCTTCAAAGTCTAGTCAGACACTAAATGGGGACCTGGTCCAGCGAGTAAAGTGTTTGCCACTTGGGACAGTCTGAATGAGACATGTCCTCCGTAGGCTCAGGCATTTGAAGGGCTAGCCCCCAGTGTTGTTTGGAGAGGCAAAAGGGAAGTGGGGTAGCTGGAGGAAGTATAGCACCACGTAGGAAGGTTGAAGCTTTGTCCCACTTCCAGCTCTCCCTCTGCTTCCTGCTTGAGGCTAAAGATGTGAACTCTCACCTCCTGCTGCCTGCTGCCCACTACCTGCTGCCCACAGCCCTCTGCCTGCATCCATGCCGACTACCCGGTGCCCACTGCCCACATCTGAACCCAGTGCTCAAGATGCAAAGACGGGAAGATCCCTGGGGCTCACTGGCCAGCCAGTATACCTGAACTCAGGAACTCCAGGTCCAGTGACAAACCCTGCCTCAAAAACTAAGGTTTTGGGGGGGGGTTCATTTGTTTTTGAGTTTTGGTGGCTTTTGTTGTTTGTTTGTTGTTTATTTGTTTTGGTATGGAGGAGGGGTGGCTGGAGAAATGGCTCAGTGGCTAAGAGCACATATTGTTCTTGCCAAGAACTCAAATTTGGTTCCCTGGATTGAAGTCAGGTGGTTCCCCCCGTCTGCCCCCTGCAACTGCAGCTCCACGGGGTCTAAGAACTGTGTACTCACACTTATGTATACTCCTGGAACACACACACATATACACATAGTTAAAGATAAGCGTTAACATCAAAGAAAGTGGAGAACAGAACATGGAGTCTCCTGATGTCACCTCTGCCTTCTATAGACACACACACACACATACACACACACATTCACACACACACATGCACACACACACATATACACACACACATACACACACATATACACACACACATACACACACATACACACACATATACACACACATACACACACATACACACACATTCACACACACACACATACACACACATATACACACACACATGCACACACACACATATACACACATATACACACACACATACACACACATATACACACACACATGCACACACACACATATACACACATATACACACACACATGCACACACACATACACACACACATACACACACACACACACACATAGCTTCTCTATAACTGTTTTCTATATAACCACAATAAGGTTTATTCGCAGTGTTCATAGGTTTTTTTTCCAGGAACATAAACTAGAATCTAACCTAGGATGGAGGCAGGGTTGTCTCTTTGTCCTGTGGAAAACTTTACCAGGAGTGCCATTCTCTGGCAATTTTTAAAAAGATTTATTTATTATTTATTATTTATTTAATGTATATGAGTACACTGTCGCTGACTTAAGACACACCAGAAGAGGGCATCAGATCCCATTACAGATGGTTGTGAGCCACCATGTGGTTGCTGGGAATTAAACTTAGGACCTCTTAGTGCTCTTAGCCACTCAGCCATCTCTCCAGCAATTCTTATACAAGTGTGTCATACTGTCATGTTGTTGGTTGAATGCCAGAATGTCCCCCACAGGGCCATCCCTGAATGTGTGGGGTATGGTTCTTGAGGTCAGGGTCCAGGTGGAGGAAGTAGAGGGTTCGGGAGGAGGTTTTCTATAGCTGGGCTCACTTTCCTATCTGCTCTCTACTTCCTGTCTGCAGATGCAATGTGACCCGCCATGCCTGTGTGCATCTCCTTGAGCTGAAAATCATAATACACATTCATTCTCTCTCTCTCTGTCTGTCTGTCTCTCTTTGTCTCTCTGTTTCCCTCTCTGTCTGCCTGTCTCTCTGTCTCTGTCTCTGTCTCTGTCTCTGTCTCTGTCTCTGTCTCTGTCTCTCTGGGTTTTTCGAGGCAGGGTTTCTCTGTGTAGCCTTGGCTGTCCTGGAACTCACTCTGTAGACAAGGCTGGCCTTGAACTCGGAAATCTGCCTGCCTCTGCCTGGAATTAAAGGCATGTGCCACCAGGCCCGGCTCTCTCTCATTTTTTAATTTTTTTTTCTTCAAGACAAGATTTCTCTTGGCTGTTCTGGAACTCATTCTGTAGACCTGACTGATGGGCTTCAAACTCACAGAGATCCTCCTGCCTCTGCCTCCTGAGTGCAGGGATTAAAAGCATTAACCACCACTGCCCAGCTAAGGATTTATTTATTTTTATTTTATGTGCATTGGTGTTTTGCCTGAACGTATGTCTGTGTGAGGTCATCAGGTCCCCTGGAACTGGCATTATAGACACTTGTGAGCTGCTGCAGAAGTGCTGGAAATTCAGAGAACCCCAGTGCTCTGAAGAACAGTCAGTGCTCCTAACCACTGAGCCATCTCTCCAACCCCAGCACATTTTCTCTCTTAAATTGCTTCACATTAGTATTTGATCTTAGCCTTGAGAAGAGTAACAATGCAGTGTCTATGGAACAATAGAAGCCACACACATGGGAGGGGAATTGTGGGGACAGCTCAGTTGACCACATGAAAAGGCAGGGATGGCAAAACATACCTCTAACCCCAGAGCTGGGAAGGGAGAAACATGAAAATCTCTGCAGATTGTTCATCAGCCAGTCAGTCAGGTGAATTGGTGAGTTAAGCCCACAAAGAGCCTGTCTCAAAGATGATGCAGGTAGGGGCTGGGAGCCTGACTCAGCAGCTTTGAGCACAGTTTGTTCTTGGGAAGACCTGAGGTCAGCTCCCAGTACACAGGCGGCTCACAAGGATTTGATACCCTCTGCTGGCTTCAGAGTACACATGAGCTCATGTGTTCATATGCATGCATACACACACACACACACACACACACACGCACGATAATAAAAATAAAACTCTTTCAAAAGGGGTGAGTGACTGAGGAAGACACTGGCTGTCAACCTCTGGCTTCCATGTGCACGCACTCAAACAGGAAACTCACACAAGATAGCTACACACTGATATAGATAAGTCTACACTTGAGGTCATCACCTCCAGGTCATCGTCTCCATGGTAACTGGAAGATCTAAGGATCTGGTTGGTTTATGAGAATTGTTGCTTTTCTAATACAATATTTGTATTATTTTTAATAGTTTCATATATATGTATATACATATTACATAATTTGATCATACTTAACTGACTCTCCTGCCCCTAACTCCTCCCAGATCTACCCCTCTTAATTATATGTGTTTTTACTTACTGAATCCCATTTATGCTGCCCATAGTATTTAGAAGGTTAGACCAGAATATTCTACAGATAGCAGCCCCCCTTATAGGCAAGCAGTACATCCCAAGAACCTACTGGAATCTGCAGTCACTGGCTGCACAGCTCCCTCTGTGTGCCCTGCGTTTTTCCTTCATATACTTACCTGTGATGTGGTTTAACTTACAAATTAGGCATAGTAAGAGGCTAACAATAGGGGCATATATATATATATATATATATATATATATATATATATATATATATGCTCACACCTTTAATCCAGCACTCGGGAGGCAGAGGCAGACAGAGCTCTGTGAGTTCAAAGCCAGCCTGGTCTACACAGTGAGTACCAGGACATGGTGAGACCCCCCATCTCAAAAAACAAAAGCAAACATAACAATAATAGAAACTCACACAAGCCAAGTGATGGAGGCAGGTGGATCTCAGAGTTCGAGGCCAGCCTGGTCTACAGAGTGAGCTCCAGGACAGCCAGGGCTACACTATAATGAGTGTTATGTGATCTTTCTCTCAGATGTGGAGGAGCAGGCAGCATATACAGCATTAATGCTCTGGGAAGGCATGACTGACTCATGCCCTGGGTGGTGTGGAGTAGGATGGAGTGAGATTTCACCATGCCACTTAAAAGTAGTGGGCTGTTTGGTTGTTTTTTCTTTCTATTTTTTTCTATTAATATTTTGAGGACTGCACGTATTTGTCTGAGGTATCAACTTGGACCCATGATAAGTGAGAATGCAGAGAAGGGGAGACTATGGCAAACATTGTAATACCAACCCTTGGGAGACAGAGATAGGCAGATCTCTGTGAATTTGAGGCCAGCCTGGGCTACGTAGTGAGTTCTAGCAGAGCCTGGGCTACATAGTGAGTTCTAGCACAGCCAGAGTTGCTTAGGGAGACACCTTGTGGGAAAAAAAGCCGGGTGTGGTGGCGCACGCTTTTAATCCCAGCACTTGGGAGGCAGAGGCAGGCGGATTTCAGAGTTGGAGGCCAGCCTGGTCTACAAAGTGAGTTCCAGGACAGCCAGGGCTATACAGAGAAACCCTATCTCAAACAAACAAACAAACAAACAAACAAACAAACAAACAAACAAAGGCACAAAAAGAAGAGGGCTACAGAGGGTGGAAGGCTATTATAGCTCAGTAACAAAGGACTTTCCCTGTTCAGTTTCTTCAGATGATGCCTTGCAATGTTGCCCAGGTTAGATTCAAACTCAAGTGACCCTCCCATCTCGGCCTTTCAAGTAGCCAGGAACACGAGTGTATCGTCACACCCCGGCATTCTCTTTCTTGGTTCACTGGTACGCTAGAAACTGTACCTCTGTGCTGGGGCCTGGGACGTAGCTCAGCTCTCAGGGTGCTTGCTAAGCATGCGTGAGACCCTGGATTCAAGCCTTGAACCACATCAAGCAGCACCAAGGGTTTCAGGCCCAGAGCACCAGCGCCATTTCTGACTCAGGGCTGTGAGTCTGGAGCGATCCTAACCACCAAGGCAGAGCTGTGAAGAACACCCAGCACCCTTGCCCTCAGCTGCACGAACCCTGTGTGTGTTCTCAGGGTGAGCAGGGCTGATGGGACTGGGCCCGCGGCGTCCACAGCGCCCCCTGTTGTCCA
Organism: Mus caroli; assembly: GCF_978045245.1. Lineage (NCBI taxonomy): Eukaryota > Metazoa > Chordata > Mammalia > Rodentia > Muridae > Mus > Mus caroli. Next base: position 47,668,651 of record NW_028227273.1, read on the forward strand.
CGGATGCAACTTTTATCATTCGTTCTAATGCGCTCACCTCTGCAAACCCTGTGCTTCGGGGATCCCCTTTGAAGTGAGCTACTTCGATCCTTTCCAGAAGTTCTGGTTTTAAGAGAACCCAGCTAAGCCGGGCGTGGTGGCGCATGCCTTTAATCCCAGCACTCGGGAGGCAGAGGCAGGCGGATTTCTGAGTTCGAGGCCAGCCTGGTCTACAAAGTGAGTGCCAGGACAGCCAGGGCTACACAGAGAAACCCTGTCTCGAAAAACAAAAAAAAAAAAAAAAAAAAAAAAAGAGAACCCAGCTAAGACAGCGTATGTCAGAGAACTCTATCCAGGCAGACAAGACACACACAGGCGCACACGCACTGCCACCTCACATCCAGTACACCTTCCTACAGACACTGTGAGCATGGGAGCTGTGGTGGGTTAGGGAGCTGGAAGACCCTCGTGGGATGAATCTAGTGCTGTTGGAACCAGGGGAGAGGAAAACACTAGCCCACATCCTACATGAAAATTTCTCTCTGTAATTTCAAAGGCCGTTGCTTCATCTTCCTGTCAATTTGATTGGATGTGGGATCTCAACACCCCTTGGCAGATCTGGGAGGGCATTTTCTGGAAGGAGTCATTGCAGGGAGGCCATGCTCCCTGGGGTGGGGGGCAGCACCTTCCAGTGCCAGGCTAGATACAAAGGAAAACAAGTAGTGTTGATGTTGCACATTTCTGCCGCCATGCTGCCATGGAAACCCAGGTTCCCCAGCCTTCCAACAACTGAAGGACAGACTTCCAAGCCTTGAGGACTGGGACTCTGGAAGCACCCAGTCTCACAGACTCAACAGCTAAGGCTTCCTGGTCTCTCCAGTGAACAGAAGCCACTGTTGGCTAATCTAGCTGGTATCACATTCTCAGCCAATCTATTAAATCTCCTTTGCAATATTTATTTGCACTGCATTTCTTTTATGGGTTCTGGTTTTCTAGAGAACTCTGACCAGTCAGCTGTGTACAGTAAGTCTCACGTCATGATAGACTCAAGGAAGAAAAATGCCAGAAAGCCACTTTATAACTAGGCCTTCAAAGGACAATCTTGCAAAACCAAGGCCACTGTGAAAGGTCGGGCAGTTTGTGGCTTTCTGACAGGGGAGAGTGGGGTTTTGATCCCAGCCTGTCTCTTGCAACCAAGCTGAGCACCCATACAAAAGGTCACATCTTTAATGCGTAAAAGCCGTCATTTCCACGCAGCCCTGTGGGCAACGAACCCCCGTCATTGGTGATTCTCTCTTTAAAAAAGACAAAAAAAAAAAAGAGAGAGCTAGATTTCATTGGAAGATCCAAAAACATGATTGCTAGCAATATATTCTTTATAACCGTTCGACAAAAGCCGTTTGAAAGCCCCAGGCTGTTTGTTGTAATGGAATTTTCCTCGTGTGAAAAAGTAAAAATGGCTGTTGGGTTATTAATGGACTTTGAGCCCTTCCCCCCCCCAGCACAGAGCCCTCTGCCCACCCCCAGCACTGAGCCCTCCACAACACCCCCCCCAGCACCAAGTTGACAGTTTTAGTATCGTGTTGGCATGATTTATTCTACGAAGGCATCCCTGTTCCAGTTCTATCTTCCATCTCAAAATTGGAAGTCTTATTTTCATCCTGTTTGCTTGACATTTAATAAGATTTGAACTTGTTTGGTTGGCTTTGGATGAGTAAGATTAAAGACATAGCCAATCTCCTCCCCACCAGGTCCACACTCTAGTCATGCCCCTTTCTCTCTCTCTCTCTCTCTCTCTCTCTCTCTGTGTGTGTGTGTATGTGTGTGTCTCTCTCTGTCTCTGTGTGTGTCTCTGTCTCTCTGTGTGTGTCTCTCGTGTGTGTGTGCGTGTGTGTGCATGCACGTGTGTTGGGGAGAAGTTACTTGAGTAAAAATTAATGTAATTAATGTAAAAAGACCTATACCCCCCCAAAAAAAATAGGCAAAGAGCGACCTCTGTCTGACCTTGAGGCCTTGGGATAGAAGCACAGAGCTTCCTAACAGACAAAACAAGACTCCAGGCAGCGAGAGTTCACAGAAGGCTGCTTACTTCCCATTGCTTTGTTTAAACCAACCTGCTCTCTGGTTTATAATCCTTTCTGGAAGTGGACTAGGAAGAGGAGGTTGAAGATCTGTTCAGAGCACTGAAGGATCCCGAAGTAAACAATTGCCTCCTGCGAGTGAGCCTCCTCTCCCTCAGACACTGGCAGAGAGCTTTGCAGAGGCTCTAGGTTCTCAGACATTTAACAGCCGGTGTCATATATTCGCCAGAGACATTCTCTTAAAGATTTCAATTGTCTCTTTTTATTTTATGAGGACGGGCAGGTGTCTTGCCTGTGTGTCTGTGTGTAACATTTGTGTACCTGGTGTTCACAAGGACTAGAACATTCCCTGGAACTAACTCACACACACATGGTTGTGAGTCACCATGTGGGTGCTGGAAACCAAACCCAGGTCCTCTGCAGGAGAGAGAAGTGTTCCTAACCTCCTCGGCATCTCTCCAGTCCAGTGTTCTCACATTTTATCATAGCAAAGAGGACTTGAAGTTATTTTATTTTATTATTTTTTAATGATTCATTTATGTTGATTTTGTGTGCATTGGTGTTTTGTCTGCATCTTTGCCTGTGTGAGAGGGTCAAATCACTTGGAGTTGGATTACAGACGGTTGTAAGCTGCCATGTGTGGGTTCTGGGAATTGAACATGGCTTTCTGAAAGAGTAGCCAGCGCTCTTAACTGCTGAGCCATCTCTCCAGCCCCATCATCAATCAAACAAACAAACAAACAATAAAGGAAAAAAGAAAGAAAAAGAAAAGGAGAAAAGAAAGATGAAAGGAAGGCTAAATCGGGAGAGGCTGCGGGGCCGCTGTTCCCTGGGACCTTCTCCTCTAGATGGGTCTGCACAAGACAGACCTTTTATGGTTACATCACAGTTGCTCCTACAGTCTCACAGACTTCTGGCCCAGCCTCCGGACGGGTGGATCAGCTTCTCAGTCCCTGAAACTCCAGCTGTGCCTGACAAGTTTGCAGCAGCTTGGAATACTTTCTTCCTGACTCATAGCAGTTATCCTGAGTCATAACGGAGCTGCCATCTTAGAAGTCACGTCCGCTCAGCTCATGCTCCAGGGTTTCGTTTCGTTTCTTTTCTTAATTTGGTTTACTTTTTGTCTACGGAGTTTTATCTGCATGCGTGTCCATCCGTGCATCCTGGGGCTGCAGTTACCAAAGAGGCCAGAAGGGGGCATCGGATCCCCTGGGACGGGAGTTACTGTGGGTCCAAAGCCATCTTGTGGGTGCTGGGAATCGAATGTGGGAACTCTGGAAGAGCAGACAGTCCTAATCACTGAGCGCTCCCCAGAGCCCAATATATATTTTTTTCTTTTTAAAGATTTTCTGTATTTTTTCATATTTTTCTTTTTACACTTTGGGAATTTCACATCATGTACCCCAGTCACAATCATTTCCCAGTCTCCTCATGACTGCTCTCTACTCTTGTAACCTTCCCCTAGAAGAAAATATTAAAAAAAAAAATTTTTTTTAAAGTCTCCTCCACCCCTCTGGACACCGACCTGCTCCTCTGGTAACCGCAGCATCCGCTCACACTGGTTACAGCTGTTGCGTCTCCTGTTCCGCTTTGTGTATGCCTCTTCGCGCCTCCTTCTTTCCCATCCCTCCATTACATATTTGTCCTTGTGGCATTGGTTGCTGCAGAGTGTCACCAAGAATACCCTTTTGCCCAAACGGCTTTGCTTGTAAATGAGTCGCTGTTCTGGTTCAGGAACTCTGGCTTCTGCTACACTATCAATGCCAGTGTTCACTGAGGCACCTCTCAGCCATTCTGCAGTTGCCCCAGTCATGGAAACCCCGGGGTACTGGTTCCACCAGCTCTCCCACACACATGCCCCCGGGATCAGCTTTCCTGAATCCATGCCACTGGGATCAGCTCTCCTGCACCACCAGGGTCAACTCTCCTGTGCCCGTGCCACATCCGGCACCACTTTGTGGTGGCCACTGAGGGATGGGCCCAGCTCTCCTGAGTGTGGTGGCCATTGAGGAGCAAGGCAAACTGTCTTAGGTCCATGCCATACCGATACCACTATGCAGCAGTCAGTGAGAGGCAGCTCAGGTCAGCATGGTCCTCAGAAAGTAACATGTTTTCAGGTGGCAGCCCAGACCACAGGCTCCGATGCCTTTTCGTGGTAACACAGACATCAACACAGACCCCGGCTGCAGTAGAGCCACAGACATGGTCCTCAGCTGCATCTCAGGCCCAGACATCACATGACTTCAGGTGACAGCGCAGGCCTCTGGGATCAGCCTGCTCCCCAACACCATCTCATCTGCATTTCAGCCTCTCTGCAGCACTGTGCCCTGCTTCTCTTCCATCTCTCCACCACAAACTTTCTCATCATAGTGACGCTTGCTGGGTCTGCATGGTGAGGCAGTGTGCCGGTGTGTGTGTGTGTGTGTGTGTGTGTTGGTTTGGGTATGTGCACACTAGTATAAGTGTTTACAGAGGCCAGAGACGTGGACCTACCGTGGACTGGAATAGGAATTGCAGCTCAGTCTGACCTAGAGAGTGAGAATTGAACTTGGGTCTTCTGCAAGAACAGAACTCCCTCAACCCCTGAGCCATCTCATCGGCCCCTTTTTATTTTCCATGTTTTGAATAGGGTGAAACATCTGTTGTACCTGTGGCTCAGGCATACTATCTTTCCAGCTTTGGGTTTCTCAGAACCACTTCCCTTGTACCATCCTGGAGTCTCAGGGCCTATCTTCTGTGTCTATCTTCTGTACTCCCCTGTATGTGCCTTGCATACACACACCATGCTGTGCATGGGGAGGTCAGCTCTAGCCTTCCACTCTACAGATCCTGGGCATCAAGTCAGGCTTGGCAGCAAGCCTCTTCACCTGCTGAGCCATCTTGTCAGCCCATTTTGAGCTGATTCAGAGTGCAGAGGCTCACACCGTGGAGCCTCTCTGAGCTCCAATTTCAGACACTGCCATTGTCTCAACTCTCAGAAGTGTAGAAAAGGCAACACAACCGTCAAGGTTGATTTTGAAATAATTCTAGTTTCTTTGGCTGCCTAAATCAGGAACTGAAGGGAAACACCACAGGAGGTCCCAGCTACCCGAAGCACCTAGAGGATAAGTTCCAAGGCCACTGCTACATCTCTTTTCTGAGAAGCGGAGACATGCTATTCTTCAGTTCCCCAGAGCCAGAGAAAGCAATGGCAGGCTCTGGCCCCACCATACCCTATCTTCCATCTGTGCCCCTCCTCTGCAGCATCCTTCTTGGAAAGATGTGGCTGGCAAAGGATACTAAGAAAGCTCGCCACTATGGCGGATAATCTTCTCATTGGATGGGATTCACTTACTATTTTTCTCCGTGTGTGTGTGGGTGTGTGTGTGTGTGTGTGTGTGTGGGTGTGGGTGTGTGGGTGTGTGGGTGTGTGTGGGTGTAAATGTTTGCATTGCGTAGCCTAGGCACGCATGCATTGAGCGAGGCAGAATCAACTAGAAGCCACACTTCTGAGTATATCTACAAGAGCATTTCCAGGGAGACTGAAGTGAGGAGGAAAGACCCACCTTGACTGTGCGTGGTAGCATCTTGTGAGCGGGATACCAGATGAAACAACGAAGAGAAAGTGAGCCAAGCTTGCTTGGGGCTCATGTGTATAATCCCGGCACTTGGGTGGCAGGATCTAGAGGTTCAAGAGTCTAAGGTCTTTAGCTACACAGTGAGTTTGAAGGCAGCCTGGGCTACATGAGACCCTGTCAGAAAGAGGGATGGGGAGGTGGGGGCGGATAGACATATTTATCTCTTCTGGTTTCCTTTTTGAGAGCATCATGTGACCAGTTGCCTTAGCCCTGCCACCATGACTTTCCTGCTGTGACAGATTGAACCAACCGTGAGCCCAAGCAAAGCCTTCCTCCCTTCAGTTGCCTTTGTCAGATGTTTTATTGCACCAACAAGAAAAGTTAACACACTAGCAAACTGTGAAAGTCTATGATGTCTCCAAACTATCCACTTACAAGTCTGAGAAGTGAAGTTATTTGCTTACTTTTTAATTATTTATTTTATTTTTGAGATTATAATAAAACTACATCATTTTCCTTTTCCCTTTCCTCTTTCCAGAACTTCCCAGAAAGCCCAATTTGTTTTATTTTGTTTCGGTTTTTCGAGACAGGGTTTCTCTGTGTGGCCCTGGTTGTCCTGGAACTCACTTTGTAGACCAGGCTGGCCTCGAACTCAAAAATCCACCTGCCTCTGCCTCCCAAGTTTTGTTGTTTCTTTGCCTTGAGTTTGGTTCAGACACTACCGATATTCTAAACCAATCGACACTGATTACTGTAAGAGTATGGGTAGTATGGGTAGTATGTATGTAATCCACGAAGAGTGACTATCCACACATTTCCAAACAGGATGATTATGTTTGGCTATGAGGAAATGTTCTGTAGCAGAATTTTCCCTGTCCAATCACTTTAAATATTAATACAACAAGAAGCCTGTGATTGGACAGGGAAAAAGGGAGGCGGAGCTAAGAGTGGCAGAGACAGGGAGAGACACAGAGGAGGAGGAGATGATGATGAAGGGAGAGGAAGATGATCCAGATTCCGCGTGGCTTTAAATAGCCACAGGTAGTTATGAATATCATAAAAGGATAGAATAATTGGGATAACTTGTCTAATCTAGATGGGTAAGTTGTATCATTATCAATTGGCTCTGAAATAATTGTGTGGGTATCTTGTGAATTGAGAATTTATTGATATATAAATCTGACTGATTAATTATAAGCTTCTAGAGTTTTGATTTACCAGGTTACTGGGAATTGTGGCAGCTAACCTCGAGGTGGGCAGTCATTGCATGGGGCTGGCGTGGCAACGACCCACCAAGGGAACTTAGGGAGTCTGGTGGAGATGTTTTGTTCCTGGGAGCTCAGGGCCAGAGAATCTACCGAGATGAGAACACCCCGCTGGTGCCATGTGGCCCACCAGTGCCTGGCGTAGGGGGGATGTTACTAGTCTCTTTTAAAATTTCCCTCAACAATGTCCCTCCTCTTCAAGAAAATATTAAGTTAATATGAGGTGTGATGGTCTCAGGAAGTCATAATGTAGATGAAAACTTCAAACCTTGTAACTTTGTAGCCATTTTCAGGTCTCAGTGCTGTGTGCTGCTCATGTGTTCCTGGTGTTGCTAGTGTATAGTGCAAGTGTAATATGTGTGTGTGTGTGAGTGTGTGTGTATGTGCACAATGCATGTATATATATGCACTAGATATGTGGCTATATATATGTGTGTGTGTATATATATGTATCAAGTATACCAAATGATACTTGATAATGAGTGTTCCTGACTCATGAGACGTATATTTTCATCATTTTTTAATGTACTCCAACCTGTAAAAAAATATGCACTCCAGGCTGGGGTGCTGGATCAGTCTATAAAGTGCTGTTACAAGCCTGAGAACCTTAGTTTGATCCCCAGAACCCACATTTAAAAGCTAAGTGTTGGTCTACAGAGATGGCTCAGTGGTTAAGAGCACTGGCTGCTCTTCCAGAGGACCTGGGTTCAGTTCCCAGCACCCACATGGCAGCTCATAACTGTAACTCTAGTTCTAGGGGACCTGATGCCTTCTCTGGCCTCCTAGGGCTCCTCCACGCAAGCAGGCATACTCAAGAACATGTATTGTAAGCTGGGTATAGTGTGATTATAATCCCAGTGCTGGGAAGGTGGGCAGATCCCTGGCCATCCATCCAGTCTAACCCAGTCAGGGAACCCCAGGCCAAAGAGAAACCTGTCTCTAAAACACAAGATGGAAGACATCCAAGCGACAACACCTTAATTGGCTCATACGTACAGGAATTCCTTGCTTTTGTCCATGTCTGTACAAAGTTGCATCTGTTTTCAGGAGTTCACAGACCTCAGACCTCTTGAAATATATGTGTTGGTCAAGAAAAAGAAAACTTTCCCTAACCTTACTGTGTGTGTGTGTGTGTGTGTGAGAGAGAGAGAGAGAGAGAGAGAGAGAGAGAGGGAGAGGGAGAGGGAGAGGGAGAGGGAGAGGGAGAGGGAGAGGGAGAGGGAGAGAGAGAGAGAGTGAGTGTGAGTTGGGAAGTTTCCCATCCCGTTCTTCACTTTCCAAATCTTCAACAATTTTTGTGATGTGAAAATGAAATCAACTATAAATAACCCTGCCTCCAAAAAACTTAAAAAACAAAACAAGACAAAACAAAAACAAAACCAAAAAAACCCTTGTGACCATGAGATGGCTCAGCAGGTAAAGGGACTTGCTGGTAACTGAGGGCCTGAGTTTGATCCCCAACACCTGGATCAAACCAACCTCTGATCTCCATACGTGCACACTCTGACACGTGTGTGCATATGTGCACATACACACACAATGAAGTAATGAAATAAACCTTTTAATAACTGTTGCTGCATGCGCTAGGAAGAGAAACCCATGGGGTCATTATCCATGATTAACCTGTTAAAAAATGTTAAACGTTTCCCCGAGATCCCAAACTTACCTGCCCATAGCAATCCTCGGGCTGGCTGTCACACGGCCACATCTGTGATTATTCGCCCACAGGAATGCGCTTGGCATTAATGAGGTCACTGTTTCTCCATGTCTAAATGTTCTTCAAGGTCTTTCCATAGAAAATCCCTTGGCACACTGAACAAAAGAACCCAGCGATTCCATTATTTCTTATACCGCCAACCACTGTCAGCCTTGCATAAATCCCATTTAAAAGGGAATATGCTGCTCATTCCTTTCTCTAATAGAATAGAATGGAAACACAATTCTATTTCAAAACTGGATAGAATATGCAGCAAATCATAAATTTTGTCATTTTAAGAAAAAGAAATTTAAGCCAGGCAGTGGTGGCACACACCTTTAATCCCAGCACTCAGGAGGCAGAGGCAGGCAGATTTCTGAGTTCGAGGCCAGCCTGGTCTATAAAGTGAGTTCCAGGACAGCCAGGACTACACAGAGAAACCCTGTCTTGAGAAACAAACAAACAAAAAGAAAGAAAGAAAGAAAGAAAGAAAGAAAGAAAGAAAGAAAGAAAGAAAGAAAGAAAGAGAAAAAGGAAAAGAAAAAAAAAGAAAAGAAAAATACATTTAAATTCAAATGCATATTTTTCTTCCCATTTATCATCTCCCATGCTAAATGTGGTATGTACCTGGAAACTTGCATAACTAGCAGCAAATGAAATGGAAAGTTTGGAATTGGTATGTGTTCTGAAATTTTGTTTTATTTTATTTATTTTATTTATTTTGTTTATTTTATCTTCATTACATCGTGTGCGTGTGTGTGTGGGAGCATGCATGGTTGTGTGTGTGTGTCTGTGTGTGTTTGTGCACATGTGTGCACATGTGTGTGCGTGCATACTGCATGTATGCGTGTGTGCACACATGCAAGTGTGCACATGTTTGTTGTACACGCACATGTGCATGGGCATGTGTGGTTGTGTGTGTGTGTGTGAAGGTGAGAAAGCAACACACAGGAGACAGTTCTTTCTAGTGTTTGGGTGTTGGGACATGAACTCAGATCCTTCAGTTTGTCTTTACACACTGAGCCATGTAGCAAGTTTCTGTTTTCTTAATGCTTAAATACATAAAAGCCAAGAGCTAGCAAAAGGCCATGAGAAAATGATGTGTAATTCCCACCTCAACCCCTGTACAGTAAATTCAGCCCAGCCTTGTCCGTGCGTGGCAAACTCGCCCCACCATTCCCTAGCCCCTGCGCCCCTACATGACCTCAGTTTTTTTGCTTCTACCCTTCTTTGATCTTGGGTTTTGGTGTGTCTTTAAAAACAATATGTTTATTTGTTTATTTGTTTGTTTGTTTGTTTAAATGGAGGGACAGAGTCTGACTCTGTAGGCCAGGCTAGTCTTGAATTCTTTGTTCTCCTGCCTTAGCCTCCTGAGTGCTGGTACTACAGGGTTGTACCACTGATGCTAAGCTAAGGTTTGTTTCTATGGATTGAGTTTAAGACCCTTTCCTGGGGCTGGAGAGATGGCTCAGTGGTTAACAACCATCCAATAATGAGATCTGACGCCCTCTTCCCCCTTTGTCTGAGGACAGCTACAGTGTACTTACATATAACAATAAATAAATCTTTACAAAAAAAAAACCCAAAAGACCCTTTCCTATAAGATTTTTCGTATCATGGTCATGTACTACCTTTAGATACCCTCCTCACCACTGTTTGATAGTAGACATGACTGTGTCTGTACATGTGTTCTTGTGGACTCATGTCTGTGTAGTTCATGTGTTTTGCTGTAGGGACTCTGCCTCTCTCCATGATTATACACATTTATATTTTCATTGATTACTTTTGTGACTTTGGAGGTTTGTGGAAGTTTACCCATTTCATCTATTTTGAATACGTTTTGAGAATGGTAGAAATGTGCTCTGTTACCCCCCATAATCTACTGCTAATTAGTATACTTATAATACTAAACAACAAATTACTACTAACTGTATCGAGGAATACCTTTTATTTCAATACCATTGATCATGCCAATATCTTTGCTTACATTCATTTTTGAAAATTATTTATTTCTTTTTATTTTAAGTGCAGAAGTGTTTTACCTGGATATTTGCCTGTGCATTGCCTGTGTGCAGTGTCCTCGGGACCAGAGGAGAGCATTAAATTCCCTATAATTGGAGTTATGAATGGTCGTGAGCCACTACAGGGGTACTGGAAATTGAATGTAGGTCCCATGCAAAAAGCTGACCACTGGACCATCTTGCCATACCCAACATTCATTTTTATACATATACATGTCCAGTCCTCTGGCTTCCACTCCATAAAGTTGACTTATTTATCTATATCTACACCCAAACCATGCAGCTTCTAATTACTTTAGCAGTGCCAGGTATTCCAGTTTTTCATGTGACAGTCATCATAGCTGTTTCTAGCTATGGAGGAGATCATGTACGCGAGTTCAGAGTCTTCTGAATTCGAGGCAAGGAAAAATAGATTTTTTTTTTCAATGTAAAACTATACATTTTTAAAAAATGAGTCACAAGGAAGTCACAAACATCACAGATGCCTTGCATGAAAAACGACCCATCTGACAAAAAGCCTGGGTGGCAGCTTTTCTGGCTCCATGTTTTCATTTTCGAAGGCTTTGCCTCCCAAGGTGGGAGAGATGCTTGGAAAACACACAACTAAAACACCAAAACAGGACACAGCACAGTCCGTGGAAAACACACGCACAGTTAAAACACCAAAATGCGACACAGCCAAGTCCAGCAGGCAGGCTGAGGCTAGCTTTGTGTCAGAGACTTGCCTAGGTTGCGCAAGGTCCTGTGTTTGATCCCAGTCAAGAACATGGAGAGGGGTGTGGGGAGGGGGGTCACTTGTGTTATTTTAATCTTTGTGGTAGTTAGGTACAACAAAAATATCTCTTGAAAACACATAACCACAAACTAGCCTTTGAGTTGGTTTGTGACCTACTTCACACAGCCTGTGTTTTCTGAGAAACTCCAGAGGACTTATTTTTAAATGACTCCAGAGTAGATGTAGCATTGATACCCAGATCTTCAAAGATTACACAAAGCAAAGAACTAAGAGACCAGCCTTGCTTGTAAATGATGATACAAAAACATTAAATAGAATACGAACAAATGAAATGGAGGGGCACGTTCCCCAGAACTGTGAGATTTGTTACATAGTGAAAAAATTGTCTAATATCAGAAGTCTAAGTATATTAACATCAGGAACCATGATGACTCTTGCCGTACATTGAGGGCTTGGAAGACTGAGGCAAGAGAGTTGCAGTGAGTTGGAGGTCAGCTTGCGCTACATAGCAAGATGTTGTCTCAAAACAAGCAAATAGATTGAAATCTTGGTGTATTCTTGTCTTAAGAGAAATGTTATTTGATTTTATTTAATATTAGCTATTTATTTTGGGGGGTGTGCTTTCACGATTTAAGAAAATCCCCGTGAAATACGTCCAATTTCCCTGCAGGTATTTATTAAGCCAAAGGCCCAGTACCACAAAGTTAAATATTTATTTCTTTAGTGTTTTCATTATTATTTTACATATATGAGTGTTTTGCCTCGTTTATGTCTGACCACATGCATACCTGGTAGCTGCTGAGATCAGAAGAGGGTGTTGGATCCCTGGAACTGGAGTTACAGACAGCTGTGAGCTTCCGTGTGGATGCTGGGAAGCAAACCTGGGTTCTCTGAAAGAGCAGCCAGTGTCTCTAACTGCCAAGTCATCTCTCCAGGCCCAGGTCTATTTTTTTAAAAAATATTAACTTTATTGTTTGTGCATTTGTATGAATGTACACATGAGCACTGGCATACCTGTGTATGTACATCTGAGAACACATCTGTTGGCCTCTCCATTCCCCAGAATCAATCCTGATGGAAAATCATGATGCCACCGTGCCAACAGAAAGGCAAGGCCTGGGGGCGTGGCTCAGAGGTAGAGCATTTGCCTATCTATCATGCAGGAGGCCCTGTGTGCCAGACCCAGCACCACAAAAAAATAATAAATAAATTTTACGGGGGCTGGAAAGATGGCTCAGCAGTTAAGAGCACTGGCTGCTCTTCCAGAGGACCCAGGTTCAGTTCCCAGCACCCACATGAAGCTCACATGAAGCTCTGCAGGTCTGTAACTCCTGTTCCAGGGAATCTGACATCCTCTCGCAGACATATGCAGTCAAAACACCAGTGCACACGAAATAAATAAGGTATAAAGCAAACTCAAGATCAGAATACTCTCATCACTTGTAATAAAATCACCATCCCAAACTGAGATGCAAATGCAACTAGAAGAGAGAAAATATAAACACCGTGAGAGAGGAGCGATGGACAGAGCTCAGTTCCCAGTGTGCTCTTCTAGGATGCTCCACACTCTGGCTCAATCGCCAGCGCTGTGAAACCAAAGCCTGCTGATACACACCTGCAATTCCAGCACTCAGGAGGTAGGTATAGGGGGATTAGAAATACAAGGTCATCCTTATCTATATAGCAGGTTCAAGGCCACCCTGAGACACTCACACTCATACTCTCTCTCACTCTCACTCTCTCTCTCTCTCTCTCTCTCTCTCTCTCTCTCTCTCACACACACACACACACACACACACACACTCAATTTGACATGCCATGGAAGAACTAACCCTAGCTGAGGAACTGCCTCCCTTAGATTGGCTTGTGGGCATGCCTTGGGGGGACATTTTCTTGACCACTAATTAATTTGGGAGGGGCCAGATAGTCCATTGTGGGTGGTACCATTCCTAGGTAGGTGGGCCTGGGCTAGATAAGGAAGGGAGCTGAATATGAGTCTAAATGCCACGGTTCCTGCTTTCGGTTCCTGCCTGACTCCCTTGATGATGAACCATAGTCTGTAAATCAGTTAAACCCTTTCCTCCCTATAGCTTATTTTTAGGCCTGGTGCTTATCACAGCAATATAAGCAAACCAAGACAAAGTATCATTGAAAATAAGAGAATCCAGCTAACTACTCAGAGTGATAAATGACTAAAAAGGATGTTAGTTAAAATAACAGAAGGGAGAGAAATCGGAGACCTGGTCTGCAGGGACAGAAACAGCAAGGAGAACAATGACCTGCCTGATATCAGGACCAAGCTTTTGTGCCTAGCCTGGTCTACAGAGAGAGTTCCAGGACAGTCAAAACTACACAGAGAAACCATGTCTCTGAAACAAGAACAAGAACAAACAAACAAAAACAAACAAAAAGAAAAGAAAGAGAAACAGGCAACGTGTTTATGCAGATAACTTCAAAGCACAGCATGTAGCCCAAACATAGGCTGAACTGAAAGACCAACACTATTATTGGATTGTAAGCAATAAAACTACCAGAAGTCTGTCCTCCGAGGCTGGAGTGATGGTTCAGTAGTTAAGAGCACTGCTCTTAAGTCCCAGAAGATCCGATGGCCTCCACAGGCACTGCACCTATACAGTGCACAGCCATACATTCAGGTAAAACATTCATGCATATAAAAAAAAATCAGAATTTTGTTCTCTGTAAGTCAGTTTATAAATTTAACCTCATCTTTTAAAACAAAATGTGTGTGTCATCCTTCCTGGTTGGTTAGAAATTTTCTGTATTTTCTGTCTATGGGTTTTCCTGATTGCATATCTGTGCATCATGTGTGCCCGACACCTACAGAGACCAGAGGAGGGCATTGGATTCCCTAGAACTGGAGTTACAAATGGTTGTGAGCCTCCATGTGGGTACTGGGAATCAAATCCAGGCCCTCTAGAAGAGCAGCCAGTGCTCTTAACCACTGAGCCATCTCTGTATCTCAGTTTAACCTCATCTTGATAGTGTTACCAATACCGTCCCTGAAAAAAAAAGAGTTTCAAAATCGATTTGAATAAATAAACAAGAATAACCAGAAAAGGTCTGAAGATCAGAGCAATAGAGCTACCCCAATCAGTTAAGATCAGAGTGACAGAGCTAGCCCAAACAGATATCAAAGATACTCAGGTCTCACCAGTTGCAGGAGCCTGGTGTTGTGTGTGACTAAGGGATAAAGGGTGACATACAAAGTGACGAAGCAAGTCCAGCTACATGCAAGAGTTTGGGACAAGAGTCCATACTTCTCATTGGGAATAAATATAAAGGTGTGTGTGTGTATGTGTGTGTGAGAGAGTCCAGAGGACAACTGGTGGCATTCAGTGGTGGTTGGCTACAGGAATCCAACTCAAGTCATCAGCTGCTTGTCCCATAAAAATATGAAGACACCATGTCACATGTTTGTACTTCCAGAACTCAGAAGCAGAGACAGGAAGATAACCATGAATTCAAGTCCAGTTTGAGCTGTGTTGTTAGACCAGGTCTTAAAACAAAAATACTTTAAACATACTCAAAGATAAGTCAAAGTAATATGAAAAAAAAAGCAATCAATAAACCAGGAAGCTATGCTTGCAACTTATACCACAGACATGGGCCAATTTTCCAAATACATAAAGAATCATAGTCAACCAATATGAAGAAGACCACTGAAGATCCATACTAGGAAGAAAAATTAACAAAGTTTATGTGAGCAGAAAGTTCATTGAAAAAATCTATTTAAAGGTTTACATGTATATACAAAGAAAGAAAAGATCACTCAATAATAAAACTGCAAACAGGAAGTAAATCTAGGTATTTATTAGAAGATTGGGGTCATAGTGAGTTAGCAGAGTGCTTGCCAGTTTGAGCTCCAACCACTGCATAACCTAGGTGTGGTGGTGCACACCTGTAATCCTGGAACTCTGAAGGTGAGGGCAAAACTGAATTGGGATTTCGGGGATGAGGGTAGGGAGAGCATATTCTTGAAAAAGACCTGAGTTCCCAGCTCTAGGAATGAGTGACCCACAGCCTCCTCTGACTCCAGCTCCAGGAGATCTGATACCTTCTGCTTTCTGTGGGCACCTTTATACACTCACTCTCTCTCTCTCTCTCTCTCTCTCTCTCTCTCTCTCTCTCTCTCTCTCTCTCGCTCTCTCTCTCTCTCTCACACACACACACACACACACACACACACTCACAAATACACACATAGGGGGAATGAACAGAACTTTTCCCCCCTTTGGTTTTGAGACAGGGTTTGTCTGTGCAGGCCAGGCTGCCTCAAACTTAGAGAGATCTGCCTGCCTCTGCCTCCCAAGTGCTGAGCTCTGACAACCCAGTTGTTGAGAGTATGTATCTACTCTTTTTTTTTTTTTTTTTTTTTTGGTTTTTCGAGACAGTATCTACTCTTAAAGAGAACCTGAACTCCTAGCCCCAGGGTTGACTCACAATTACCTGTTGCAGTATATCTTATCACATTGCAAACCCAGAGATTGTACTATTTACTGAAAAACCCTGTTTCTAGTTGCGCTGTGCCTCAGCTCTTAGCACACACCTTTAATCCCAAATAATGAAGTTAGTTTGTGGAAGGAAGGACCCATGTTTGAAAGTGATGTCTAATTGAGTGGCAGACAAAGTGATGAATCAGAGAAAGATTTGACAGAATAGGATACGCCCAACTCTCGCTAGGAGAGAGGGGAAAGAGAAGCTACTTAAGAGAGCAGCGCAGGGGGGAAAGAAGGAGGAGGAGGAAGAGGAGGAGGAGGAGGAAGCGGCAGATTAGAAAGAGGTTGAAAACTAGACACAGGTGAAGACAGAATGAGCCAGAGAATCAGAAGGAGTCAGAAGATTAGGATAGATTGTCAAAAATTAGTATGAAGCCAAGCAGAGTAATTCAGGAGAAGCTGAGAGAAGCCAGATTGAATCAGTCAGCTTGGAAAGGAGTTTGAGCCAGGAAGACCAAGAAAGGGTGATGAAAAACCTAGGCCTAGATTAGATTGTACGGAGACTGAAAACTATCAAGACTAGGCCTGGGTTAGCAGACTGGGCTAGCAGTAAGCCTCAGAGATGACAAATGCATCAGGAGAATAGAAATTACTTTTACAATTACCTGGGACTCCAGATCCAGGGGTCCCAATGTTCTCTTCTGCTCTCCGTGGTCACCCATATTTATGTGCACAGACACCTATAAATAATTTTGAAAAATAAAAGCAAATCTTTTTTAAAAATCTTTTAAATCTTATACAAGTAGCATAAGATTTCCACAAGTGACACTCCATCCATAATGTCACTACATCCATCTGTCACCATTATCTAGTTCCAGGAGATTTCAGCACCCAACCAAGGAACCGACAGACATTATGAGTCTGAACACCACCAACCCCCCCAGACTCATGCTGTAGGTGTTTGCTGGCCATCTTTTGAGGCTGTGGACACTTTAGCAGGTGAGTCCTGGCCAGCAGAAGCAGGTCACTAGACACCAGAATTTGAAGGTCCTGGCCCAGCTCCTGATTCCAGTTCCTCTCCTCTGCCTGGTCTAAGATGGGAGACATCTCTACCACACTCCCACTGCAATAAACACTGTTGTACCTTTCCCACCGTGGTGGAGCGAAACTCTCTCAATCCAAAACCATCTTCCTTCCCTTGAGCTGTTTCTATCAGGGTCTATGATCACAGTGTTACAACAGTAGCAAACACACCTTTATATCTCCACTCTCCATCTCTCTGCCCTTTGCTCCCGCAACTAGCAATATTCTTTTGAGTTCTACGGATTTGTCTATTCTGAGATTTGGAAAGGAAGAACTCCTAGGGTATGTGCCCTCTTTGCCCAACGTCTTCCCTTTAACACAGCGTTTCGATGGCCATCCAGGTTGTAACATCTGTGAGTGAGGAAGGACAGACAGTTTTAATATTTTTCATTACCTGATGTCAACCTCTGGCTCCCACATGTACGTATGCCACACATGTGCAAACATATATACAGGCCTCCACAGACATAACACGTATACACTTGCAAAAAAAAAAGGAAAAGAGAAAGAAGGGAAGAGGAAGGAAGGATCTGAAAACCAGAAAAACAGATGCCAGGCATGGCAACATACACCTCTAACCTCATCACTCAGGAAGCAGAGGTGGATCTCTGTGAGTTCAAGGCCAGCCTGGTCTACAGATTGAGATCCAGTCTAGGCAGGGTTACCTATTGAGGCCCTGTCTCAAAAAGATAAAGCAAGCAAACAAAGCAAGGCTGGAGAGAGCCCTGGAGGGGAAGCCTGAGATTCAAATTCTAACTCCAGCCCTTGTTAACAGCCAGCAGTGATTCTGACTTAACTGTTTCCCTTCTCTGGGGCTTGTGTCTTCCCCTGAGGAATGGATACAGGCCCTGTGGTCCCCCTAGTTACAAACCCCAGTCCTATGTAAGAACACAGCCATGGCGAGATGGCCCAAGGGTTTCCACGTGGCTCCTACAGGCCTGCTCTGCTGTTCTAGGGACTCAGCAAACATGTCACCTGAGATTCTTTTTAATTCATTATCACACCACCCATGGAATAAATCATAAAAGAAAACCCAGATGAACGTTCCTCTTGAAGACAGTTTCTTGGGACTGATAATGAAACAAACAGTAAGTTTCATGAGATCACCTTGGAAAGCATTTGACGGTTAAATCTTCTGGGATCTGGCTTTAAATGGGGGAAGAAAAAAATGTAAATGTGTTCAAAATGGGGAACCATCTTAAATAAAAATAACTACATTTTACTTTTAAATTTTTCAAAAAAAATCATCTTCAAAAATATATAGTGTTAGATATTTTCCCCTTTTAGATCTTACAGTCATTTTTGCATTTGCTTAAATAAAGCTCTAGGGAAATGAGTGTCAGAGCTGTAGTCCCAGGCCAGGAAGACGGCCCACATGACTGACTTTTCCTGCTACTGGCTTAGTTACTTGGTTATTGATGGCCGTACTGTGTCCTGAAACCAAACACCGCTGTCATGGTGAGCTTTAACAGTCAACTTGACGCAGCCTGGAGTCACCTGAGAGTCTCAGTGGAAGGATTGCCCATATCAGATTGGCCTATGGGCATGGCTACTGGGGAGGATTGTCTTGATTGTTAATGCACATAGGAGGACCCAGCTCACTGTGAGGAGAACTATTCCCTAGGCAGGGAGCCCTGTGTATGAGAAAGCTAGCTAAGGTGAACTTGAGTGTAGACGCCCACTCGCCAGCAAGTAAGATGCCACAACAGGATCCTTCTGCAACACGTTTATTGGGAGAGCATGGACTGCGTAGGTGAAAGACCCTGAGCCCCAGAAATGGCGCTGCTTATATAGGCCTAGGAGTGACCTGTCCATACCTGATTGGTTATGCTACCAGTACCTCATTAATATGCCTCGGGGTCAGGCATTGACTCGGCAAAAAACTCTACTGCACATGCGCACATTGGTTGTTTACCCATAATCATGGGTGGTGGCCAGTGGTAGCCAGCACCATCTTGTAATGGCATTTGCGGCTTCCCACACTTGAGCAAGCCAGCAAGCAGTGTTGTGGAAACTTTAAGAGGTAGAGCTTAGCAGGAGAAAATGAATCACTAAAGTGGGGCCTGGCCATTCTTCAGCCTACCTCTGTCCTTTCTCTGGTTCTTGTCTGCTGAAGCAATGTGACCAGCTGCCCCTCTGCCTTCCCCACCACGACCGACTGTGTCCTCACACTGAGAGCCACATAAACCCTTCCCTCCCTCAGGTTGTCTCTTGTCAGACATTTGGCCGCAGTAACAGAGGAATAAAATAATCTGTCTTCACAAACCCAAGGGCATCTGTGTTAGCTACTTCTCCGTCGCTAGGATAAAAAGGGCAGCTTACAGAAGAGAGGGTTCGTTTTGTCTTCTGATTCCAGAGAAATTAAGACTGCATGGCTCAAGAAGACACTGCAGTAAGTGGCAGATGTGTTGGCAGGAGCAGGAATCTGAAAGCTCGCATCTCCAAGAACTAAGTCAAGAGACAGAACTGGAAATAGGGGGAGGCTTGGAATTCGCAAAGCTTCCTCCAGCAAGGATGAACCTCTTATAATCTCCCCCTAAACTTCCACTATCCTGGTTTGGGTTTTATTGCTGTGAGCAGACACCATGACCAAGGCAACTCTTATAAGGACGACATATATTTGGGGCTGACTTACAGGTTCAGAGGGTCAGTCCATCATCATCATCAAGGTAGGAACATGGCAGCATCCAGGCAGGCACAGTGCAGGCAGAGCTGAGAGTTCTACATTTCTTCTGAAGGCTGCTAGCTGAATACTGCTTCCAGGCAGCTTGGATGAGGGACTTAAATCCCACACCCACAGTCACATACCTACTCCAACAGGTCCACGACTTCTAATAGTGCCACTCCCTGGGCCTAGCATACACAAACCATCACAGCCACCAACTAGAGACTAAGTATTCAAATACATGAGACTGTGGGGGACATTCTAACTTAAACCACCAGGCCAGTCATGGGCACCGTTGTGTTTGTAGAAGAATCTAGGGACTGAGGGTATGGCTCAGCGGTAGAGCACTTGCCTAGCATGCGTAAGGCCTGGGCTCCATCTGTGCATCAGGAGAAGAGGAAGGAGGGAGGGAGGAGGAGGGGGGAGGAGGAGGGGGGGAAGAGGAAGAGGAGGAGGAGGGCCAGGCAGTGGTGGCTCGTGCCTTTAATTCCAGCACTTGGGAGGCAGAGGCAGATGGATTTCTGAGTTCGAGGCCAGCCTGATCTACAGAGTGAGTTCCAGGACAGCTAGGGCTACACAGAGAAACCCTGTTTCGAAAAACAAACAAACAAAAAAGAAGGGGGGTTAGGGGCAGGGAGGAAAATGAATGCTTAAGGCCCTTATTTGGGAGAGAACACAACATATAAAATAGAAATAACTCCGGCTGCCCAGAATCCATGCTCATTTCAGAACCAGAAACAGACTGGCTGGCTAATATTGTGCTCGCGTGTAGATATAAATACATACTGTTCACCCTCTAATGGAGTCTCTAAGGAATTCTATTTTTTTCCCTTTTTGTGTGTGTGTGGAGTTTCGAGACAGGGTTTCTCTGTGTGGCCCTGGCTGTCCTGGAACTCACTCTATAGACCAGGCTGGTCTCGAACTCAGAAATCCGCCTGCCTCTGCCTCCCGAGGGGAATTCTAATTTTCATTTTTTGAGAGGTCTTCCTTAGATTGCGTCAGTATGAAAAGTAAGAGACAGGCCCGGTTCACAATACGGACTGAGGGTTGACTGAGTGCCAAGGGAGGGCTAAAGTCTTCTGTGCATATTTTCTTAACTATTGGAGCATAGACATTCGGGATTCCAGAAGCCTGAGACAGATTCAATAGCTTAGTGTATGTCCAACAGTTACAGGCTTCCTGGGGTGCGGTGGGTTGGCCTGATGCAGCTTGTATTCTAATGCTAAATATCGGTCCCTCAAGAGGTGGTTGCCCCTGACAAGCAAACCATTATGTACTCAAATGATGCCACGTGAACCTTCACCCCAAATTAACTGGTCAATAAAAGGCTAGAACCTGTAAGTGGGCAGTGGAGGGAAAAAGGTGGTACTGAAGGCTCAAGTAAGGGGTTATAGGTAGAGGGAGGAAGAAGACAGAAAAGGAGGAAAAGGCCATGAACCACAACCACAGGGCTAGGAGGAACAGCAAGTAACAAGGGGTCTTAAAGCTGGGGAATAAGTTAGTATAGCCCTAGATCTGCCCAATCTAGGCATATGGCTTGTAAATAAAATACCTGGGATTGTGTGTCTTTTATATGGGCTTGTTAGGATTTAAATTCCAACACTACTGGGGGGCAGTGGAGGGTTGAGATCTGGGGTACTGAGTGTACACGGAGGCCCTCCAGCTATCTAGGATGGAAAAAGTTGAAGAAAGGTGAAATTATTCAGAGATGGTGTCACAGTTCCAAAATCAGAAAAGGGGTTGGGAGAATTCCCATGCATGTCTAGTGCGCACAGCATTAGACTGGGGGAGCGAATTGTTAACTTAATGGCACTGCAAACCTCGATAAGGTATACAGTCTGTGTGAGTGACTACGCTCATGTGTATGTGCGGGTGCATGTTTGGGTGTGTGTGAATAGTGCATGTGTGTGCATGCATGTGTGTGCATGCATGTGTGTGCATGCTTGTGTGTGAGTGTGTATGAGTGTGTGTGCATGCTTGTGTGTGAGTGTGTATGAGTGTGTGTGTGTGTGAGTGTGTATGAGTGTGTGTGTGAGTGTGTGTGTGTGAGTGTGTGTGTGTGAGTGTGTGTGTGTGTGTATGAGTGTGTGTGTGTGTGAGTGTGTGTGTATGAGTGTGTGTGTGTGTGAGTGTGTGTGTGTGAGTGTGTGTGTGTGTGAGTGTGTGTGTGTGAGTGTGTGTGTGTATGAGTGTGTGTGTGTGTGTGTGAGTGTGTGTGAGTGTGTGTGTTTGTGGAGTAGATTCTACCTCAGAAGATCCCAAGAGAAAGTTCTCCCACTGTTGTCAAAATTGTTTCTGTGGGGAAATGTGAACAATGTCTACCTTTTCCTCCTAAATTCCAGAGACAAACCAAAGTACCAGTCCACCAAAGTTCACCCTGGAGAATGAAGGAGTTTATTAGACTTTCTTACAGAACATGGGTGAGGTGCCCTGGGCAGTGTCCCGGATGATCCTAAAGCAGACTTCCTGGGAGCCCGAGTGCAGCCTGTATGACAGCTTCTCCATGGCTGCATAGATGGAGCCTTCTTTCCTAAGATGCACCCACAAAGACCCTGAGACCATATGCATTTAAGGCAGGATTTATGCAGATGACCCAGAGACATGGCTAGAACCTCAGGTCAGGGCCTTCTGAATGTCCCTACCTCATCTCTCTCTGAGAAAGCTCAGCCACGGTGGTCTCTAGCAAGCAGTCACAGCTGACTTAATGACAACAGTGGTTGTTCTGTTCAGGGGATGATGCCACAAAATGTCCATGAAAGAAGGAGAAAATAACTTGTAGCCCATGGGCACAACTCTGGGTCAGAGAATGTGAGGTAGCTGTCCAGAATGCTAAAAGTAAGTCAGGTCTGCCATGGTGGCAGAGACTTTTAATCCTGGCACTCAGGAGGCGGAGGCGGGGGGCGGAGGCGGGGGCGGGGGCAGAGGCGGAGGCAGAAATGTCTCTGTGGGTTTCAGGACAGACTGGGCTACAGAAAGAGCTTTAGGATAGCCAAATTGCCTAGAGAGAAGCTGTCTCAAAACAAAACAAAACAAAACAAAACAAAACAAAACAAAACAAGACAGGAAGAGGAGAATAGGAGGGGGGGGGGCGAGAAAGAGAAGAGAAGAGGAGGAGGAGGAGAAGCAGAAGTTGAAGTTGCTGTTTTTGTTGTTCCTATAGCTCATGTTCTTGGTAGCTAAAGGCTCCTATAAGTATCCCTATCTGTTCTGCCCACGAGGAAGGCCCCTGGACTCACACTACAGTATAGCAAGAGGTATCATGGCAAAATATATGAAAGGGGGAAAGATAACAAGGCCAAATAAGTAAGTAATCAGAGAAATTGAAGGGTCAACATGGCCTCTCTCTCTCCTTCTCCCTCTCCCTCTCCTCTCTCTCTCTCTCTCTCTCTCTCTCTCTCTCTCTCTCTCTCCATGTCTCTGTCTGTCTCTGTCTGTCTCTTTCACTCTGATTTTTTTTTTTATTTTGTTTTTGGAGGTGGGATGCTTTTCCTGCGAGTACACGTGTACCACACCTGTACTTGTTCCAGTGAAGGCCAGATTCTCTGGAATTGGAGTTTCAGATGTTTGTGAGCCACTATGTGGGAGTCTCCATAAACCAGGCTGGCCTCAAACTCAGAGATCCTCCTGCCTCTGCTTCCTGAGGGATGAAATTAAAGGTGTGCACCGCCATGCCCAGCACAAATATAATTTTAAAATATTTTTTTAAAAAGTACTCAAGTTACATTAAGACTTGAACTTTGCTCCACGAGAGTAGCAAGGAAGCAGATGCTGTCATTGGAGGAAGGCAGTGAGCTAGCCCAGTGGCAGGATATCCCAGTGGCACCCTTGCTGAGAACAGGACACATAAGCTGACCAGTCCTGAGGTCAGTTATGACAGAGACTTGGAACAGAAAGACGGCAGAGAGGGTTGTGAGAAAGAGTGAAATTCTGAATCCATTTTTAGGTAAAACTCTTTAAGTTTTTCAGTGTTTACAATGAGACCGGCGAGTTGCGGGAGTGTCTAAGGTTTTTAGACTAAACGTCTAGGAGATTAGTTACCATCTCATATGAAATGAGGTAGGGAAGGTGGATGAGTTGAGAATAGAGAGCTCAGTGTGTGTGTGTGTGTGTGTGTGTGTGTGTGTGTGTGCACGCGCGCGCGCGCACGCGCTACTGCACACATGCATACATGAGTATGGAGGCCAGAGCACCGCCTTGGGAGCTGTCCCCTGGTTTTCTGAGACAGGATCGTTCACTAGTCTGGAATGCACAGACTATGCCGAGCTGCCTGTGTCTGCCATCCCAGGGCTGGGGTCACGAGTGTACATGACCACACTTGGCTTTACAGCCTGAGATGTCACGGTCATATTATTGTGCACTTCGTAAAGTTTGTTTTTGTATTATTCAAATGCTGATTTCTGTGCGGAGAGCTGAGTGCAGAACAAACTTTGGTATTGTTATTCATACGCTGCATCATATTTTATAAACACCCCTCTCTCACCTTCTGATTGGTCTAGTAAAACTCTGATGGCCTATAGCAAAGGCAGGAAGTAGAAGGTGGGACTTCCGGGCAGAGATGGGAACTCGGGGAAAGACTGAGGCAAGGAGAATGCACGCGCCAGACTCAGAGGAAGAAGCTGGCCGGAGTAATGACGAGGTAACTGATGAGCTGCGTGGCAGAACATAGCTTAGAATCGGTGTGTTAATTAAGTTATACAAACTAGTCGGGAACAAGCCTAGCTCTCAGGCCTAAGGCTTCATAAATAAATATAATTCTCTGTGTCGTTATTCAGAGCCGGGGCTGGCATAGACAGACCATACGGTTACACTGAACCATCTCCTCAGATTTAAATCTGGAGTGGAGACATCCCTAGCTGGTTGGTCTGAGGACTTTAGAGAGAGCTCAGACTTGCAGGGTAGAAATTTGGAAGTTGGCCAGAGGAGATGGGTTAGCAGTTAAGAGTGCATAGTGTTCTTGCAACAGACTCAAGTTTGGTTCCCAGTATCCACACTAGGAAGCCCAGGACTTCCAGTTCCTCCAACTGCAGGAGCTCTCTAGCCTCTTTGGGCACACACACACACACACACACACACGTTGTGGGGAAATAGAGAAAAAGCAAAACCAGCACATTATTCGTGCGCTAGTGCCACAGGATACCCATCGGGCCATCTCACACTGCGGTCCCTCTGCCCGCCAGCTCTACACCCCACCCCACCCCTACACCCCAGTTCTTCTCACTACCACGCAACTCCCCACGCACCCCATGGTCAGCCATCTCAATACCTAACTACCCGATAGGGTCAAAACATTTTTTTTTTAAGATTGATTTCTTTTATTTGTATGACTAAACTGTAGCTGTCTTCAGACATACACCAGAAGAGGGCATTACAGATGGTTGCGAGCCACCATGTGGTTACTGGGAATTGAACTCAGAACCTCTGGAAGAGCAGCCAGTGCTCTTAACTGCTGAGCCATCTCTCCAGCCCCCAGATTCAAAACTCTTAAAGCTTATGATGATGGTTAACCAATCAAATTTATGTATCCATAAAATCACAATTTACAAGATGCCAATACAATAATTTCAGAGATAATTAATAATGGTAAAAGCTGCCCACCTAGATTAGACAAGTTATCCCAATATTCTAACCTTTATGATATCGTAACAACCTGTGGCTGGTTATAGCCGCACTGACTGACGTCCTCTGCCATCTTCCTCTCTCCCTCCTCTGAGACGGGATTTCTCTGTGTAGACCTGGCTGTCCTGGAATTCACTCTGTAGACCTGACTGGCCTTGAATTCACAGAGATTCACCTACCTGCCTCTGCCTCTTAAATGCCGGGGTCAAAGGTGTGAGCCGTCACACCCAGCTATTTAAAACATTAGTAACTGATTCATTTACTTTTACTTTGTGTGTTCCTGAGCATTTCCCTGCATGTATGTACTTGTGGGTGCCTAGTGCCAGTGGAAGCCAGAAACATCTGTCCAATTCCCTCAGAGCTAGAGTTATAAACGGTTGTGAGCTGCCCTATCGGCGCTGGGAATCCAACCTGAGAGTTCACAAAAACAGCTAGTGCTCTTAACCACTGAGCCAGCTCTCCGGCTCCTTTTCTTATTTATATCTGTATGAATTCGTTGAGAATTTCATAATGCATAAAATATATTCTGATCAGATTTACTCTCCAACTTCTGTCAATCTGCCTTCCGACTTCCTGGGCTTTGTTATTATTACAATCATTATCATTATTGTTATTATTAATTATTATTATTACGCTATAGCCCATCATCTTAGTTGGTGTTCTGTTGCTGTGAAGAGATGCCATGACCAAGATAACTCTTCTAAAAGAAAGCGTTTAATTGGGGCTGGCTTACAGTTTCAGATGGTTCGTCCACACATAGCGTGGTGGGAAGCAGGCAGGCATGGTGCTGGAGCAGTAGCTGAACTTTAGAACCTGATCAGCAGGCAGCAGGTGGAGAGAGACAGACAGACAGACAGACAGACAGACAGAGACACTTGGCCAGTGATACACTTCCTCAGTAAGGCGACATCTACTTCAACAAGATCACACCCCTTACTTTTCCAAATAATTCTACCAACTTGGATCAAGTCTTTTAATGTTTGAGCCTATGGAGTCCATTCTTATTCAAAATACCACACCCCCTAGTCCAATTTGTGTCACTGTTCTATAAGTGAGTGTGGAAAGAGAAGAAAGTATTTAAAAGTAGTGTGCTGGGAGAGAACACGCCTAGTCTCACAGAGACTTGAAGCCCAGGCCGGCCGGGGTGAGGGGATACCCAGGGAAGCCCCCACCCACTCAGAGGAGAAGGGGAGCCTGGGTGGGGAAAGAGTATGAGAGGGCTGACCAGCAGGGGGCGCAGTGAACAAGATGTAAAGTGAATAAGTAAAATATAAAGTTAAATTTAAAAAAATATGCAAGAAGCTATTGTGTTTGTATTTTTTTTAAGATTTATTTATTTATTATATGTAAGTACACTGTAGCTGTCTTCAGACACTCCAGAAGAGGGAGTCAGATCTCGTTACGGATGGTTGTGAGCCACCATGTGGTTGCTGGGATTTGAACTCCGGACCTTTGGAAGAGCAGTCGGGTGCTCTTACCCACTGAGCCATCTCACCAGCCCCATGTTTGTATTTTTAAAGCCCCAAGAGTGGCAGGTGCCCTTCTGGAAGGACATTGAGTGTGGAGGAGGTTTACTGAGGATGATCTTGGAATCAACCCCAGGGCCGAAGTAGGCAGAGAGAAGGACACCCCATTTGGAGCAACGTGGCTTGGAAAATTGTGTTTGCCCTTTCCTGTTAAGGCAGCCCTCACCTCCTTCCTGTGGATAAGTTGGGTGTATGAACTTCCTGGAAAGATTGATTAGAAACAAGTTCAGCTCAAATCCAGTATTGGGCACGAGTACACTGGGGGCAGATTTGTTGTTGAAGCTACCAATCAGGAGAAAACTGCTCATCTCATGTGTACACATGATGGCACGTGGGCCCTGGAGTGCAAGCAATATCTACCTTTTAATCAAGATGAAAGCCGACTTCATTCCTCCCACTGGGACCTGGCTCCTCCCATCTCTCCAAACTCTTAAAAAGAACCCAGAAAAAGATCTTGTTTCCATTATATAGAATGTGTTCCATCCTTTTACTGTCGTTTTTAATCTACACTTTCTTTTTAAAAAGATGTGCATGTGTGTGCATCTTGTGTATATAAGTACATGTGTGTGCTATGCCTACAGAGGCCAGCAGAGGGCCACGATTCCCCCTTCAACTGGAATTACTGTGAGTTGAGTCACCCAATGTGGTGCTGGCTGTTACTGAAATTTTATAAGTGATAGTTTTTTCTTTATGCCACCTAGCTCCCAAATAAATGAGACAGAGACTTTAAGGTTTTTATGATACGCTTTAGGGCACAATATCTGAGCAGTTATTCATCTATTTGGCTAATTTGGCTTAATCTCAGAGCTATGACAAAAATCTCCAGCCAAATCTCCACGATACTTGTATTTTAGTATTGATTTGGCGCTCTGTGATCCAGGTATTTTCCAATGGTGTCTCCAGGACCCTCTCCACATGGTGAATTCTCCTTTCATGTGTGTGAGTGTATGTGTGTGTTTCTCTCTCTTACAATAGCCATTATGATGCCATGTCCAGATTGCAACCAGATGTGGGGGTCAGCATTTGAATAACACGAGGATAATCTTCACACAGTAACTGAAGCACTGTGCCTATAGCTAGCAATGCAACTCGGGTCCTTTGGAAGACCAGCAAGCACTCTCAAGCACTACTGAGCCCTCTCTAAAACCGCTAGGCTACCATGGTTACTACTCCATTGTTGAATGCACAAAGAACCTGGACATTACTTCAGGGGACATTTCCCAGCCCCTTCTAGTAATGGGATTGAAAGCTTGACCCAGCTGTGGGAGGCGAGATAATACCATCTCCACAAAGACTTTAGCCAATGCCATGGGAAGGGACTGATCACTGCCCTGGATTCACTGTTATTCCCAGATGTGGAACTGTCAACGCCCAAACCAGGATGATCCTTTGAATGCTGGATGCCTTCCTTCTATCATGGGGAGCTCAGAGGCTAAAATGGAACTTTAAAATAGTCTAACTCCAAAAGAGGGTAGCATTTAGTTGCCCAGCTTCCATGCCTCCTTGGAGACAGGCTGCCCTCAGGAAGAAGTAAGTCCGGAGGACAGACAGTGATGTGCACCGTGATTCCTGGAGGAGCCATCACTGAGCTGGGTCTCCTGGGAGCAATCCCAGCTGAACTCTCTGGGGACCAGGGCTTTTCATTTGTAGAGGGAATGAGGGGTTTCAAGATGGTGTGCGCCACGATGAGTCTTTCTAACTGAACAATCAGATGAAGTCCCAAGGAGACGAAGGCCAACCCTAGCCACACCATTCCATTTGCACAACCATCCAGGGAAAGGTGAAATCCAACCAAATGGGAAAGATTGGTTCCTCACGGGAGAACGGCAGTTACTGAGAACAGACTTCTCATCGGCTAGAGGAAATGAAAGAAGACATTGAAACAGGTCCCCTCAGTTTACAGAGGGACATTGTCAACCTGACAGTCTGTCTTCAACAGTACCATGCTTCTAGAGTGGTCACCAAATAAAATGGAGAGCTCTTGAGACAGACATCAGCAAGAAGGCTGGAGAGATGGCTCAGCAATTAAGAGCACTGGCTGCTCTTCCAGAGGACCCAAGTTCAATTCCCAGTGTCCACAGGCCAGCTCACAACTGTCTGTAACTCCAGTTGCAAGAGATCTGATGTCATCTTCTAGCCTCTGTAGGCACCAGGCACAGATACACATGCAGGCCAAACATCCGTATACATGTTTTTTTAAAGGTCAAAGAGAGATCCTAGGATGCTCTGCAGTGAAACAGGAAGTATCAGAGTGAGAGCCCTGAAGTGCTGAGCCAGGCACTGATGATTTACACCTGCAATCAGGCACTTGGGAGGTGGCAGCCAAGACCCACAAGTTCAAGGTCATCTTTAGCTACATAGTGAGCTCCAGGCCAGCCTGGTGTACATGACACCATATTCTAGAAAAACAACAACAAAAAGCAATAGCATGCAGAAAGGTTGTTAATATAATTATTTTTGTTTAGTTGGATTTGTTTGCTTATGGTTTTTCAAGACAAAGAAACTTGCAGGGAGCAGGGTGTTCAAGACATGTCCTGGAACTCACTCTGTAGACCAGACTGGCCTCAAACTCAGAGATTCACCAACTTTTTCCTCCTGAGTGCTGGAATTAAAGGTGTGTGCCACCACTGCCCAGCATTAATTGAAATTTGGATAGATGTTAGCTATTAAAGGCTGACAAGATGGCTTGAAAGATAAGGGAGCTTGCTGCCAAGTAGGACAACCTGAGCTCCATCCCCAGGATCCACGTGGTACCACAAAAGATCCAACTTGAGAAAGTTGTCCTCTGACCTCTTGGCATGTACACACACACACATTGATGTAATAACTATGAGTCTTTCACAATCATTATTAATCATTTAAATGTAAATGTTTACAAGCAGGATAGAAATATATTTTAAGCAGGAATAATGTAGACTACAGGAAAGGGGCCAGAAATCTCCATAAGACCTTTTTGGGGTCTTGATTTGTTTTTACAGAGGGCAGTGATAATTTTTCAATTTATTGTGTCAGGATTGCATAGGAGCTGAAGAGATGGCTCAGCAGTTAAGATCACTGGCTGTTCTTGCAAAGGACCTGGGCTGGGTTCCCAGCTCCCACAAGGCAGCCTACAACTGCCCTTAACAAACTGCCCAATACTGGGGGATCTGCTGCCCTCTTCTGGCCTCCATTGGCACTGCATGCATGTGGTTCATAGATACATACAAACAACATGTAAATAAATACATATTTTCTTATAAAAAGAATACAAGCTTTTCTTATAAAAAGCATCAAGGCTGGAGAGATAGCTCAGTGGGTAAAGTGCGGAGCGGTGGGTATCTCTAATCCTAGCACTTGGCTGGTGCTAGGTTATTCCCCAGAATTCATTGGCTGTTCAGCATAGCCTACTGGCGAATGTTGGGTTCAGTGGGAGACCTTGTCTCAAAGAACAAGGTGGCTGGATGTGGTTGCCTATCCCTCGAATCTCAACACTTGGAAGGCAGAAGTGGGAAGATCTATGTGACTTTGAGGCCAGCCTGGACGACATAGTAAATTCTAGGCTGGTCAGGGCTACATATTTATAGGTATCGGATCCCCTCGGAGTAGAACTGTGGGAGGTTGTAAGCTGCCAGTTGGGTACTGGGAATTAAACTGGGTCTTCTTTTTTTTTTTTTTGGTTTTTCGAGACAGGGTTTCTCTGTGTAGCCCTGGCTGTCCTGGCACTCACTCTGTAGACCAGGCTGGCCTCGAACTCAGAAATCCGCCTGCCTCTGCCTCCCGAGTGCTGGGATTAAAGGCGTGCGCCACCACGCCCGGCGAAACTGGGTCTTCTAAGAGAGCAGCCAGTGCTACATTTTGGATGAATTTTCTGCTGCAGCTCTAAATCTGATCTGCCTCCCTCTAAGACAAGGCAATCTCCCCACTTTCCTTTCTCCCAGTCCTAGCCTGTGCAAATCTTAAGATCTTTCCTCAGTCTATCTATCCAGCCATTGACCATTGGCTTGTAGGGGGAGGTACTAATACTAAAGTCTGGTTCCCTTATTGGTTCTTGACTTGTTAATAAAGAAGGCCTGGAGCCAATTGCTGGGTAGGAGGTACAGGTGGGACTTCCGGGTGCCAAGAGGAAACGGAGACGCAGGGAAGGAGGAAGAGGGGCTTTCCTGCCATGCTTTGGAATGAGAAGCGCTCAGAAATCATGTAAGATCTTGGGACAGCCGGGGCCTGTGGCTCTGTTTCCAGCAGGTTGCCAGCGATGTTTGAGAGGGGCTGATCAGAATGGCTACAGAGTTGGAGTGGAAGGAGAGACAGAGATGATGGTTTGGTAAGGACACACATTTCCAAGCAGGAGGTATCTGCCCAGCAATTGTGCTAGCTGGAAAGTTCCAAAATAATAAAGCTGTCTATGTGTCCTTCATCCAAGAATTCAAAGGTCCGGGGAGTGGCGGTAATACTGCTGATCCTGGAACAAAGGCAGATTGGAAGGAGAGAGCAGGTCAGTGCTGGTGGCCCAATGCAGCTAAACAGGGTGGAGGAACAATAGGGAGCTGGGAAGGGTGGGTAGAGCACAGCTCCCGAGCTAAGGTAGGACAGTGCTTTTTAAAACTACACACAACATTGGCTCTTCATTGATCAATCAAAAACCAACTGGGGGCAAGGACCTTCAGTGTTCGGGCACACAAATTCCCAGTTTTGGGGGCCGTATTAATTCAAAGCATCAGAACCAATCCCCAACACCCATACACCTATGAACACTTGATCTTTGACAAAGAAGTCAAAAACATACAGTGGGAAAAAAAGAAAGCATCTTCAATAAATGGTGCTGGTCTAACTGGTGGTCTGTGTGTAGAAGAATAAAAATAGGTAAATATTTATCAACTTGCACAAAGCTCAAGTCCAAGTGGATCAAAGACCTCAACATAAAACCAGATACACTGAATCTAATAAAAAGAAAGTGGGAAAGAGCCTCGAACTCATTGGCACAGGGGGAAATTTCCTGATCAGGACACCAATGGCTCAGGCTCTAAAATCAACAACTGATAAACGATTCTTCATGAAACTGAAAAGCTTCTGTAAGGAAAAGGACACTGTCAATAGGACAAATCTGAAATCTACAGATTTGGAAAAAATCTTCACTAACCCCACATCCGACAGAGGGCTAATATCCAAAACATATAAAGAACTTAAGGAGTTAACCTCAAAAAACTCAAATAACCCAATCAAAAAAAAATGGAGTACAGCTGGGCAGTGGTGGTGTATGCCTTTAATCCCAGCACTTGGGAGGTAGAGGCAGGCGGATTTCTGAGTTCGAGGCCAGCCTGGTCTACAGAGTGAGTTCCAGGACAGCCAGGACTACACAGAGAAACCCTATCTCACCCCCCCCCCAAAAGGGGGTGTGTGATGCAGAGCTAAACAGAGATTTTCACAACATAAGAATCTCAAATGGCAGAGAAGCACTTAGCTAAATGTTCAAAGCCCTTAGTCATCAGCGAAATGCAAATCAAAATGACTGGGAGATTCCACCTCACATCAATCAGAATGGCTAAGATCAAAATCTCAGATGACAGCAGATGCTGGCAAGGATGTGGAGAAAGAGGAACACTCCTCCATTGCTGGTGGGATTGCAAGCTGATACAACCACTCTGGAAATCAGTCTGGCGGATCCTCAGAAAAATGAAAATAGTTCTACCTGAAGTCCCAGATAAACCAAAAGATGCCCCCACCATACCACAAGGACATGTGTTCCACCATGTTCATAGCAGCCTTATATGTAACAGCCAGAAGCTGGAAACAACACAGGTGTCTCTCAAATGAAGACTGGATACAGAAACTGTGGATCATTTACAAGGCGGAATACTATTCAGTTATTAAAAATGAAGACATCATGAATTTTGCAAGCAAATAGATGGAATTAAAAAATATCATCCTGAGTGAGGTAACTCAGACCCAAAAGGACATACGTGATATGTGCTCACTGACACGTCTATATCAGCCAAAATGTACAGAAGGCCTAGGATACAACCTACAAACCGTAAGAAGTGTGTAACAAGCAGAAATGCCCACGTGAGGGGGTTCCAACCTCACTTAGGAGGGGGAAGAAAATAATCACAGGAGGCAGAGAGAGGGACCTGGGCAGGAGAGGGGAGGGGTAGGAGAAAAGGGGAACCGGATCAGATATGGGAGGAAGGGACAGTAAAGAAGCCCAGAGGGCCAAGAGAATGAATGGAAATAAGCAGCCTCGGTGGGTGGGAGGTGGGGAGTCTCTAGAAAGTACCAGAGACCTGGAAGGTGAGACACTTTCAAGACTCATTTGGGGTGGCCTTGGCCAAAATGCCCAACATTGGGGAAAAGGAAATCTAAAGAGTCTACCTCCAATAGACAGACAGGGCCTCAAGGGGAGGGACAGGTTTACTAACACACAGTCAATATTCCTCACCCAGAATTGTCCCTGTCTAAAAGAACTGCAGGGACCAAAATGGAGAAGGAACTGAAGGAAAGGAGGTCCACTGACCAGCCCAACTTGGGATCCATCTCATGGTAGGACACCAAGGCCTGACACTACTATGCTATGATGGGCTTACAGATGGGAACCTGGCCTGGCTGTCCTCTGAGAGGCCCTACCAGCAGCTGGCTGAGACAGAAGCAGATACAACCAACCACTGGACTGAAGTCAGGGACCCCTATAGTTGAATTAGGGAAAGGACTGAAGAGGCAGAAGGGGAGGGTGACCTATAGGCAGACCATCATTCTCAACTAACCTGGACCCCAGGGAGCTC
This sequence comes from Mus caroli, assembly GCF_978045245.1. Lineage (NCBI taxonomy): Eukaryota > Metazoa > Chordata > Mammalia > Rodentia > Muridae > Mus > Mus caroli. The sequence goes on from NW_028227273.1 coordinate 47,702,085, forward strand.
CCAGAGACTGAGCCACCAACCAGGTAGCATACATTTACTGGTCTGAGGCCCCTGGCACATATGTAGCAGAGGACTATCTGGTCTGGCCTCAGTGGGAGAAGATGTGCTTACTACTCTAGAGACTTGAGGCCCCAGGGAAGGGGGTGGGTTGATGGGGGGGAGGGGGTGGAGCACCCTCTCAGAGGCAAGTGGGAGGAGGAATGGGATGAGGAACTGTGGGAGGGGAACCAAGGAAGGAGCAAGGACTTGAATGTAAATTTAAAAAAATTAATTTTTAAAAAAAGAAATAATTGAGCCGGGCGTGGTGGCACACACCTTTAAACCCAGCACTGGGGAGGCAGAGGCAGGCGGATTTCTGAGTTTGAGGCCAGCCTGGTCTACAGAGTGAGTTCCAGGACAGCCAAGGCTATACAGAGAAACCCTGTCTCAAAAAACAAAAACAAAACAAAGAATTAATTGGGTTTCATATGTAAAGTGTTTGATTACCCTTAACTATATAAGGAACCACCTCACTACTTAACAGTGAAACAACATCCGCTGCATTATCTTAGGAGCTCTATAGGTTGACTGAGCCCTGTTGGAGGATTCTGCTGTGTAGTTGACTGAGCCCTGTTGGAGGATTCTGCTGTGTAGTTGACTGAGCCCTGTTGGAGGATTCTGCTTTGTAGGTATTGATGGGAATACCTGAAAACCTACTGCATGCAACACCCCCAAGCAGCCCTTGTTGGTACCTCGGCAGGAACATTCAGGAATGTACGCAAGGCCGGCTGCAGATATGACACTTGGATATCCAGGACCCTTTCTGTACAGTCTCTGCTCGCTCTCCCTCCCTTCCCCTCTCTCTCCTATCACCTGCTCTTTGCGAGAGTTGATTTGGACTTCACACATAGCAGCATAGAGCTCGCAAAAAAATGCAAAACTGGAGAATGTTCTGAGGTGAGCTCATCACTTCCACCTCATTTCTTGGTTAAAGGATATCTAGGGAATTCTAAATCCACGTGAGCTGGGACTGCACAAGAAAAACGGTCTGAAAAGACGCGATCCTTGGGGAGGGGAAGCTTGCTCTGGAGGTCAGTTACCACAGGTCATGGAATTCAGAGGCAGTTTTTCCAAGCACAACAATTCAGTGAGAAGTCGAGAGAAACCAGCTTGAGACAGTCAGCTTGGAGAGAAGTTTTGAGCCAAAGGTTAGACCTAATCCTTCTAAGAATGTTTAAAAAAACTCTAAATCTAAACACAATACACCAACAAGAAGCCTATATACGTACAACAGGACCCCCTCCTAGTGAACACTGGTAACTTGGAAGTTAGAAAGCCTTAGTCTCTTGACAGCACCATAGCCTCTCACGGATGGACATAACAGTAATTTCTGTCTCCATCTATGTCTCTGTCCCTATCCCCATCATTCTGTGTGTGTGTGCACACACGCGTGTGCATGTGTGCACATGTATACATATGTTAATAGTGAGCCTGCAATCCCTCTGCCTCAGCCTCCCAAGTACCTAGGATTACAAGCCCCAAATGCCAGACCAGCAGTAGACCTGTCATTTCTGAAACTGATCTAACACTAAAGAAAGTTTCTTATTCTGTGTGTTTTAAGAAAAACCTGAGGCTGAGTGTGGCAGTGGGGTACACCTGTACTCCCAGCACTCAGAAGGCAGAGACAGGTGGGTCTCTGTGAGATTGTGGCCTGTCTGGTCAACAAGAGTGACTTTCGGGACAGCCAGAGTTACATAGTGAAACTCTGTCTTGAAAGAAAGAAAGAAAGAAAGAAAGAAAGAAAGAAAGAAAGAAAGAAAGAAAGAAAGACAGACAAGACTGGGGAGGATGAAAACTCAGTTAGCTGCATACACTCACCTTATCTTAAACACTGTACTTATTTTGTATAATAGAACATTTTCATTTTCAAAACAGCTCTTTACTTTTATTTTTATTATTTGTGCATGAGTATTCTGCCTGCATTGTCTGTACACCATATGCATACAGTGCCTATGGAGACCAGAAGAGGGCACTGGATCCCTCTGACTGGAGCTACCGACAGTTGTGTGAAACCATGTGTGAGCCAGGAATCAAACCTGGGTCCTCTACAAGAGCTGCGAGTGTTGGACAACAGGGTAGCTTGAGAGATGGTTCAGTGGTTAAGAGTACTTGCTGTTCTTCAAGAGGACCTGAGTTTGGTTCCCAGCATCTATGCTGGGTAGCTCGCTGATGCTTACCACTACAGCTCCAGGAGACTCAGTACCCTCTTCTGACCTCCATGGGCATCCATGTATGTCTGGATAGTATTTACTGTGCCTGGGCAAGATACACTCATACAGACACACCCACACACACAAAAAAAATAAATCTTTAAGAAAGAAGAAGACTAGAGAGGAGACAGAGACTGAGAAGGTAGCCTTGTGAGATAAGCAAGCTTCCTGGACAAGCAACAAAGGGCAGTGGGGATGAGGCTCGGAGGGCAGGGTGATAACTCGGTGTGTATAAAGTCCTAGGTTAGTGGTTCTCAACCTGGGGGTCACGACCCTCCTGAGGTCCAATGACAATTTTCACAGGGGCTGCATATTAGCTGTTTATATTATGATTCATAACAGTAGCAAAATTGCAGTTGTGAAATTTATAGTTGGGGCCCACTGCAACATGAGGAACTGTATGAAAAGGACCCAGCATTCAGAAAGCTGAGAACCATTGCTCTAAATTCAATTTCCACCACAATATAGACTAGTCATGTGGGCTTGCCTGTAATCCCAGCACTAAGGAAGTTGAGATAAGAGGATCAGAAGTTCAAAGGATGAATCTGAAGCCAGTCTGGGCTACAGGAGATCCGACCACGTTATCCAGAAAACTAACAAACAGGGCTGGGGAGCTGGGCCAGTGAGGTGCTTGCCATGCCACATGAGATCCTGAATTCAACCCCTTTGAGCCCACATTTAAAACAAAACAAAACAAAAACAAAAAAATCCCAGGAAAAAAAAAAAAAAAAAAAAAGAAAAAAAAAGTAGCCGGGCGTGGTGGCGCACGCCTTTAATCCCAGCACTCGGGAGGCAGAGGCAGGCGGATTTCCGAGTTCGAGGCCAGCCTGGTCTACAAAGTGAGTTCCAGGACAGCCAGGGCTACACAGAGAAACCCTGTCTCGAAAAACCAAAAAAAAAAAAAAAAAAAAAAAAAAAAAAAAAAAAAAAAAAAAAATCCCAGGTACCTTGGTATGCACCCCTAATCCCAGCACTGGGGAGACAGACAGGATGATCTCAGGGACTCGTTGACCAGCCCATGTGGCTGAATGAGCAAGCTAGGCTCAGTTAAGATACCCTCTCTCAGAAGCTAAGATGGAGAGACATCAAGGAAGACGCCTGATGCTGACTTCTGGCCTCCACAGACATGTACGTACACACACACACACACACACATATACACACACACAGACTCATAGCCACAGCGAGACTCACACAGACACACACAGACACACATAGAGAGGGACTCATACCCACAGAGGGTCTCTCTCTCTTTCTCTCCCTCTCTCTCTCTCTCACACACACAGACACACACACACAGACTCATAGCCACATAGAGACTCACACATAGAGAGGGACTCACACCCACAGAGTCTCTCTCTCTCTCCCTCTCTCTCTCCCACACACAGACACACACACACACAGACTCACACAGACGTGCACACAGAGAGAAACACATACACACAGAGACTCATACACTCGCACACCTTGAAAAAGGAAAAGAGAGGTCTTTAGTTTGGCTTTGGTTTTCCATGTCTTTCTTAACCCCACCCAAGAGTATGGCCTGGAGCTTACCAACCCTGAGCTTGGCCTGGTAGTGATTGGAAAAGCTGAGTCACCGCTGGGAAAGAGGCCAACTCTGTGCTAGATGAGGAGAAACCCTAGGATACCCCATGCCAGGACCGGAGCACTTCCGCTAGGCCTATCCCCTCCAAGGGTGGGTCAGAAAGTTCCCTTCATGGCTGAAGAGACATTAATGACGCTTGCTAAGCTTATTGCTGTTGGATGTTGATTTTATCAAGAAGCCACTAGATAGCATCAACCGTGCCTGGACAATATGAACTTGCCCCTCCTCACCTGCTCACACTTGGCTCCATGCAGGTTATTTTGAGGCAGAGCTTAATTTTTAAGAAATCAGTAATGAATCTTGTTTAATCTCTTAATCCTCTTGCCTAATTCTCTTTTACATTAAGGGATTAAATCCTGAAGAGGAGACATGGCCAAACAGTGACTCACTCTTCCTTAAGCTCTCTGTCCCCAAAGACAGAGAGAGGAGAAGGCTTGGGTGGTACGCACTGCTCAGTGCCACAGTCACCAGGCCCGGGCCCATCTAGTCAAACTTCCCTTTCACGGCACAAAAGAATTAGTCTTTAAGGGATGCTCATCTTGTTGCTGCTGTGGAGTGTCCTATCAAGAGACTGACCTTGGTAGCTCATGGTCACACCTGGTCTGCCTGGAACTGCTTGGCTCACTATGGGATGGGCCATCTGAGTCATCTGAAATCTGGCCCGGCCCCCTGCAAGCCTAGTCATTTGCTTGGTGACAGGCCAGGATTAATGGCAAAGAAGAGACTGGGGCCCCAGAGAGAGGGGCCAGGAAAGATGCACTGGGGTATTCTTGAAACTGAGGTGGATGAAGAGAGAGGCCAAGCCTCTATCTAGCAGAACGGAACCTGGGTGAGTCCATTCACTCTACAGAACCTGGAAACTTCTGTCCTGTTCACAGAGTCCTACAGCTCTCACTCTTGGCTCTCACTCCCTGCTTCCTGTTTGGGCCTGAGCTAATGAAGCATGGAGTGACAGGGCAGTGGGGCTTGAAGGATACCTGCTCAGGGTTACCTGCAGGCTTACGACTTCTGAATGGGATCTGGGACATGTGTCTTCTGCCATACTTCATACAAACAGCAACCTTGTGGGCAGGACAGCAAAAGAGAGCTTGATATGGCAAGATACAACCTCCTCCCCATGGAGCCCGGCAATCTGGCTTAACACCCATGCCCCTGGGACACCATCCTTTCAGGCAGGGCATCAAAATCAAGTGGCAACCAGCAATAGTTGCCACTATTGCCACTCAGGTAAACACACTCTTGGCCTTACATTTCACTGGACTGGCCTGTCACACGATTGGCATGGTTGACCTCTGACAAGTGCCCTGTCCAGTTTGACTGAAGGATCTAGACCTCAAACTCAGAAATTGCCTGTCTCTGCTGAGAATCCCAGCCACTGCCTTGGAATTGTTATTGAAAATACCCAAATCAATCATCAAAGCTGAGCCGTATGCCTTGCCTGGTTCATAGCTGTGTTCCTCCCACTGTAAGAAAGAAGAGTTTTAACTGTGGAGAGACGGGTAAATGTGTAACAAGGAAATGCTGTGGCCTCTCAAGGATCCAAAGCAGGACAGAAAACTAGAAAAGGATTCTGGGAAGCAGATGATCAGGTGTGGAAGGTCACGTCTCTAGACCTATGTCTGCCCCTCCCTCCAGCCCCTTCCATGTTCCTCTGGCTTCTCCACACCTTGCAACTGAGCATAATAATGCAGCCAACATTTTAATCTACAAAAAATATGAGAGAGAGAGAGAGAGAGGGAGGGAGAATGTGCAGGAAAAGAGGAGAGGAGAGAAGAAAAGAAAACCCTGAGTTAGAGAGATGGTTCAGTGGTTAAGAAAGTTGCCGAGGACCCAAGTTCAGTTACCAGCGCCCATGTTGGGAGGCCTCCTGTAACCCTGACTCTAGAGAATCTGATACCTCTGTAGACACCAACATGCACAGCTTCGTGATCTCACATAGACACACACATACATACACACATACATACATACACACACACACACAAAAGAAATCTTTCTTTAAAAAGAAGATAAAACCCTCGGACAGGTATGGGGGCTCCTGTACTTAGAAGGTGGAGGCAGGAACATCAAGGGTATGCTTAGCTACGTGGCAAGTTCGAGGCTAACCTGGAATACCTGAGACCAACAATCCAAACGACCAAGGGGGTGGGGAGGGAGGGAATTGGGGAAGGAACAGTAAGGCAGAAAATTCTAAGACATCTTAAGAACAAAAACTGGGGAAGTTCAACTGAGAAGAATCAATTTTCACCAGGACTCACAGAACTCAGTAGGCAGAGGCATGAGGGTCTCTGTGAGTTCAAGGTCAACCTGATCTACAATGTGAATACCAGGACAGCCAGTGCTATACATAGAAAACCAAAAAGTCAAAAAGGGGTCAATTTTCATTTACAAAGGCAGGCTAGAGTTGCTCTGGATCTGCAGAGCAGGGCTTAGTGTTCCCTAAGGACATCCCTCTCGTCTCCACCTTAACCTTTTCTAACAGCCTGGGGACTGCCAGGGTCTATACACACTGAGCCAACGGGGTGCCTCTTTCCATCCTCCTCTCCTCCCTGCTTCCCCCCCACTCCCCACCGGACCAATATCTAGCAAATTCCTCACCCCAGGTGAACTACTGCTTTGATGTCAGACACCACGCGTGCAGCTGGTGGTACCAAAATGGAAGAAAATCCACAACTTCTTTGGACAGTCTCAAAGGAGTCAAGTAAACAACTGTTGGGAGCCAATTCTTAGCAGAAAGCGGCTGTCATCTCTGCAGCCATCTCGGGCTATTTACTTACAGGTGGTACTTTTCCACCCTGACGAGAGACTTGTTTTCCTAGCATGATATTTTTGGAAGAAGCCCACCACAGCTGAAGACACTCTGATAACATCTTGTTTTTCTCCTATACATCCTGGACTTGTGGTTAAGTGTCACCAACTGCACTCCCCAGCGAGTGCATATATACCCATAGTTGCCTTTCAATAAACGAGACTTGATCCGACAGCCTGTCTTGTCTCCATTCTTCGAGTCTCTTGCCCCTCAGTCCCCACTCTCTCTCCTGCAGACCCCCTTGACTGACCTGAGGACCGGGTCAAACGACCACTAGACTTCATGCAAGAGTCTAAACTAGAGGTGCATATTGAGGGTTGTTCACTGAGGAATGGAGGGGTTTCAAGGAACAGAGATTTGACACTTAGCCTACAAAAGACAAAACAGCCAAGCACAGGGTAGTTACTGTTTCATGGACAAGAGATGTGAAGGGCTGCAGTTCATGGCTGACTGAACTGGATACCATTTATATATTGTCATGTGTGTGTGTGCACATCACTGTGTACACACAAAGCTTCGTTCCTTATGTTGTGTGTGTGTGAATGTGTGTTTGTATGTTTAAAGATTTCTTTTTATTTATGTGACTCTGTGCATCTCAAAAAAAAAAAAAAAAGGAAACAACAGAAGGAAAGAAAGATGGAGGCAGGAAGGGCCCTGTGGGAGGGCTGTAAGGGCTGAGCCCTTCTACCTTGCTTTTTGAGACTCGGTCTTTCATTGGCCTGGATCCTGTCAACTAGACTAGACTGGTTTGACCAGCAAGCCCCAGGGCTACCTGCCTCCACCTGCCAGTGCCTGAGCCACCACGACTGGCTTTATTTCCCCGTGGGTTCTGGGCTTGAACTCAAGTCCCCATGCTTGCGTGACACACATTTTACCAACGGAGGGGCCACTGCCTTCATCTTCCTTTAAATCTTCCCTGAGGTAAGTTTAATGCAAGCATTTTAGTCTTCCACTTGACATTTTTGATCCAACAGTTCTGTCATTTTCTGGTACATAAAATATCCCTCCAGGTTCCTAAAATCTTTAATAAGACGCTCAAGCCAAATCTGTTTATTCATGAAGTTCCTTGTAAACCGACACATTTCAGTTCTTCAGGGCGACTGCCCTGTGAGAGCCAGGGTGATGCTCTCCCATCATCACTAACAAAAATGACAGGCTTGGTTGACTTCACTCGGCTCTGATTGCTAAAGCCGTTTGCAGTTCTTAAAAATGCTTATATACAGTTGGATGTGGTGGTCCACCTTAATTTCAGCACGCAGGAGGCAGAGGCAGGCGGATTTCTGAGTTCGAGGCTAGCCTGGTCTACAAAGTGAGTTCCATCCAGGACAGCCAAGGCTACAACGAGAAACCCTGTCTCAAAAAAAACAAAAAAAGAAAGAAGAAACATTGTCTCCAAAACAAAAACTAAACAAACAAACAAACAAACATTGCTTATACCTGTTCACGCAAGTGCAAGACACTCCTGTTGAAGAATCCGAGGGCAACAAATGAGGCCGAGCAGTTCACACAGGCAGAGACAGGTGAGCAGGGCCTGTTGGTGCTGTTTAATATTCAACCTGAGAGGTCAGGTGGGATGCGCTCTCTGAATGCAAGCCACAGGAAGAAAAATACCCCACGATTCTACCTTGGAGCCACGGCAAAATAAATATGTATATATATATTTGCAGGGCTTGGGAGGGGTATTTCTTTTATTTGGCTTTTTGAAACAAGATCTCTATGTAGCTCTGGCTGTCCTGGTCGCTCTGTAGACCCAACTGGCCTCACATGCACAGATATCTGTCTGCCTCTGCCTCTCAAGGGGAGGATTGAAGACACGCCCAATTCAAGGAGCGTTGTACTTAATTTCTTTGCAGCCTTTCTTCATGGTATTTTGAAATGACAGTACAGTGTTTACCTGATCCATACCTGCTTTCACTGAGCAGTTCATTATTAACACTTTAATTTTTTATGCTTAGTTGGGTTTTGCTTTTTTTCGTTTGTTTTATTTTTGTCTCAAATAGCCAGAGCTGGCTTCAAACTCAATCTGTAGTTAAGGATGACTCTGACTCCTAGGCCTCTTGCTGCTTGCCACCTTCCAAGGGCTGAAATTTCAGGTGTAACAAACATGATGCCCTGGCATGGTAGTACACACTTTTGGTTTTTGTTTTGTTTGTTTGTTTGTTTGATTGATTGATTGATTTCGAGACAGGGTTTCACTGTGCCACCATGCCTGGCCCAAAAAATGTGTAGCCCAGGCTGGCCTTGAACTCGTGATCCTCTTGCTTCTGCCTCCACCTCCTTCAGCAAATACTACTGGTGCGTGCCACTAGGCAGGCAGGTCTGTATGAGTTCCAGGCCAGCCTGGGTCTTCAGAGTGAGTTCCAGGCTAGCCAGTTGTGGTGAGACCCTGTCTCAAAGCACGACAACAAGCAATGCTTCGGTTGTACTTTATGGATTGGTCACTGTCCAAACTCAAAAACTTTAGCTCCTGAGCTTGTCCCAGTTTCTTTCTCTCCAGCGCTTTCTTCCTCCCGTTCTCTGATGCGGATCCTGCAGGCTGAGCTCTCCAAACTGCTTGGAGAACTCCCTTTGGCTGCTGCTACTAGATGTTCTTCCTAGAAGGAATTATTGTTGCTGCTCCCTCTCTCTCTCTCCCGCCCCACATAACGATTTGCCACGAGAGTTCGAGGAATGTAAACATCTTCGGTATTTATTTATTTATTTTAGGTTCAGCCACGTGATCAGCTTTAGCCAGTGCAACATTTGTGGTCTTGGCAAGAGCACGGGCTTGAACTGGACCAGACTGGCCAGTTTGGTTTAACCTCTGGCCTGTATTTCCACATCAACAGGCCCAGGAAACTGATCTGAACCAGCCCCAAAGCCCGAGGCAGAGCAGCTGTCAACCCGGGAGGAAGGAAACCAAAGCAAGCAGCCAGAGCCTCTGAGAGAGAGGTTGTCTGTGTGCTCCCTTCGGCAGCCAAAGCCTTCTAAGAACAGATGTCTAAGGGCTAAGAGGCTAAGGGCAGAACACTCAGGAGAGGTGGGTGGGTACAGGTACTCCCCTCCCCGCTCTCATCTCCTTGCTTCTCTTCCCCTCCCCTCCCCTCTCCTCCTCTCCCCTCTCCTCCCCTCCCCTCCCCTTCTCCTTCTCTCAACTCTCACTCTCGTCCTCTCCCTTCTTTTCTCCTCCACCCGTCTCCCCTCCACCCGCCTCCCCTCCACCCTCCTCCCCTCCACCTTCCTCCCCTCCACCCTCCTCCCCTCCTGACATGCTGGGAACCAAACTCTGGTCCTCTGGAAATGCAGCAAGTGCTCTTAACATCTGACGCATTTCTCCGGCACCTGCTTGTGCTTTTTTAGACAGTGTCTCTTATAGTCCAGGCTGGCCTTGAACGCCCTATGAAACCAAAGATGACCTTCAACTTCTGGTCCTCTTACCAATACCTTCTGCGTGCTGGAATTACAAGCAAGTCTGTGTGTATTGTGTATCTGCTTGTGCTAGCCCCTGAGTACACATTTGGAGGTCAATGCCAAACGTCTTCCTCTATAGCTGTCTGCCATAGTTTTGAATCTGTCTCTCCAGTGAGTCTGGAGCTAGCCACTCAGCTTGACTGGCAGGGCACTGTGGCCCTGGAATCCACTCAGCTTTGTTCCCCTCCCCCCATACCCAGTGCTGGGGTTAGAGACGAACCTCCAGCTTTCACTTGGGTGCTGGGGGTCTGAACTTGGGTCCTCGTGGTAACACAGCGGACATATTACTGATTGAGGCATCTCCCCAGGTCTAACCCTTTTAAAAATACTGCACCCTTTTGAGTAGGAAACTGACCTGGTTTACTGACCTGAAATACAAAAATTCATGTATTAGAGAAGTAAATATCGTAGGATGTGAATATCACTGTGGTTGTTCAGTAGTCTCAAAAACCATGGCCCAGAGGCTGCTGGCAGGGCTCAGCGGTTACAAGTGCTTGCTGCTCTTACAAGAGGACCTAAGCTCAGTTCCCAGCATCTGTGCTGGGCAGCCGCCAACTGTAATTAAAGACCCAGGGACTATGGTGCCCTCTTCAGGCCTCCTTGATTACATACACTTGCAACTCAAAAATTAGCCCATACTCGGAAAGTTCTCTTTTAAAAACAATAATAATTATTAGTCATTTTAATAGAAATCCAATAAATGTGTGTTACACATAAAGGTTAAAAAGGCAAAAAAAAAAACATTTTAATGGAAAATCAAGCTGTAGGAGAATAAACTCGGGGTTTAACTGTAAAGACTTTAGTGAGTCTTGTCACCTAACATCATTAGACACTGTCAAGGAGTCTTCTCACATCATTGAACATCCTTCTACAGCACTCGTGTGAAGAAGCCATAGCCACTACTAACACAGGTTGCTATAATTTATGTAGCTGGCTCTCTAGAGCTAAGTGATTCTTTCTTCCTTTTAATTATACTAACTAAAATGCCTCTGGACATTATTAGAGAGAGAAAGACATTTGCACAGATCTCTGATCTTTCCCCTAAAGCACATTTCCATGTAATTTCAGTAAAAATCTATTGGATCAGAAACTGTGCACATTGATAAGATCCTGTTTCCAATGACAGCCAACCTTACAGAAAGACTCCAGCTACTCCTGCCGCTATAGGACATTATTGCTTACATTAAACTTATGGGGCAGGGGAGCCTGGAGAAATGGCTCCGGGGTTAAGACTGGTTCTTCTTCAAGCAGAATCTGGGTTCATCCCCAGCACCCATATGGTGGTTCACAATCCTCCATAACTGCAGGTCCGGAAAATTTGATGCCATGCTGGCCTCCTTGGGGACTGCACACATTTGGCGGATATACATACATGCAGACAAAGCACCCATACACATAGATTAACACTTAAACCCACTTTTAAAGGAGCAGAGCTTTTTTTTTGTTAATTTGCTTCTATTTGCCCACTCAAAGCATAGGATTTTTCATGTATCTGCTGTCGTTTGCCCTTCTACAGCAGACTGCTTGTCCCAAAGTCTGCTTTTGTCAAGACCTATAAGGCTTCCTCTAAACAAATATGTGTCATACAAGCATCAAAGGTTTCCCCCAAGTGTCTCATCTTAAGAGACTTACAAGTGGACTTTTTTTTGTTGTTTTGTTTTGTTTTTGTTTTGTTTTGTTTTTCAAGACAGGGTTTCTCTGTATAGCCCTGGCTGTCCTGGAACTCACTCTGTAGACCAGGCTGGCCTCGAACTCAGAAATCTGCCTGCCTCTGCCTCCTGAGTGCTGGGATTAAAGGTGTGCACCACCACGCCTGGCTTACAAGTGGACTTTTTTTTTAAATAATAATTATTTATCTATTATATGAGTACACTGTCCTCAGACACACCAGAAGAGGACATTGGGTTCCATTACAGGTGGTTGTGAGCTACCATGTAGTTGCTGGGATTTGAACTCAGGACCTTTGGAAAAGTAATCAGTGCTCTTAACCGCTGAGCTGTCTCTCCAGCCCCCACAAGTGGACTTTTTTAGTAGTCAAAGTTAACCTATTTTTACCCCTATGCTATCTACCTTTTGTGTTATATTTAGAAAGATCTTTTCAAAAGAACATCACATAAATATTTACAGGTCTGTTTGCCCACACATGGGTCCTGAAAGAGAATATAAAGCTAATTTGTTTTTTTAGTTTCAACTTCATCATAGGTTTTTTTTTTTCCTTTTTTTCTGGTGTCGATATGTGAGTTCAGCTTTTTGAGTATTGAAGTAGCAAGAGCCACATTTGCACCCCAAAATTGTGAGGGTTGTGGTTTCTTCATGATGCTGCTGGCCAATCGTGCTTTAGGAGTTTCACATAGACTTATCTAGAAATAGCGATTTAAAACAACAACAACAAAAACAGTTTTATGTGGGGGTAAGTGTTCTGTAATCTGAAAGTCTTCCAATTTTTCTGTCAAAACACTGCCCCTTGTGTGTGCGCGCACACACACACACATACACCGTTTCATTGTTTCTGAGAGCATCTTACAGCGCTGCCTAGCTGGCGTTAGACTCCTGACCTCCCTCCTCAGCCTCCTGAGTGTGAGCCACCAGGCTAGACTTGGCCTTTGGTTTGTCTTTTGTTTTGCAATGGGGTTGGTCAGCATCAGTTACTTTTCTGTTGCTGGGATAAAATACTATGACCAAAGGCAACTCATGGAAGAGTTTCTCCTGCCTCGAGCTTCCGGGAGTTCCAGAGAGCTCCATGCCCATAATGGTGGGGAAGGCATGGAGGGAGGAGCCTGAGACTACATCCTAATCGCACACTGGAAGCTGAGAGAGCAAGCAGGAAGTGGAGTGAGGTTATAAATTCTCCAAGCCCTCCCCCAATGACTTACTTCCTTCTGCAAGGCTCCACCTCCCAAAGTTCCGTCCACCAATAGAGAACCAAGTGTTTAGATACATGGGTCTATGGTGTGTGTGTGTGTGTGTGTGTTTTGACAGAAAAATTGGAAGACTTTCAGATTACAGCTGCTCTCAGATTCCTAGGCTCACGTGATCATCTTGTCTCCATCTCCCAAGCAGCTAGGGTGACGAAAACATACCACCAAGTTCAGCTGCCCTACATCTCGCCAAAACTAAGTCATTTTTCTGGATGTGGGACTTTCAGACTAAACTGGGAGACGTCCAAGGCAACTGGGACCAAGGAGTCACTGTGGCTGTCAGGTTCCTCGGACTGTGTGGGAGACATGCGCAGTTCACACAGGGATGCCGGGCTGTGTGGAGTCACAGTCGATGCTCTTGTGAGTGGATGTGTTTGCTGAATTGTCCTCTAGGGATCCCCGGTGTGCTAGAATCGTGAAGAGAAGGTGGTTTAGGCACTGGGGAATTGGTTCCATACGGAAAGTGTATGCCATGCAGGCATGAGGACCAGAGTTCAGATTCTCGGTACAAACATAAAAGCCAAGGCTCTGGTATAGCTCCAGGCTCTCAGGGATTGGGCAGAGATAGGAGGATCCCTGGGGCTCCCTGGCTAGTTCAGTTAAAGATTCTGTCTGAAAGAATAAATAAGCATTTAAAAATTTTCTAAGGACTGGTGAGATGGCTCAATGGGTAAGAGCACCCAACTGCTCTTCCAAAGGTTCTGAGTTCAAAATCCCAGCAACCACATGGTGGCTCACAACCATCCATAATGAGATCTGACTCCCTCTTCTGGAGTGTCTGAAGACAGCTACAGTATACTTACATATAATAAAAATAAATAAATCTTTAAAAAATTTTTTTAAGGTGGAGAAGCAATTGAAGAGGGTGCCTGACATCTGCCTCTGGCCTACACATGGGCACTCTGTGCGCACAAGAATGTCTCTCCGCACATACACAAGTGCATGTGCAATGACAGGAGCCTGCTTTAGCAGAGGAGTGGAGGTACTTGACAAGACTGAAGAACTGGAAGGACCGGTATGGAACGGGATTCCAGATTTCAGGAATCAGAGAGGCACTGCAGGGAAGAGACCCAGCCCCCAGCCTGACAAGATAGAGTTCAGGTACCACAGGCTTGGGAAACAGAATCGGGTTTCAAGCACAAAATCTCCTTAGGGACTAAGGCTCAGGGTATTGGCTCTGGAGTTTCCAAGAGTGAACAATTAGGAAAGGGGAGATGCACTAAGAGGCTCTGTCCTAAAGCCTCAAAGAGGGCTACCAAGATGGTTCTGTGAATAAAGGTGCTTGCTACCAAGCCTAACAACCTGAGTTCGATTCTTAGGACCCACAGAGTGGAAAAGAAATTACCGGCTCCCTCAAGTTGTCCTATGACCGCCACATTCACGGACGCATAAATAAAATAAATAAATAAATAAATAAGGCATTCATGAGACAATGTGAAAATCACACACAGCCAGCCGGTTCTCCTTTCCTTAAGCTGCCTGCCTGCCAGTGCTAATTTTAGTGTCAGGGCAGTCTAGAGAAGCGGCTCCCACCGGTTCCTGCCAGTTCAGACTGCGCATTGTTCTTTCGTTTCCTGAAATATCTAACTTTGCATTTCTTTTAAAAAAAATACTACCCCCAATATGCATTGGGATAAAATTAGATCATGAAGAAAAATGTAACGACGAAAGCAAAAGTTCCTGCCATTGCTCTCGATTTAACTGGCTGTTGACGTTTCTGTGTTCTGTCCCGCTCATAGGGAGCCACTGACTTTGTCTCTGGAAGTTCAACTGTGTGTGATTTCTTTGGGGAAGGCTGAGGTATAAGGGTTTCACCATACTAGCCAACCAGCCTGGCATGGCACCTGAGATCGTCCCAGCTCAGCCTTCCAAGCGCTGGCATTCTGGTGTGCATCACCACATTCGACTCCAAATGTCATTTCTGGATGGTGTGTGGGGTGGGGGTTGTTTGATTGATTGATTGATTGATTGTATGATTGTTTCATTTTGTTTGAAACAGGATCTCAAAGTGATACAGTCTGGCCTCAAACTCACTATGCAACTAATTGGCCTTAACTCTCTTCCGGTCTGTCTCTCAAGCTAGGGTTACAAACATGTGACATTATGCCTGGCTTGCTAAATGCCTTTTCTAACTGAATTGGTTGGTTGGTTGGTTGGTTGGTTGGTTAGTTGGTTAGCTAGTTGGTTAGTTAGTTGGTTAGTTACATACTTATTTAGTTAGTTGAAACCCAGTCTCCTATAGGCCTGCCTGCCCTCAAACTTGCACAGTAGCTGAAGTTAACCTTGAACTCCTCATCCTTCTGTCTCCACCTCCCAACTTCTGGAAGCCTGCATCACCATACCCCCACCTTAATATATTGTTTTAACATAACACTTGCTGAAAACTTTTCCCACCTCAATAGATAGTATCTATATCAGCATCAGATGCCAGCTCACCAGAACCTAGTCTTCTCTGGGAGCTGGAATTCTGGCCATGCCTGTCAAGGGCGGGCTTGATTGAGTTAATGTGAGAAGACTCTTCTTAACCATGGGTGGGAGTTGTTCCCTAGGCAACGGATCCTGGACTCCACAGAGTGGAGAACAGTGAGCTAAGTCGTGGCCAGCATACACACACACTGCTTCTTGGTTGTGCATGGGATGCAGCCAGCTCCTCCGAGCTCCAGGTGCCTTGGCTTCCCCCATTCTTCCTGCTCCATGGCAGCCTGTAACTTGAGCTGTGAGTCTGAGTAAACCTTTCTCCCTTAAGTTGCTTTTGTCAGAGTATTTAACAACAGCAACAGGGAAAGAAGCTAAGATACATATTGTTTCCTTAAACTGACAGTCAAAATAAGGGTACAACAGTCACTCTAGGGTTCACTGGGTTCTGAATTATGAACTTGCCTTAGCCCTTCCTTCAATAAATATAACTGAAAGGACTGTGTCTACATCTATTTTTTTAAGATTTATTATTTTATTTATGTGTATGTGAGTGTGCACGTTCCTGTGTATATGCAGCTGCCCCCAGAGACCAAAGGAGGGCATCAGATCCCCTGGAGCTGGCATGACAGGCACTTTGTGAGTTGCCACATGTGGGTGCTGGGGACCAAACTCTGGCTGTCCTCTGCATGAGCAGGAGATGCCCTTGACTTAAGAGCCATGTCTCCTAAATTTATTTTTAGCGGACACATTTAGAGATTAAGAGGCAGATCCTGAAGCCTGGCATGGTGGCACACATCTTTAATATCAGCACTGGGGAGGCAGAGGCAGGTGTGGTGAGTTTGAGGCTAGTCAGGTCTACATAGTGAGTTCCAGGATAGCCAGAGCTAATAGTGAGACCCTGTTGATAGATAGATAGATAGATAGATAGATAGATAGATAGATAGATAAGATAGATAGACAAATGATAGTCAGGTCTACATAGTGAGTTCCAGGATAGCCAGAGCTAATAGTGAGACCCTGTTGATAGATAGATAGATAGATAGATAGATAGATAGATAGATAGATAGATAGACAGACAGATAGATAGATAATTGATAGACAGATGATAGGTAGATAGATAGATAGATAGATAGATAGATAGATGGATAGATAGATCATTAGATAATTGATAGATAGATAGGTAGGTAGATAGATAGATAGATAGACAGACAGACAGACAGACAGACAGCAGGTTCTAGAGTCTGGTTGCCTGGATTCAAATGCTTTCTTTTTCAGCTCTTTTCTTTCCTTTCTCCAGCTGTTCATTTTCATCTGAAAATAGGAACCATAGTGAGGTCTACAGGGTAAGATTGCTGTCACAAGGACCCCTTTTGCGTGCCCAACAGGTTTAGCAGAGCTTCTGACTTAGAAGCTCTCTAAGAGCCATTCCCAGAATACCTTCTGTAATTACACTGCCTTCTCCAAAAAGATTCGGCCAATGTTGATTCATTGAGGGTAAAAATCCAGTCCCTGGTGTTCTCATAGGATCTATCTAGCTCTTACATAAAAGTTTTTAAATGGTAGTGCTTGCTGGTCTTCCCAGTTTGCCTGCACTATGGGCAATTTCTCCTGGGGACTAAGGGTTATCATTCCCTCAAACAGGTTCTGTCTGCCTAGTGGTCAAGAGACTAAATTGACAGCCTTTAACCCTGTGAGAGAACTGAGCTCATTGACCTGGGATAGCAAGTTTGACAAAATTTGTCCTTTAATTAAAGGGACATTGAGTGCTCAAATACATGTGTGTGCATGTCTGAGTGCTAGAGAGAGAGAGAGAGAGAGAGAGAGAGAGAGAGAGAGAGAGAGAGAGAGAGAGAGAGTGTTTTGGTGCTTTTTGAGACAGGGACTCATAACCAAAGTGGATTATATAACCAGGAGTGACCTTGAACCTCTGACCAACATGCCCCAAATTCTGAGATTACAGTCATGCACCACCACATCTGTTCAACTTCTCTTTTTAAATAGAAATTTATAATTTAAACAGTAGCAACACCCTCAAGTCCTCCTCTTCCTCCTCCCCTTTCCTTCTCCTCCTCCTCTTCCTCCTCCTCTTCCTCCTCCTCCTCCTTCTGGTGGTGGTATTGTTTCAAGACAAGATTTGTCTGTACATCCCTGGGTGTCCTGGAACTCACTCTATAGAACAGGCTGGCCTTGAACTCAAAGATTCAGCCACCTCTGCCTTCTGAGTCCTGGGATTACAGAAGCTAGGAGGTGCCCCACCCCCTCCCAGTGGACCTCTGCTTTCTAAAAGGCCCTAACTTGCTTTCCCAAACAACTAGTTTGTCCCCAGGGAAAAGAGATGTCACATCTGGCTGGAGCAGTGGCCCTCAGTCACCACAGAACATTAGAGTACGCCTCAATCAGAGCTTCTGGAAAGATCCAGGTTGAGCTGCACAGGCGCACAACTAACCCTGGAGATTTTTCAAAGTCCTCAGGGGGCTGCGGTGGTCAGCAGAAACCTTGAGGTCCACTAGGCTACAGAAAAGAGTCAGGGGCACTCTCAAACCCAGCTTTGTGTTTTGTTTTGTTTTGTTTTGTTTTGTTTTGTTTTGTTTTGTTTTGTTTTGTTTTGAGGCAGGGCCTTGCTATGTAGCCCTGCATTAGCATATATCTCAGGCCTTGCTCTGTAGCCCTGGACGGCCTGGAACTTAGCATCCATCTCAGAATAGCCTCACCCTCAAATCAGTCCTCCTCCCTCAGCATTTCTAGTGCTGGAATGGAAGGTGTGAGCCACCCACGCCTTGCTCTGCGACTCATCTTAAGTGCCTTCCTGAGTGACCCTCAGTGGATAGATCCGTAAAAGCATTCTCTCCTCTGCTCTCAGAAGACCTGAGTTTGCTTCCCAGAACCCCTGGTGGTGCTAGATTGATTTAGTTTTGTTTTGTTCTATATTATGCCTGCTTATATGTCTTTGCGTCATGAGCATGCCCGTCATCTACAGAGGTCAAAAGAATGTATTGGATCTCCCAGAACTGGAAATATGAATGGTGTGAGCCCTGGACATCATCAAACCCAGGTCCTCCGGAACAGAAACAAGTGCTCTTAATGTCTATGTCCAGCCCCTCAAACCCACATTTTTAAAAAGATAGTCATAGGGGCTTTTTAAAAACATCTCTGTGCAACAGACAGAGGCCATTATAGAAAACCACAAAACAAGTGTTTGTGGGGGCAGGGAAGTGCAATGGCCATGCAGGCCCGACTCAATATAAAAGGGGCTGCTTGCCCTCTCCTCATTTTCTTGCCCTCTTGGTCTCTTGTTCCTCTCTTGCTCTTTCTCAGCTTCCCTTCCCTCCTCTTTCCCCATTCTCTTCCCCCCCCCCATGCTCATGGCCGGCCCTTCCCTTCCCTTCCCTTCCCTTCCCTTCCCTTCCCTTCCCTTCCCTTCCCTTCCCTTCCCTTCCCTTCCCTTCCCTTCCCTTCCCTTCCCTTCCCTTCCCTTCCCTTCCCTTCCCTTCCCTTCCCTTCCCTTCCCTTCCCTTCCTCTCTCTCTCTCTCTCTCTCTCTCTCTCTCTCTCTCTCTCTCTCTCTCTCTCTCTCTCTCTCTCTCTCTCTCTCTCCCCTTTCTCTGCCTCCACTACCCTCTTAACTCCCCTCCCCAGGCCATGAATAAACTCTATTCTATACTATACCATCTGTGGCTGGTCCCTCTGGGGGAAGGGATGCCCTGGCATGGGCCCGCTGAGGCACCCCCTTCCCCCATACCTCCATAGAACATATCCCCCTCCTCTATGGAAACTCCAGGCCACTGCACATCTCCCTACTCCAGTGCCTGCAGCCCCATGGCTAATTGGGCATAACCTTTGCTGCATCAGAACCCAAGCTGGGCTAGCCAGCATCACCCTTGGCCAAAATGGCCTCTGACATCCATCCCTGACTAAGTGATAACTGTGTCTCATCCCATTGGTGGGAGCTCAGCTTCATAATCTGATGTGACTGAGTTATTGGTGTTCAGGAAATATGGGCTCTTGCGGATCTAACTACCTTTGACAGAAAATGAAAGTTTCTCACAAAGGTCTGTCTGTTGTATGGAGACCCTGTCTCAAGGAAGACAGAGAGAGAGAGAGAGAGAGAGAGAGAGAGAGAGAGAAAACACAGTAGAACTCATTTCACTAATCACACAAGAAGAAGGTATTGGTCTGTTACCATTTTACAGGTAAGCGAATCCCAGAAATCTGTGACTGTAAAATAGTGGTTCTCAACCTCTGGGTCTCGACCCCTCTGGGGCTTGCCTATCGGCTATTTATTTATAGTCTTTAGGATTACACTCATAACAGTAGCAAATCGACAGCGAGGAAGGAGCGATGACATCATCTTCATGATGGGAGTCACCACAACATGCCTTGTTGAAAACCACTGCTGTGAAAGTCTCCCCTAGACAGTCTGCTGCTCTCATGCTGTGGGATCGCTAAGAATCTGATTCAGCCTCTTGCTTTATCTGTGTGTGTGTGTGTGTGTGTGTGTGTGTGTCCCCGTCTATAACACATATGCAACGGAAGACAGTTTAGGGTGTCTGTGTTCACCTTCCATGTTGTTTGGGACAGAGTCTCTTTCCCCAGGGCATCCATCAGCCTAGCCAGCCCGCAAGGTTCTGGGAATTCTTCTGTCTCTGCTGTGCACTTCACCATAGGTGTGCTGGTCACGTCTGGCTTTATTTACATGGTTTGGCTGGCAGGTAGGGGTAGGGGCTTCAAACTCTGGTCCTAATAAATAAATAAGTAGCGTAACTCGTCAGTCTGAAGAGGTATGTAAAACAATAATAACAATAAAATATACATAGTAAATTGTTGCTACAGGTTAGACCTGGCCAGAAACCTTTTTGCCCAATGTGTTCTTAATTCTTCACATTGGCCTTATAAGGTAGATATTGTTAGCTATGGTCAGTCCATTTTGTAAAGCTTCTCCACTGGCTTGTTTCTAGAATCTTTCTTTCTTCATTCTGGGGGGCTGGAGAGATGGCTCAGTGGTTAAGAACACTGGCTGCTCTTCCTGTCCTGAGTTCAATTCTTAGCAACCACATGGCCACCCTGACATAAGCTAGAGTCATGTGCAGAGAGGAGCAACATCGGTAATAGATCCTCTTCTGGTGTGCATGGAAACATGCCTGTTTTATATATTAAATAAATAAATAAACCTCTAGAATTTATCCTTGACTCTAAAATGTATAAGAAGCGATCTTCGCTCTGCTAAGTGGGTTTGCTCTCTCCTGAGGGCTTCCGCCGTTCTGCTGTCTGCCTGACCATCCATCGGTGGTGTTAATGACGTAATAACGCTCTCTATTTTAAAATAACAATTCACCTCAATGTTCTTGAACCCCTACAACCAAACCCTTTCAGGTATTGCGGATGTCTACGGATGTGCTGAGGCCCAAGCTCTCGCTCATACATACAGTAGTGACTGACACAGACAGATCACCAGGTAGCAATGAGATTTATGCTATGTCTGTGAAGTCATGTGAAGTCTGTGGTCTTGGTCAACTATATAGATTCTCTCAACATTCATGACAGTTTAAATGGGAGTGTAGAGTGACTAGGCTCAAAATGAGAGGTGACCAAGCCCAGTTAGAATATGAACGCGTGTTCAATACCTCTCTACTACACAGATCCATAACCTGGAAAGGGACGCTGAGGCTAGCCTCAAAGAGCATCGGCTTCCACAGGCACGGGTAGCCAGGAAGAGGCCAGTGACACCCAACTCTTTCTAGAACCTCCAGTGGCTCCTCAGGCAATAGATAAACTATGAGACACCCTCAAGTGCTGAGTTAGGCCCCTAGGTCAGGCAGGTACGAGTCATTAAACATCATCTCCGTAGGAAAAGGGGTGAGTTATTAAACCAGCAAAGTCCTTTGCTCTTTCTCAGCGAGTGGCAACCAGGAGACATTAACCAGGGACACACAGCAGACCTCCCATTGTTCCTTGGGGGAAAACATCAACAAAATTAAAGAGACCCCAGCAACACAGTTCCAGAACTTCGGATAAAGGAGTGGCAGAAATTCCATCGATTCTGTCCTGTTTTCTCAGCCTTGTCTGGTGGGTGCCTGAAGGAAAACACGGTCTGTTGAGCTAAATTCTTGTCCAAACAACACAATTCACTTCCTCCTCCTCCTTTTCCCTTTCCTTCTCCTCCTTTTCCGCCCTCCCCCCCCCCCAAGGCTTCTAGAAAGTAAATTTTACAGCTTTCTTTCAGTAATTCTTCCTTGGGTACCCACTGAGCTGTGGCTTGCAGTATTCGCCTTGGGGGGGTTTGTTCCTCGCAGGGAGACATCCCCTTCCTGCTGGGACTTGAGCTGGTGGAGGGCGCAGAGCCGTTCAGTCTACACCCTGGGCACTGCAACTTTTTAGATCCTTTGCCAAATAATGGTGATGGTTTTCAAAAACATGAGAGATTTCTGATTTTTTTTTTGGTTGTCGTTGTTGTTTTACAAAACCACTATTAATTACATTGGTGCCCAAATCTAAAAACCACAGCATCAGAAAGACAACCACAGAGCTAGAAATGGTGGCGCACACCTTTAATTCTAGCACCTGGGAGGCTGAGGCAGGGGATCTCTGAATTCAAGGTCAGCCTGGTTTACGTAGCGAGTTCCAGGGCAACTAGTGCTGCATAGTGAGATGAGGCCCTGTCTTGGCAAAAGCAGACAACTACCTCTGAATTGCACTCATGGATTTTGTGTTAAGCCATAAAGAAGGGGCCGTGGATGTAGGTCAGTCGGTAGAATACTTGCCTCCCATGCACAAGGCCCTGGGTCCCAGTGCTGAGCTGACAAGGTAGATGGCTCTTGTGGCCAACCTGATGTCCCAAGTTTGATCTCACATAGCAGAAGAAGATTGACTCCTCCTGCAAGTTGTCCTTAGACTTCTGCTAGTGCACACATACACACACACACATACACACACACCACACACACACACACATACACACACACACCACACACACACATATACACACACACCACACACACACACACATACACACACACATACACACACACACACCACACACACACATACACACACATACACACACACATACACACACACACACCACACACACACATACACACACACACACCACACACACACACATACACACACACACATACACACACATACACACACACCACACACACACATACACACACACCACATACACACACACATACACACACACACATACACACACACATACCACACACACATACATACACACACACACACACACACACACACCACACACACATACAAACACACACACACCACACACACACATACACACACACACATACACACACACATACACATACACACACACCACACACACATACACACACACACACACCACACACACACCACACACACACACACACCACACATACACACACACACACACACACACACAAATATAGTAATTAATAATAACTGTGAAATATTAGGAGCTATGTTCTAAAACAAAAAAAAATCCCTCAAAGGGGGTAGTTTTTAAAACCGTATTTGGATAAATTCAACATTCATTCCTAACAAGAGTCTCTTAACTAAAAGAAAAGCATACTTCTTTCCCATAATGGTGCAGGCAAACCAAAGCAGCATCTGATGTCTTAGTGAAGAGCTAAAAGTCAAGGAGAGACAGAGACCTTACCGGTACTACGTCACCAAGTTGTCCCCACCCTGTACAAAGGTGCTAGCCAGAGCAACTTGAAAAAGGACAGAAACCGATAGAAAAGCATCAAGTTATCAAAGTGTCCGTATTTATTTATTATTCATTTATTTATTTTTATTTTTCTCATTCTGACATAAGCTAGAGCCATCTGCGAAGAAGAACCTCATTTGAGACATTACCTCCATCAGTTTAGCCTGTAGGCAACTTTGTGGGGGATTTTCTTGATTAATGTAGAAGGTCCTGAGTTCAAATTCCAGCAACCACATGGTGGCTCACAACCACCGTAATGAGAGGATGCCCCCTTCTGGTGTGTCTGAAGACAGCTACAGTGTACTTATGTATAATAATAAATAAATCTTTGGGCTGGAGCGAGCAGAGACTGAGCAAGCAGAGTTGACCAGAGCGAGTGGGGTTGACCGGAGCGAGTGGGGCCGACCAGAGCCGGCAGAGGTCCTAAAATTCAATTCCCAACAACTACATGAAGGCTCACAACCATTTGTACAGCTATAGTGTACTCACATACATAAAATAAATAAATAAATCTAAAAAAAAACTTTTTAAAAAGAAAGCATATTTTATTTATTTATTTTTATTTATTTTTTTTTTTTTTGGCTTTTCGAGACAGGGTTTCTCTGTGTAGTCATGGCTGTCCTGGAACTCACTCTGTAGCCCAGGCTGGCCTCGAACTCAGAAATCCGCCTGCCTCTGTCTCCCGAGTGCTGGGATTAAAGGCGTGCGCCACCACGCCCGGCCGAAAGCATATTTTAAATGAATAAAAAAGGTGAAGCGTGGCCAGAGAAAGTACCCAAAGTAAAACTTAGCCCTTTATACAGACGCATGCACATCTGAGCATGTGTACCTGCACACACATGTGTGCACACCACAGGGACATGGGCATACAACACACACACACAGAGGAAGAAAGTGTACCATATTGTTCAATCACAAAATGAACACACAACATTAATATCTGTCCTATAAGTAAATGACCTAGACCTGGGGAGGCAGGGCAGGGAGGGAGGACTCTTAGATGGCAGCTAGGAAAGTTAAGAACTGACCTAAGTTTTAGAAAATTATTTTTAAAAACAGGCCAGTGAGATAGCTCAGCAGGTCATGGTGCTTGCTCTGCAAGCATATGACCTGGGTTCAAATCCCAGGAGCAACATAAGGTAAAAGGAGAGAACCCACCCTACAATTATCCTCAGGCCTCCATATGTGGAAGGGGCACACACGCACGCATGCACACACACACACACACACACACACACACACACACACACACACACACGTCAAAAGCACAGAATAGTAATTTCAATTTGTACTAGAGAAACCCGTAAAGGCTCAGGGATCAATAGACCAGTTACTAGTGGGAGTTAAGGGGGAGAGAAATAAGAAGATGGGTGGAAATACTGGTTATGAATCGGGCAGAAGGCTAGGTGTGATGGTATCTGGAGAGCCCCGAGTTCAGTCCTCAGCACAAAACAGAACCAGCAAGCAATTAAAGTCTTGGAAATCATCCCCGTCCCTCCCCCCCCCCACACCTCTCACCTTCACTCCAACTAAAGAGCTCCAGGTTGTCCCTTCAAAGGGTAGGGTAGAGGTGGAGTGGGCATGGGTCATACTGTAGGACCAGGCTGCTAAGGGAACAGCAGGCTGAGGTGAGCGCTGGAAAGGCAGAGCCTCAGGCCTCCTCCACCACTGAGATGCTCCCTTGAAAGGGAGATGACCTTTAAGATGGAGAAGCCAGTAGAATCTGGTCAAAATTTATTGTATTAGTCTAGAGGAATTTAAATCCAGCAACATGTCTACTCTGGCAAGGGATCATATCTAAAGACCTAGGTCTGTGTGATCCAGCTGGAATGCAGACGTGCCCTAAACACACACACCTTTAATTCCTCTGCCTGGAATACAGATACACCTGTAAAACACACCTTCAGTCTGAAACAGTGATGTCTAATTGAGGGGTAGACAAAGTGACGAATCAGAAAAAGATTTGACAGAATAAGTCAGAGACCAGGACACACCCAATTCTCACAAGAACAGACAGGAAGGAGGGGGTACCTAAGAGCAGTGCAGGGAGAGAGGCAGAGTTGAATGCAGCTGAGCTTGGTTAAGTTCATGCGGTTCCATTCAGTTCTGTTCAGCCGGGGCTGTCGGTTGCGGTTCAGCTCACGGCGTTCAGAGGCAGTCCTTCCAAACAGAGCAATTCAGTCAGAAGCCGAGAGAAGCCAATTCAAACCAGTCAGCTTGGAGAACAGCTTGAGCCAGAACAGCTGAGTCAAACCAGCCACCCAGAGTTCAGAAAGAACTAGAGAGAGAGAGATTGTTCAGCAGTAAGTCTCAGAGGCTGAAACGTTCTCAGCCTAGGTTAGCAGACAGAGGCTGGAAGCTGAAGCCTTCAAGGTCCAGGCTTGCAGAGGATTCGATTCTTTGGAGGCTAGAAGCTTCTAGCGATAGTTAGATAGAATGCTCTGGGCTCAGCCCAAGACTTGTATCTGCACAGCTTGGGGAACGGCTCTTGTCTCATCCCATCCTCTGAGGAGATAAAAGCATCATTTGCTTATTAGATTTCCAAAGAATGAACAAACTCCTTTAAAAAGAATGTAGACATCAATGAAACTATTCAGTCAGAAGACACCCTAATCCTCCCCACAATGCCAAGCTTCTACCAATGCCTGCTGGACATCAGACGGAAACTTTTAACGTGAGATATGAACATCAGAATTGCCAACAGGGAGCCAATAAAAGCACGGAGGACGCATATAATGCAGGATGGACAGGGGGAAAAAAACTAAAAGAAAGAAGCAAAATCACTCGCTGAGATTCTGCAGAGGAAAGTGTAAAAGTATCGCTTACTCTCTTGCAGTAATTGTCACCTCGGAGGCTGACTGCCTCCGTCTGCTAACCTAGGCCTACTCCTAGAAGCTTCCAGGCTCCGTACAATCTAATCTAGGCCTACAGTGTTTTCAGCCTCTGAGACTTCCTGTTGAGTAAGCTCGCCCTTTCTGGTTCTGATCTCTAGTTGATGGGTTCAACTTGGTTGTTCCAGCTCAAACTCCTCTCCAGGCTGGCTTCTCTCTCTCAGCCTCTACAGAATTGTTCCACGTGGCCTCAAACTATCTCTAGCAATCTTTTCTAATCTTCTGACTCCTTCTCATTCTCTGGCTCGTTCTGTCTTTACCCGTGTCTAGCTTGTTCTCTTCAATCTGTCTCTGTAAAACTCTCCCAATAAAACTGCCTCCTACTCCCTCTCTGAGCTGCTGCACTCTCCCTCTGAACTCTACTGCACTGCTCTCCAGGAACTCGACTGAGTTCTTCCTGTGCTGTTTGTCTCTCCCTTAAGTAGCTTCCCTTTCCTCTCTCTCTCTCCTGAGAGTTGGGCAGATCCTATTCTGTCATCTCTTTCTCTGATTCATCACTCTGTCTGCCTCTCAATCCTCAACCACACATCACTTTCAAACACGGGTGCTTCCTTCTACAAACTAACTTCACCTGCATTGTTTGGGATTAAAGGTGTGTGCTGAGGCTGAGCCACACCACAACTAGAAACAGATTCAAATATCCTGTAACAAAAAAGGAAGAATATGATCTAGTTCCCCCCTTGTATGTGTGTGTGTGTTCTCATGCGTGCAGATTTTGGTCTCGGGAATTGAACAAGCATCCTTACCAGCTGAGCCATCTTGCTAACCCTTGGTGGGTGGGTAGGCTAGAGTGTAGAATTATCACCAGGGCCTTGACTTGTACAGTTTTGGAAGCTGAAAGATCTTCAGATATGCATGCTAAAGACCCGAGAACCAGGCAAGCTGATGGCTGCCAGTCCCTTTCCAAGTCCAGAAGCAGTGAAGGCGGGTGTCACAGCTCAAGGTTGCTCAGACATTTTGTCTGTCAGGCAAGAGATGGGTTTCAAGTGCCTTGCCCACAACAGTGAAGGCGAATTGTATTGTATTACTCTCACCTTGTCTGCAGGAGACCCTGAGGGATGCCTGATGTCCTAGATAGTACCACGTGTTATTACACTTTTTTCTGTCTACTCAGACTGATAATAATGTGTAATTTACAAATTAGGTTTGTCATGAGTTTGACAATTAACATTACAAATGGAGACTGGAGAGAGGGCTCAGCAGCAGTTATGAGCTTTCACAGAAGACCTGGGTTAGGTTCCCAGCTCCTACATGACAGTTCACAACCACGTCTAGTTCCAGGGGACCTGCTGCCTTCTTCTGGGCTCCAAGGATGTGTTTAGGACACTAGGCACACACAGAGCACATAAGCACACATGAAGCGAACACTCATACATACAAAATAAAAATAAATAAACCTTTAAAAACTGTGAAAGAAAGAAAACTTAAAGTCCAGAGAAGTTAGGTTAACTCTTCCAAAGTCGGTTAGCTAGCCAATAGGGAAACCAGGTTTAGAACACACATATATTTATATATGTTCATGGATGGTGGATGGGATAACACACCCCAAACCCTTCACAGTGGCTATGTCTGCCAAATGATGCTGAAGCTCTTAGGCAGTGGCTCTCACCTTCCTAATGCTGTGACCCTTTAATACAGTGCCTCATGTTGTGGCAATCCCAACCACAACATCATTTTTCTTGCTACTTCATGACTGTAATCCTGCTACAGTTATGAGTTGTGATGTAAACATCTGACATGCAAGATATCTGATTTGCAGGACAGCTGATCTGTGAACCCTTGAAAGGGCTGTTTGTTCCCCAAAATGGGTCATGACCCACAGGTTGAGAACCACTGGGCTAAATTAAAAAAAAAAAAACCCAAAAAACAAAAAAAACTTTTCTCTTCCACTTAGTATACCAAATGAAATATAGGACTTTTATTTCTATCTTAACTTCTTTCTCTCCCCCAGCCCCACCCCCTGGGCTAAGACAGAGTCTCACTGGCCATTCTGGCTGACTGGAACTCACTGTGCAAACTAGGCTGGCCTCAAACTCAGAGAGCTCTGCCTGCCTTCTGATTCCAGGCATCACACCCTGCACATTTGAATTTCAACAGAATACCAGATTTGCTCTTAGTGTTTACTGAGAATTTAAAAATTAAGTAAAAAAAAAAATTAAGTAAGATTAGGTATAGTGGTGCACACTTTTCATCCCAGGGCTTGGAAGACAGGGGCAGGTGGATCTCTGCACATTCCAGGCTAGCCTGGTCTACATAGGGAATTTCAGTGAGACCCTGTCTCAAGCAAGTAAAATGAAATGAAATGTTTGAGATCGGCGTCTGAAATTCAATGTTAACTGAGTGTACATATTTGTATTTGCTAAGTCAGACAGCCCAGTTTTAGTTTGTCTTCTGTTGGCAGGGCCAGCAATTCCTTGGTTCCTCCACAATGAAATACCAATTCTCCAGGAATTCTGCCACCATCTGATAAGACGGATTCAGACATTCAAGTTACTCTAAGCGGTGGTGACATATTAACTAGGGGTAATTCAACAGCTATGCCTGAACCTCTGTCTTTGCTTTATTTTGTGTTTCATCTTATTGAGTGAAAAAGAAGCTCTGTCAATTGGAAGAAAATTCAGACGAGATCAAATTTCAGTTTGTCTCAGACTGGTCCTCCGAAGAATTCACCCTGTGCCACGCAGAGCTTCTTGTTCTCAAGTCCCTACTACTAAAAAGTAGGCATGGATCTTAACTGGCATTCTGGCTGCTGGCGTGGCACCATGACTGGTTGCGAGATGGGCGTCCCAATATACATAGTTCGGGAGGAAAGGGACTTGATTTCTGCTTGAAGATGTCATTTTGAATTTCACTTTCTAGCTGCTTATGAAACCTAAAGTAACAAAGCGATACAGAGTACTTCTGGGCTCCCAGCTGTGCCACCAATTTTAAACAAATGCAAGCTCCATTGTTAAAGAGAGACTGCAGGCATAAGAAAGCCCAGCCCCACCGAGAAAGGCGAGCCTGCGAGGATGCCAGCCCTGGACGGGAGCGCCCCCTGCAGGCTCCCAGCAGTATCGCGGAGGAAACGGATCGGGAGAAGGCTCCAAGGTCATTTCAAACACAGTCCTAGAGTAGTTAGTAGTTAGTAGTTAGTTGTCTCTGCCTGAAGGGCCACTTGAGAGGAGGGTGAGAGGTGTCCTTGCAATGAGCAGAATCAAAGGCAGAGGACCTAGTGACTTGAACTCGGACTCTACAGGGAATGTAGGATCTTCTGCTTGTGTTCAAGTCCCTGGGCAGGGTTGATGTATGGTCCACTGGACAGAATCGATATGAATGGTGAAGAATCCTGAAGTCTGGGTTAGGAATGTCATGGTACAGAGCTGTACTTGTTCTGCAGGATGATACAGACAGGTGGACATGCACAGAGTAAGGGAGAACCTCCGTATGAGTCCAAAGTGCTTCTTCAACATCATCCCACGGATGGATCCAGGACCCAATGTTTGCTAGGCAGGCTTGTTATCAACTGACCTACATCCCTGCTGGTTCCCACACGCTGCTTTCTTTTTAAATATTTGTTTACTGCATGTTCAAGACTGTGTGGATGTGGGTACACACAGGTCACAGGGAGTGTGCACAGGTCAAAGGGAAGTTCTCCGACCTCTCCAGCTACCTTGAGGAATATAGGAATAAACTCAAATCATCAGGTAAATACAAACATTTTGGCATTTTTTCAACCTACTTTAGTAAGGGTCCAACCTCCCCTCCCCCACTAGCCCACCACCCATCAGAGGTAGTGGGAAAGAACGGTTATTAGGATATGGGGGAAGTGTACCTGTTTAGAAATAGTTCTTTGGGGCGACCCCAGTCTTTGTTGCTTCCAGTCCAGTCCACTAGCAAACACCAAACATGAATCAGCAGCTGCCATCCAGTCCGCTCGGCAGACACCACACAGGAATCAGCAAGGACAATTAAACTAGAAGAAACCTTGCAGCTCACCAAGCAGTCCGAGTCTGCGGAAACTGCAAAAATCCACAGGAAGCTCACAATAAGTTCTTTGGTGAGGTTCTCTCTATGGAATCGCCACAAGCGAAGCTCGGCAATGCAATGTAAGGCAAACCAATCCATGCAGGTCGTCATGAAGAGCAGCAAGGCAGAGCAAAGCGAACGAATGCTTGAGCTCCCAATGTCTGGGGGTCATATTTATATTCCTTCTGAACATCATGTGTCTTTTCATGTGTTTGCTCTAGCAAAACATCCTTACACCCGTGTCTGCTTCAGAAAAACATTCCTTCACGTGCCCACTTTAACAAAATATCCTTTCACCTGTGTGCCCAGCAAAATATCATTTGACATAACTTACTTTCCAAAGAAACCAGAAGTTTCTATTCACAAACACACTTGCTCAGCCAACCCTGCTAGTCCTCCACATTCACTCAATGGCACTGGTCTGACAGAATCCCCTATTCCTGTCTCTGCGAATTATGGTCTCACGGGTGGCTAATAGGTAGATTGTATTTTACTGCTGTCCAATTTGTAGCTACAATAACTTAAGAATAGATTTATGGGGGCTGGAGATATGTCTCAATGATTAAGAGCACTGGCTGTTATTCCAGAGGACCTGGGTTCAATTCCCAGCACCCATGTGGCAGCTCACACCTGTCTGTAATTCAAAATCCAGGGCTCCTGACACTCTCATGCAGACATGCATGTAGCAAAACATCAATGAACATAGAATAAAATTAGACATATACATATAATATATCTGTGCCCTAACATTTAGGGCCCTTTCAGGGCTGGGATGATCGATCGCCCACTATTAAAGCACCCACCAACCAGGTGCAAAGATCTTCATCTCCCTGAGAGCGGCACAGCTGAGAACTTCTCCTGGTGTCCCTCCAGGTCCCTGCTGATGACTCACGATGAGGCTGAGGCCTGGCTGTCTCTGCTAGATCGGGTCACCACTGTTGCTAAACTGACTCTATGGAACTGGACCGCTCATGTATCTGGGAAGTGTTTGTGAGTGGTTTGAGCTGTCACTGCCTGCTAATCTGTGAGCTGAACTGCCAATTTCCAGACAATGCAGATGGGAGTTGCTCCAAAGAACCTTTCTAAACATCCACTCTGCCCCTCGCCCCACCCCTGCCCCATATCCTTTCTATCCTTTCTTTTTCACTACCCCTGGTGGGTGGTGGGCTAAAAGGTAGGTTAAAGCATTTAAGAACTATCATTAAAAATAAGATTTTGACATGGGCAGTGGTGGCACACGTCTTTAATCCCTTCACTTGGGAGGCAGAGGCAGGTAGATTTCTGAGTTCGGGGCCAGCCTGGTCTACAAAGTGAGTTCCAGGGCAACCAGGGCTATACAGAGAAACCCTATCTCGAAAAACAAAAAACAAACAAACAAACAAATAGGATTTGAAAAAGATTAAAGTTACAATATATTGTCATGCAGAAACAATCCATTTAGTAGGGGCTGGGGTGACGACTCTGTGATAAAATGCTTGCTCTGCAAATGTGTAAATACTGACTTTACAAACATCCCCAGCACCACACTGGAACCTGCCATACTCCTCTCAGCATGGGGCAGGATGGCTAGCTAAGTTAGTGGGATCTGAGAGTTCTGAGTTCTGCTAGTGACGCTGTCTCAGGACATAGAACTGAGAAGGATCAAGGATGACACTTGACATCAACCTCTGGTCTCTACACACATGCCACATACCCCAGACACACACATACACATACGCTCACCCCCAACACATACATGCACACTCACCACACACACATGCACATACACACATGCACACTCATCACACATACACACATGTGCACTCACACATGCACACTCACCCCACACATACACATGTACACTCACCCCCAACACACACATGCATGTACACACATGCACACTCACACATGCACATATACACATGCACACTCACCACACACATACATGCACATAAACACACATATGCACTCACCCCCAACACACACATGCACATACACACATGCACACTCATCATACATACACACATGCACACACTCTCTCTCTCTCTCACACACACACACATGCACATATACATGGAAACAGAATGAGTGGAAGAAAGGGAAGGAGAGAGGGTGGTTCTACTTGGTCCCAGAACCAATGTATAGAAATTAGCCCTCAATAAATCACAACATTGTGAAAACTCAGAATTTTAAGGGTAAAAGCCCTATCTAATTCCTGAGATAGAAAACCGGGTCAGCACAAAACATCAGATTTCAATGGCTGTGGATTTCTTGACAATAGTATGGGAAGCTGTGAGAATCCTGTTTCTGCACACAGCATTTTTGGGAAACTACTGGAATACATACTTTACCAGAATTAGCATAGATCCAATAATAATCACAATATTGGATATAAATAACTAGTAAATAGCTCCGACAAAAGGGGGGATTTTATTTTGTTTTGTTTTGTTTTGTTTCAAGACAGGATTTTTCTGTGTAGCCTTGGCTGTCCTGGAACTCACTCTATAGACCAATTTGGCCTCAAAATCGGAGCTTTATCTGCCTCTGCCTCCCAAGTGCTAAGATTAAAGGTGTGCACCACCCCAACTTGGCTGGGAATTTCTTTATTTTATTGTAAATTAAAATAAAAATCATGAGTGTTTTGCCAGCATATATGTGTTTCCGCATCATATGTGTGCATACCAGAAGAGGGCGCCAATCTCCTGGGACTGGAATTGCAAGTGGCCTTAAGCCACCACGTGGATGCAGGAAATCAAACCCAGAACCTCTGGAAGTCCTCCTAATGGCTGGATCATGTCCCCAGTCCCTACAGAGGGAAGGGATTTAAGAATGTGGAGGCAGAGCACTTCAGAATGATCTCTTTCTTAAAAAGAGTTTGGTAATTATCTGAAGAGGGAATTGTATTCGATATTATGTTCATCACATAAAACACCAGGAAGAGCTGATTAACTTCACAATCAAGATAAATTTATAGAGCTGGGAATAGTGGTACACACTGTTGATCTCAGCCAGGGAGGCAGAGGCAGGTGGATCTCTGTGAGTTCAAGGTTAGCTTAGCCTACAAAACAAGTTCCAAGGGGGCTGGAGAGGTGGCTCAGTGGTTAAGAGCACTGACTGCTCTTCCAGAGGTTCTGAGTTCAATTCCCAGCAACCACCTGGTGGCTCACCACCATCTGTAATGGGCCTCCTCTAATATGTCTGAAGACAGCGACAGTGTACCCATACACATGAAATAAATAAATCTTTAAAAAGAAAAAAAAAGTTCCAGGATAACCAGAGATACATAGAGAAACCCTGTCTTTAAAAAGAAAAAGAAAGAAAGAAAAAGACAGAAGGAAATAACATCACTGAAAGATAATATTGGAAAAAATTGCTCACTGACAGCAAAAAAAAAAAAAAAAAAAAAGACAGGGAAGACTTTTCCTTGACTCTGAACATAAAGAAAGATTCCTTTACGAATTTCTTTCCGGAACCTGGAGAGATGGTTCTGTGGTTGGGGGTACATCCTGCTCTTGTAGAGGACCCAGGTTCATTCTTAGCACATACACTGAGTGGCTCATAACTCTCCTAAAACACCATTCCAGGGGACCCAGCACCCCCTTCTGGTACCTACACACATGTCATACTTACATAAGGTCCATACATATTCCCATAAACAAATTAACTTAGAAAATATTAAAATAAGTTGAGGGAAGCAGTAATCATTCGATTGAATTAATACTGTGAGGAAAACACAAGCCAATAAAGGACATCAAAATTGGCCTAGTGTATATGCTAGTCTAAGGACGACAAGATAGGTCCTCGATCTGTAATTTGTCCAGAATGTCTGTCGTTGGAGAACAAAGAGAAAACTGATTCGAAGGTACACATTAGGGAAGCAGGTCTCCAAACCTTGCCAACTTCCTATAAAGGAAGCATGGAACCACGAAAAAGAAACTCCAAAGACAGCTCAGCTTCAGACCAGGCGCCCCTGCAGAGAGATTGCTGTCTAGACCCATTCAGGGCCAGCAGTGGGGATCACTTGCAGAGCAGACCTAGTAACCCACCCCATTTTGATATCCCAAACCCACATAAAGATGAAAGGAAAGGGACTGGATAGATGGCTCAGAGGTCGAGACTACTTGCTGCTCTTGCAAGACACCCAACTTTATTTCCCAAGCACCTACACTGAGAATCGCTCAACCACCAGTGGTATCTGGTGCTCTTTTCTGCTCTCCAAGGACATCTACACACATGTGGCACACACGCTCACGCGCACACACACGGTGGAAGAAGAGAACCATCTCGCAGACTTATTTTCTGAGCTCCTCATCCATGTGCTTGCGTACAACCACACCTCCACATCATGCATGTGCACACACATCAAGATGATGATAGCTGTTGCTGAACCCATCAGCTCACAATAATGAAATGGAGACTTTTTATCATATATGAGAATTTAGCCACTATAGCTGAGGCTATTTCCCAACTAGCTCATATAACTTAACTAAGCACACCTTCATAATTCCTGCTTTACAAAAGGTCTGTCAGAGACACTGTGATCAGAAGGATGAAGATGGATACTCTAATGGTATAGACTTTTTTAGGGAACTGTTCAAGCAGCCAACGATGTCTGTCCTTTCTATAATTCCTGGAAGCCCTTGCCTGCACTTCCAGCACATTCAGGTAATATTTATTCCTTCTCTGGTCTCTGTGAGATTGAAGACTAGATAGTTCTAGTCTCACAATTAAGCTTAAGTTGTTTAGAATTTAAGGGGTTTTTTTAGGTCTAAAAGTTGTTTTTAGGTCTAAGAAAATGTTTTTAGGTTTGTAGTACAAGTTATGATTACAAAAAATTTAGATTCAGAACTCTAAACTCATCAAGATAGGATAGATATAAAAAAAATACTATCTCCTAAGTTGCCAACTACATTTGGACTCAAATTTACGAATGTAAACCTTACCTAATACATTTCATAATTGTTTCATTTTGTTGTTATTATAGATAGTTTATTACTGTAAGAAAAACAGCCTTTTATTGGACAAAAAGGGGAAATGTTGAGGGCTGGTCTGGTACTGCTGTGTATTCAAATGCTAAGTTCTGTACCCTAAGATCTGTCTACCCCAGAAGAGAAAATCCCCAGGTACATTGACCTTTGTTGTGTAAACCCTGGTCCCCCAACTTAAAGTTTATTGTTTTATAAAAGGCTAGAGCCTGTGATTGGGCAGGAGAAAGAGAAAGGCAGGACTTGATGATAAAGTGAGGGTCTAAGGAGACACCAGAATAAAAGAAAAAAAACGACAAAGGATGGAGGAGGAGGGGCCATGAGAGGAGATAGACCATGACACTCAGCAAGTAACATATGGCTGGGATGTAAGTTAGAATAGCTCAAAACCTGCCCCATCAAGGTTTATGTCTTGTAAATAAAACACAAGGACTGGGTGTCTTTTATACAGGCTAGCTAGAATATGATAATTCATTTTACACAATCATGTGCATCTGCCTTCCTCCATGTCTGGCTGGCAAAATCCCAACATGTCCTATTTTTTTCCCAGAGTTCCTATCTCTGCCCAGATGTCCTACCTTTCCTCTCCTGCCTCTGCTATAGGCTGTCAGATCTTGATTAAAGCACCCAGAAGGTGACAGAGAAGAATGTTCACAAAAGATGATGTGGGTGCTGACCAATTAGAATAGGAATGGACTAGACATCGTGAATGGAATTCGTACCTGATAGTTCTTATAAATGTTCTTGTATATACTTTACTGATATTAGAGGAGAAGCCATTAATTGAACCAAAAGAGGGAAACTTAGGGGGAAATCTTCTGTGCAATATGTGGAAGCATCCACCCGTCAATAAAAACACCTGCGGCCAATGAGCTGAGTGAGGCAGGATGAGAAGATGAGAAAGAGCTAGGCAGCCGGCGGGAAAACCATGACCTGTAGGCTTAGATTTTTTTTTTTTTTTTTTTTTTTTTTTTTTTTGGTTTTTCGAGACAGGGTTTCTCTGTATAGCCCGGGCTGTCCTGGAACTCACTTTGTAGACCAGGCTGGCCTCGAACTCAGAAATCCGCCTGCCTCTGCCTCCCGAGTGCTGGGATTAAAGGCGTGCGCCACCACGCCCGGCTAGATTTTTTTTAAACCAACTTTAGTAAGGGTTCTTAAACTCTTTAACCTCTCTTCTGGCCCATCCCCCACCAGAGGAGTGGAAAGGAAAGGTTAATAGGACAAAGGGGGATGTTTAGAAATAGTTCTTTGGAGTGATTCAAATCTGCACTGTCAGGATATCAGCAGTGGAAGCTCAATCTCGACACCCCAAGGCTCTGCCAATTGGCCTCAGTATTTGGAAGCAGCAAGAAGCCGCTGGTGTATCACCAGAAGTTCTTCTGTGTGTTTCTGTCTACAAAGTCATGACAAATGGTGATCAGCAAAGAAGTCATGGAGAACCAATGCCCAAGCGTCATCCCAAGACCAGTGTCAGGAAAGCCCAACAAAGCCCAAGCGTGGCAAGGTGAACCGATGCCAGGACATAGTCCACTGTCTGTTACACCCTTTCCAAACATCTTGGGTCCTCTTGAGCATTGGCTCCAGCAAAACATCACACACCATTTTCCCAGGCAGCTTCCAGAAAAAAAAAACAAAAACAAAAACAAAAACCAAAACCATGTGTCTGTTCTCAGCAAAACATCCTCTCGTGTCTGCTTCAGCAAAACATCCTCTCATAAGACAGTTTCAAGAAAAACATCACAGGACACAACTGAGTCTACAAAGAAGCCAGAAATTTCCACCTCAGTAGCCCAGTGTGGGTGCACAGGGAGAAGGAGGTGCAGCAGCCTGGACCAGCCAAAGTCAATGGGCAAACAGCAGTTTTAGTCCAAGATGGCAAGAGCAGCCTGTGGAACTGGGCTGCCAGGCCTCTTTCTGGCCAGATACTTGTTAGAGACACACAGAACCTGCCACCTTGCACAGGGGCCCAACATTGCCAGTGGGAGAGGGATTGGAATTTGATGAGATGCAGCTCCTGGTTATGTGGGAAAGGCAGAAGTTCCTCTGCCTGTGAACAGAAAGCCAGGCGCTGAGCTAGTAACATCACAGGAAGCAGAAGCCAGGTACAGAGAGACAGAGAAGAAATCCAAATACAGCCAAACTTTGGATCAGGTAAAAAAAAAATGTTTAAAATTATGTTTAAGGCCGGGCGTGGTGGCGCATGCCTTTAATCCCAGCACTCGGGAGGCAGAGGAAGGTGGATTTCTGAGTTCGAGATCAGCCTGGTCTACAAAGTGAGTTCCAGGACTGCCAGGGCTACACAGAGAAACCCTGTCTCAAAAAACAAAAACAAAAACAAAAACAAAAACAAAGTTATGTTTAAGTGCTAAAGAGAGATAGAACCTGGGTGTGAAAAATCATAAAATTTTAAATTAATAAAATTAAAGAGAATACAATGAATAAGATGAGAATTTTAACAACATAGAGCCTTTGGACTCTGTATAATGACATTTTTAATGGTTTAATAATAACCCAATTTAAAAATGGGGTACAAAGCTAAACAGAGAATTCACAACAGAGAATCTTGAATGACCAAGAAACACCTAAAGAAATGCTCAACATCATTAGTCATCAGGAAAATGCAAATCAGAACACTCAGAGATTCCACCTTACACCCATCAGAATGGCTACGATTACAAACTTAGAGAACAGCACATGGTGGCAAGACTGTGGAACAAGGGGAACACTCCTCCATTGCTGGTGGGAGTGCAAAGCTGTACAACCACTCTGGAAATCAACTTGGTGGTTTCTTAGAAGACTGGGAATAGTTCTACCTCAAGACCCAGCTATACCACACCTTGGGCATATACCCAAAAGATGCCCCACTATACCACGGGGACACATGCTCACTTATGTTTATAGCAGCTTTATTTGTAATAAAGAATACTAGAAACAACTTAGATGTCTCTCAACTGAAAAATGAATATAGAAAATGTGGCATATCTACACAATGGAATACTACTCAGCCATTTAAAACAAAGACATCATGAATTTTATGGGCATATAGATGGAACTAGAAATATCATCTTGAGTGAGGTAACCCATACCCAAAACATACATACATGGTATGTACTCACTTAAAAGTAGATATTAGCCATAAAGTACAGGATAACCATGTTATAATCAACAAACCCAAGGAAGCCAAATAAAAAGGAAGGAACAAGGGAGGATGTTTGAATCTTTCTTAAAAGGGGAAACAAAATAGATATTGGCAATTAGTGGAAGGAGGAAACTGGATGGAAGAGAGAATGGGAAGGGAGTGGGTAGGGAGTGGGAGGATCAGATATAGGGAGAGCAGAGGTGAGAGAAGGGAGATTGGCTGGGGATGGGGGCAATCTCTAGGACTTGCCAGAGACCTGGGATGGGCAAAGTTCCTAGAGGGTGTAAGTGGGCATCTCTAGCTGAGAATCCTAGCAGTAGGGGATATGAATTCCGAGGTGGCCATTTCCTGTAGCCAGGCAGGACTTCCAGTGTAAGGATAAGGACAGCAGCCCACCCACAAAGCCTTTGATCCAAATATGTCCTGCCCACAAGATGGGCAGGGACAAAGATAGAGCAGAGACTGAGGGAATAGCCAACCAATGACCGCCCCAAATTGAGACCCATTCCATGGGCAAGAACCAATCCCTGACACTATTAATGATACTCTAGTATGCTTGCAGACAGGAACCTAGCATAACTGTCCTCTCAGAGGCTCCACCCAACAGCCAATGGAAAGAGATGCGGAGACTCACACTCAAACACTAGATGGGACTCAGAGCATCTTATGGAAGAGCTGGGAGAAAATTTGAGGAACCCAAAGAGGACAGGAATTCCACAGGAAAATCATCAGAGTCAGCTAACCTGAACCAACCAAAGGGTGAGCATGGACTGGACCTAGGTCCCTTCCACATATATAGTAGCTGAATGGCTTGGTCTACATGTGGGTCCCCCAAATAGCTAGAGCAGGGGCTGTCCCTGAGCTTGTTGCCTGCCTGTGGATCCTAAGCCCCTAAATGGACAGCCTTGTCTAGCCTCAGTAGGAATGGATGTGCCTAGTCCTGGAGGGACTTAATGTGGGAGGGTTGTGGGGTGACACCTAGATAGGGGCCTCCCCTTCTCTTTTGAGAAGGGGAAGGAGGAATGGGGGTAGAGGATGTCTGTGAGGTGGGAACATGGAGGAGAAGAAGGGCTGATATTGGATTGTAAAGGAATAAATAAACAAATAAACTTAATGAAAATAGAAAGAAATAATTGACCTAACTGAAACTGACACATTCCCAATTATGATTATTAATATGCTGGTATTTATTATCCTAATCTTAATAATCATAATGTTTTATACATTCTCGAAAAGAGGGCATTAGAGATACGTGAAAAGGAGAGATAAAGAAATGAAGACAGGCCTTAAAAGGAAAATTAGAATATTAATAAAATTGAAGATGATACTGAGACAGAGACAAAGGAAAGAAGGGAGGAACCTGAAACCCCACCTTGTAACAATCCTCCAAAAAGCAGTCTATATCATCTGTTAAAAAAAAAACCTAAAATGATGATTTTTCCAGTCTTGGTAAAGAAATTATAAGGAGATGAGGAAAATCCACTGTGTTATCAAGAATTAAGGTGTCAGCCTACAGAGGCATAGATTTTAAAAGATTTAAGGAAGCAATAACACCCTGTGGCTTACATTAACCTTATGTTGAACAGATACTTAATAACTGGGCCATACAAAATCATATCATTCCAAAAGATTGGAGTGATTTGATGACAGCCATCTTAGAGCCTGGCCCTCCATTAAAATGGCTAACATGGTGGAAAGATGAGGCTTCAGTCATGGAGCAGTGAAATGGGACTTGAGGCATTGATATCGTCAAGGATCAATTACCAGGTAAAGGTCCAAATTCTGATTTGAGAATGCAGATTACCCTTGATGATGCTGTCCTAGGACAGTGTCATACAATACCCTTACAAACTAGGGACAAGGTTGAACAACAGGGACAAGCTGAATTATTTACAAAGGTAGCCCAGGGTTCAAATGAATCTTTTACTTGCTTTTTACAATGATTAGCTACAGCTCTGTGATGGTTTGCATATGCTTGACCAAGGGAGTGTCACTATTTGGAAGTGTGGCCTTGTTGGAGTAGGTGTGTCATTGTGAGTGTGGGCTTTAAGACCCTTGTCCAAGCTGTCTGGAATCTTGTCTTCTCCTAGCAGCCTTCCATGAAAATGTAGAACTCCTTGCTTCTGCATGATTATTGATTATAATGGACTGAACCTCTGAACCTGTAAGCCAACCCCATTTAAATGCTGTCCTAATAAGAGTTTCCTTGGTCATGGTGTCGGTTCATAGCAGTAAAACCTTAACTAAAACAAGCTCTGAATAGAGGAGTATCAGATCCAATGATAGAGAAATTTTAATTGAATCTTTAGCCTGTAAAAACAATAAAGTTGAATGCAAAAAGGCTATTAGACCTTTAAGATCCAGGGTCATACCTCTTTATGAATGGATTAAAACTACTGTGGATATACAATCTAATGCTCACAATTCAGTTATGGGTGTACAAACAATTACACAACATATGAAAACTAGCAATGCTCATCGGTGTAAGGGTGAAAGATCAATGACTGCATACAAACAGTTCCTAAGGCAAACTCTTCTACAATAAAAATAATTCAGGGAGGAAGTTTCCTGTGAAATGTAGAAGATATGGAAGAAATGGACTGAAGGCTCATGAATGTAGGTCATCCAAAGACATCTGAGGCAAACCCTTAATGTCACAAAATTGACTAAACAATTTCACTTAAGGCCAGACAAAAACCAACATGAGCCATTCGTTTCCTCTGCACCAAGGAGAAACTATTTTGAAAAAAAAAATCTAGAAAATGTTTAGCCTGATAGAACAAACAACTGCTCAAAACTTAAATAAACATTTAACAGACAGCCGGGCATGGTGGCGCACACCTTTAATCCCAGCACTCGGGAGGCAGAGGCAGGTGGATTTCTGAGTTCGAGGCCAGCCTGGTCTACAAAGTGAGTTCCAGGACAGCCAGGGCTATACAGAGAAACCCTGTCTCGAAAAAACAAAAAACAAAAAACAAAAAAAACAAACAAAAAAAAAAACATTTAACAGGTATAGAGCCACTCTCATGGATAAATCAAAAGATTCTAGAGATATCTACCACCACCCCCAGAAAACAAAACAAAACATATATTTTGGCAAAATACTGTAAATCATAAAAGGCCAAAGGTAAAAATACAGTTCGATAGAATTGAGATTTAAGGATAGTT
The DNA here is from genome assembly GCF_978045245.1 of Mus caroli. NCBI lineage: Eukaryota > Metazoa > Chordata > Mammalia > Rodentia > Muridae > Mus > Mus caroli. The sequence continues at coordinate 47,743,424 of NW_028227273.1, forward strand.
GATACAGGAGTAGATATAACTTTAATGTGACAAAATTCCTGCAATCCAGCTTAGCCAATTCATTCCTGCAATCCAGCTTAGCCAATTCAAAGGGTATCTACACAGCTCCTAGGAATTGGGACATTGTCTTAGGCAAAACAAATTCTAAAATCGGTTAAGTGCAAAGTACCAGAAGGTCAAATAGAAAAATTAAAGTCATCTGTGGCAAATATAGCCACAAACCTTTAAGAAAGATGTCTATTGCAACCGTGGGAGGAACGGATTAGCATTCCTCCAACTTTAAAAACAGGCTGTAAAAGAGGATATGTTCCTAATAAAAGAAAATTTAAAATGTTATCCAAGATTGTTATAGACTATCTAAGCTGTCCAGAAGCTGGATTCAACAGAAGCTGACTCTTCAACTTTATTTGGGGGAGCTGCTGATGGTAGATTACCAGCTGCCTTACCACGAAAGTGGCAGACTGACAAACATGTTTGGATAGAGCAATGGCCCATGACAAAAGAAAATTGACAGGTACTCAAAAAGCTACTTCCAGAGCAGCTGAAGGCTCAACATAGAGAAGAGTCCACCAGCCCCTGGAATTCTATATTTGTCACTAAAAAGAAATCTTGGTGGTGGTGCACACCTTTAATCCCAGCACTTGGAAGGCAGAGGCAGGCGGATTTCTGAGTTCAAGGACAGCCAGGGCTATTACAGAGAAACCCTGTTTATCTTGTCCCTGAAGAACTGTTGCCTAACAGGTCCACTCCCCCATATCCTAATAACTTCTCTTCCACTGCCTCTGGTGGGTGGTGGGCAAGAGGAGAGGTTGAACCCTTAATAAAATAGGATGCAAAAACATTATGCCTACAAAGAACTTCTTGTAATATTTTGGTGACTTCTTGCCACTTCCACAGATTTGGGCTGATTAGCAGAGCCTTGAGGTTTCTTCTAGACTGAACTGCTATTGCTGATCTGTGAATAGTGCTTGCAAGTGAATCGAGCTACTACTGCTGATTCATGTGGACTAAACTGCTGATATACTAATAGCAAATATTGGAATCACCCAAAAGAACTATTTTTAAACAGATCCACATTCCCCTTTGCCCTATTAACCTTTCTTTCTCCTACCTCTGTTGGGCAGTGGGCTACAAGGGACGTTAACATGTTTAAGAACCCTTATTAAAGTAGGTTTTGAAAAATATAAGCCTACATGGAGGTGTTTCATTTTTCAGAGTTAGGAAAATTAAAATATGTACACCATACCATAGACATATATTCAGGATTTCAATGGGCAACTATTTAAGTTGTCAAGGCCCTAGTTCTGTAATTTCACATTTATCAGAGTTATGGCAATTATGGGAGTACCTGTACAAATGAAGACTGAAAATGCTCCAGCAGATGTCTCTAGTAAAATAAGACATTTTTTGCATACTATAGTATAAAGCATATCATGGTGATACTACACAATCTTACAGAACAAGCAATTGTAAAGAGAGCCAATAGTACTTTAAAGTCGATGCTTAACAAACAAAACTGGGTAACAAAGATGTCTCCCCAGAGATATATTTCATAGTGCCTTATTAACTTTAAAAATTTTAATGTGTAAAAGCATTTTTTAGAAGTGGCTATTTTTCACATCTCCGGCCAGCTCACAAATCAATGAGACTGAGACTATAAGATTTGTTTAATTAGTTTTATAACACTAAAGCTGGGGAGTCATTGATCTATTCTAATACTCTAAGCTAATCTGCCTACCTCCTAGCCAAAAATCCCCAAGAAACTTACATTTTAGTATTGGTTTGGCTCTCTGGGCTTCAGGTGTGCTCTCCCATGATGTCTTCAGCACCCATTCCTCTGGTGAATTCCCTCCTCCTCCTCCTCCTCCTCCTCCTCCTCCTCCTCCTCCTCCTCCTCCTCCTCCTCCCCCTCCTTCCCCTTCTCTTCCTCCTCCCCCCTTCTCCTTCTCCTCCTCCTCTTCTTCCTCCTCCCCTTCCTTCCTTCTCTCTCTCTCTCTCTCTCTCTCTCTCCCCCCTCCCCTGGCTGGCATAAGTCCCACCCTATTCTCTCTTTTACCCAGCCCTTGGCTGATCACTTTTATTGACAAGTCAGAGAATAAATGTGGAACAATGTTTACACAAACTTGAAACAAGAGATACTTGGAATAAGTGTTACAATGCTACTCCAGATTGCAACTAGATATGAGGGAAAGGTAGTCTTTACACAATGCACAAAACATTCCTAAAACAATACACAAAAAACAACACCTTCTGAGATACATTAGATTGGGCCAGTGGGGGGGGGGGGGGGACGAACGACTGCTGAACAAAGCTAGCCTTTTTACATTAAGATGTTTTAACTTAAAATGGAGGGAAGGGGCCCGCCTGCAAGCCCACTCCGCTTCCCAGGCTGTGACACCGAGGGCAGATCTGAGCCCTTGGACAAGGACCGGAGCAGAGCTTAAAAAACTAAAATCTCTAAACCATTAAAAAAAAACAAAAACAAAAACAAAAACAAAAACAAAACAAAACAAAACAAAAAAAACCCTCTAGAACACTAGAAAAAGAAAATCCTAAAATAAAATTCCTAAGACCCTGAACCCCTCCAAAAACCTAAAACCCTTGAAAAGCCCTAAAAAAAAAAAAAAAAAAAAAACCTAAAAAAAAAAATGGAGGGAAGGAAATGTGTTGTGCTCAGGGAAGAGGCTTTGTCTTTGTTTCCACAGGAGAAGAAAAGCTATAGATTCTTTCCAAGATAAAACTCAGATTTGACAAGGGAGATCTTGACTGTAGACAAGAAGAAGGAAATCATGAAGACCAACAAAACAGGTCATTTGTATCACTGATCCCTTTGCATGGGAACAGTTCTGCGACTGGCTGAGACATGCAAATGTCTCCAGCCAGACTTCAGCTAAGCATAGTCAATAAATACTGTTGGCTACAGAATTCTCAAGATTTGTCATGCTATCCTTTCAAATGGCATAGGTAGAAAATTAAATTACAGTTGGTTATACAGTCCAAATTAACTTCTAAAGAAAGACAGATGCGGGCTAGAAAGATGGCTCAGCGGTTAAGAGCAATGACTGCTCTTCCAGAGGTCCTGAGTTCAATTCCCAGCTTTGTGGCTCACAACCACCTGTAATGGGAATTTGATCTCCTCTTCTGGTGTGATCTGCCCAATCAGAGAGAAGAAAAATCATCTTTTACTGAGTTGTCCACATTACAACACATTCCATACATTATGTTAATGCAGCAATGTGTAGTACCTGTAAAAGTTTACATGTTCAAAAAACAAACAAACAAACAAAAAAAGCAGCCTTCACAAGATTTACTCTCTGGGATGCTGAGACCCTGAGACTTATTTATTCTAGTATCTTGTTTGGATACCTCAGTATCTGTTTCCTCAAAAATCTATATCCAAGATAGTTTCAAAGCAGTTAGATGGATCACCCAGTATCACAGACTGTACCAATCAGGACTTCAGTTACACTCTGAAGAATCTAAACAACAAATGTCACAGCTTTCTTTGGGAGGGGGGATTTATTTTATTTTATTTTTGGTCTTATTTTATTATTTCTTTTCTTTTGGTTTTTCGAGACAGGGTTTCTCTGTATAGCCCTGGCTGTCCTGGAACTCACTTTGTAGACCAGGCTGGCCTTGAACTCAGAAATCCACCTGCCTCTGCCTCCTGAGTGCTGGGATTAAAGGCGTGTGCCACCATACCTGGCTATGTTACAGTTTTCTTAAGACTGGCAAATAACTCAATTTTCCTTTGGGCCCCCAAAAGAAAACAGTACCCATAAACAACAGGAATCAATTTTAAGAGAACAAAAATCAGGGAGTTTGAGTTTTGGTCATTCAATGGGTGATGGATGTTTATTGTCAATTTAGGGTGGTTGGTTACAACTTTTTAATGGTTTTGGTCAGGCAGGAAACAAAATAAGGGAAGTTAGTATTGAAAATTTCTCTTTGATCTGTCATGTTTTCTCTTTTGTCTAATATTAAAAGGAATGAAAGGAAATGGTGGTTATAGGGAGAATACAGAAATAACAGGAATAACGCACAGATTAGCGAATCTACTCTTAATCTATAGAGCTACAACTAGCCAAAAATCTTACAGTAGTATAGACATTTGTATACTGATACAAAACTAAGGTTATATTTGGTTACAATATACTATGCATCAACTCTTTTTAAGGTATTGTCCCTACATAATTTTTTTAAACGCAATGTTTAGTTCTAATCCTTTTGGATGCTGCTATTACTAACTTTAAAGGATAAGTAAGAAATGCAAGTTAGGAGCAGTGTGAAGAAGCAGTGAGGACGACCCCTGGATGGACCAAGCCCGCAAGCCACTGTATACCCCTATTCAGTGCCAATGTCCCCTGCTGCCAGCATGCCCAAAAGAAAGGCTGAAGAGGATGCTAAAGGAGACAAAACCAAGGTGAAGGATGAGCCACAGAGAAGATCTGCAAGGTTGTCTGATAAACCTGCTCCTCCAAAGCCAGAGCCCAAACCTAAAAAGGCCCCCGAGAAGAAGGGAGAGAAGGTACCCAAGGGGAAGAAGGGGAAGCCGATACCAGTAAGGATGTGAATAATCCTGCAGAAAATGGAGATGCCAAAACAGACCAGGCACAGAAAGTTGAAGATGCTGGAGATGCCAAGTGTCGTGTGTGCATTTTTGATAACTGTGTACTTCTGGTGACTGTACAGTTTGAAATACTATCTTTAATCAGGTTTTATAAAGATGCAGCATTTCGTTTTACTTCTTCTTCTTCTTCTTTTTTTTTTAAAGCTATATTGTTAGCACACAGAACACTTCATTACTGGGTGGGGGAAGGATCATGTGTCAGTAACAAAATTTCTCCCAAGCTGGATTGAGGACAGAAAACCTCTTTCCCTGATACTTTTGGAAGGCTTCTGTTGGCTCCCAGGAGAGATATCTTGGTCTTGACCTAGGTGGCCACCAAGGCACAACAATGCCTTGTGGTCTGGAAAAACTATAAATCTATTTTTATATCCTTTTCCCCCTGTACTGTCAGCATAGACTTAATTCCCTTAAAAACCAGAGACCTGTTGGAACCTGGCCCCCAAGATTGGTTTTCCAGTCCATTGGGCGATGTGGACTTTGCAGTGACTTCATCGAGTGTTCTCAGAAGAGCGCTGGTTCCTTTTATAAACGATTGTGGATCTTCAGACTGATAATTCTGCCATGTTCATTTCCTGAAAGTCAGGGTTGGCTTGTGAAAAGTTGTTAAACAATATCCTTAATGTGAGATGGCAACCCTCACTCTAAGCTACTTCCCCCTTTTCAAAGCACAGAATGGAGACTTCATTGGGTTTTATAGTGGCTTTCTGATTTTGGTAGTCTATACAAGCAGGGAATTTGGAAGTTCTTGTGTATTGTTGATTGTCTGCCCATGTCCTGCCTGAAATACCATGATTGTTTATGAAAAGTATCTTTAGTAAAGCTGGTTACAGTTAGAAATGCAAGTTTAATAGTTAATCAAGCTTGTCGTATTAGATACTAGTTTAGTTCATTACAGAAATTTGTTTTCTAGGTTGAACAGATAGTAAATAACTAGAATAAGCAATTCTTGCCTATTCAGATATATTGTAGATGGGTAGATGGTCTTCAAAAACCCCAGAGATCTACAGAATACAGAATTTAAAGATATTTTATTATAAAAGGCCTTTTTTTGACAATGAGATAGTCAGCTCCTGGCAGCACCCCACTCTATTTCAAGGAAGATGACGAGCATCGACGAACCTCCATATGGAGTTTGCTTCATATGTGGCAAGCTAGCCACTAAGCAAGAAACTGCCCTTGCTTCGACTGCTGACAGTACGCTGTTCAAACTGGACAAAGACACAGGAAAGTCAACTGCTGAGATTTGCCAAGACAGAGTAAGCAGTCCTTCACAATTCCTGCTTCATAAAACATCTGCCATATACTGGACCAGAAGGCTAAAGATGGATGCTTCAATGTTATAGAAGCATCTGGCAGAAGCATCTAAGCAGCTGGCTTTCTCTGTCATTTTATCCGTTTTGGAAGCTGCTTGCCTGTACTTCTTATACACTCAGGTAATGTTTATTCCTTCTCAAGTTGCTGATGGGTTATAGTCTCACAATTAAGCTTAAGTTGTTTAGGATTTAAGAAAATGTTCTTGAGTCTAAGAAGATGGTTTAAGTTGGTAATGCAAGTCACGATTGAGGTTGATTTAGGTACAGAACTCTTAGCTCACCAAGACAGGATAGACAGTAGAATAATTTCTCCAAGGTTGCCGAATACACATGGACTGGACATTATTCTTACCTGATGGTTTTCATCATTGTTCTTATGTTATATAATTTTAAAGAGAGCCTTTTATTGGACTAAAAGGGGGAAATGTATAGGTAATCCTTTGTGCAATGTGTGGAAACATTCCCCTGTCAATTAAAAAAAAGCCCATGGCCAGTAAGCTGAAGCAGGATGAGAAGGTGGGACATTCTGAAAATAAAGAGAAAATTCTGGGAGTCAGCGATAAGAGATTCCACCTGGGAAATCTGAGGTGATGGTTGCAAGAAACCGAGAAGGAGGTAACTGTTTATGTGGCACACAAAGAATAAGAATAAATAGGATAATTAAGCTACAAGCTAGTTGGAAAACAGAGCCAAGGCTACTGGCCTAAGTATTTATTCATATATAAGAAGTCTCAGAGTTGTTGTTTAATGGACCTGGGCATGGGTAGAAAAACCCAAGGTTACATTGGGGTACATTGTGTAAATATCAATTATTAATTCTGTATTGGCAGAGAGCTAAATGCAGGCAGGATCTTGGTATTGTTATTTCTATGGCCCATTACTGGTCTCGTGTTTTGTAAATATTTGTTCTTCTCCTCACCTGACTAATGTAATGTAGAATTGTATCTGATTACTATGATAAAGATCTGACAGCCAATAGCTGGGCAATAAGTGGAGGGTGCATCTTCCAGGCAGAGAAAGGAATGCAGGGAGAAAAAAAAAATCAGAGGCAGGGATTCAGCTAGTGGACATGGAAGTGAACTGATGGACCAGAGTGGAGCAGAGAGGTAGACCTGACCATGTGGCAGGACGTAGTGCTAGGATTAGTAGTCAGGAGACTGACCAGCAAAGGTCTAAGCTTTAAAATATTTATAAGCTGCCGCAGACCCTCCGGGTCCCGTGCCTGTGTAAAACGGTTCTCTAGAGTAGATGGGCAAAGCTTAGGATGGAGTGACAGACAGACACACACACAAGAGAGGTGTTGAATCTGAATGTAATTTTCTGGTGGAGACTCAGACCTTTTATAATACAGAGTAACAGAATAGGGCACATTGAAGTTTTCCAGGTGCAAGAGGAGTGACTTCAAAAGGAACCAGATAAATGTTTACTTTAGAGATTATCACCCTGCCTAGGATCAGCCCTGTGCCAGGCAAGAGTTTCACACTTTTAATGTTAATTGGGCTAGGGGGGGTATTAACTCTTGCCTGGCCTCAGGAATAAAGTAGTGTCAAGGACCTTGGAAATCTTAGGTCTTGTTAATTCTTATCTATGTCTGGAGAATTCCCATTATCAGTATAGTATATTAATTTGCTGTTGGCATGGAATGTAGTCTGTAATAAGAATTTCTATCTCAGTGAGAATTCCAGTCTCTTTCTGCAGATAACTGAGCTAATGGCTAGTGCTTTATTGTTTTATTGCCTGCGTAATTAGTTACTGAATAGGTTAAGCTCCTTGCTGCTATCTGGGACCTTAGCACACTGGGAAAGGCTTTAGCTATGTTAGAATTCAATCTTAAAAGGCATTACATTAAGGTAATACTAAATAGAGCACACGTGAATCCATACACTAGGCTAATGCGTGGATGGAAGATTGATTTTATGGTTTATAAAGATTATGGGAGAAAAGTGACAGACCCCAGGAAGAGAGTTTCCTTGAAACTCATTGCTTCATCGGTCAGCTTCCTAGCTTTCGCTATGTCAAACTGACTCAACCAAAGTACGTGGCAATAAGCCTCTGTGTCATTATTTATATTGCTGGTGGGCCTGAGATAGTCCCGCTATAGAAGAAGATGATGGTTCTGCAGAATTGAAAACAGAAGTCAAACATAGACGCTGAAATAGAGAAAATAGAATCAAAGATAACATTTAACAAGCAACGGCTTTGAAGAATTCCTTGGCCATACATGTAGTCCAGACAACAAATATCATCAAACACTAAAGCAATATCATATGAGTCAGCTGCTCTGCCCACAGTACAATACAATGAGGTAGCCACAGAACTACACACATCTGGAGGCTTAAGCATATATCGAAGGACAGAGACTAAGGTTGGGAAATGCTCATCAATAGATGGCAGGAAAATCCGATCCACCAAATATGTGGAATGCTGTTAAGACATTCTATGGGAAATTGTGGGCAGGTCGTTGTGGTGTCCTCCTGGAGTCACAGCCCTGAGGAGGCATAGGGAGAGGATGGCTGCAAGGTCAAAGCCAGCCTGGTCTTCAGCATGAATGCTAAGGCTGCATAGAGGTCCTGCCTCAAACAAACTAACTTATATATGAAATTATATGTTAACATGCATTGCGTTCATAAACCTGTAGGTCTCTTTTGTTTCCAAGCCAAGAAATACCTAGAGCCATAGAAATTCAAACCAGAGGTTTTACTCAAAACCCACCAGATCAGAAGCTCTGATATCTCATTTCCAGGCTTTAGAGTTCCATATTGTATACATAGATAAGCTTCAGAGCCATTGTCCTAATATATTCATAGTGAAAAATGAAAGACTGATAACCCATCCAACCCATGCACTTTTAAAAAGAGCATCATAAATATCAAAGTATTAGAAACATCGACATGGTAGTCAGGGATAAATTGTGGAGGGTTGTGGAGAGTGCTTAGTCATTAAAGCACTTTTCGTGCAGACATGAGAGTCAGAGTTAAATCTCCAGAACCCACAAGTGGGTATAATCCTCCATAAAGAGACAAGGGATCCCTAGACAAGCTAGTAGCAGGCCTAGCTATCTCTGTAGCTGTGAGTTTGATTGACACGCTCAACCTCATGGAATAAGGATGACTCCCATCACTCATCTCCCGGTGCATGTATACACACATATACAAAAATGGGGAAAATAAGCTGAGTGTGGGGGTTACACATCTTTCATTCCAGTACTCTGGGCGGCAGAGGCAGGTGGATCTCTGTGAGTCTGAGGCCAGTCTGGTCTACAGAGTAAGTTCCATGATATACAGGTCTACATAGTGAGATCTTGTTTCAAGAAAATGGGAAAAAAAAAAAAAAGAATAAAAATGTTCCTGGGTATGGTGGTGAATGCTGTTCTGTCATTCAGGAGACCAAGTCAAGAAGATACCAAGTCCATGCCAGCTTGGGCTACATAAGGAGATCCTGTTTAAAACAGGCCTAGGAGTACATGGGAATTGAAAATGGAGCCATTGGGTCATTTTTAGAAAGGCATAAAGTTAAGAGTGTGGGGAGGTGTGAGTGGATCTCAGAAGAAAGGGTTTATTGCAGCTCACAGATTCAGAGAGTGAGTCTACATCATGGTGGGGGAGCCTGGAAGCAGATAGGCAAGCATAGAGCTGAAGCAGTAGCTGAAAGTTTACAACTGATCCACAAGTAGTAGGCAGAGGTAGGAGCTAACTGGAAAGGGCTAGGACTTTTGAAACCTGAAAGCCCTCCCCTACTGACACACCTCCTCCACACAGTTCCACCAGTGGGGAAGCAAGCGTTTAAATACATGAGCCCCTTGAAGGGCCATTCTCATCCAGACCGCCACACATGCTCTTCCAGGGTCCCACTCCTGACTTTAGCACATCTAATGCCTTTGTGTTCCCTAACCACAAAGGTACCACTATTTTTGGCTACCAAGCTTTTAAGACAATGGCCCCCAAGTAATAGGAGTTGGAAAAGACTGGGTAGTCTGGTATCAACCAGAGCTTGAGCTTGCCTCCCAGAAAGACGTGTCTTACAGTTTCTACAACTTGCAAGAGAGACTGGAGTCAAGATAATGATGGACCAGCGATGGACTAGGACCACACCTTGACCAGGGCTGCCCTTTCTTTAAAACTAAACCTCATGTCAGGACTCTGAAGGTAGTGAACGTGGGGGTGGGCAGAGGGGGGTCACTGGACCTTTTTGTCCCTCTTCCCAATGTGACTATATCGAATAAGTCTCCTTTCTCTGCCTCTTCATTATTGCTTATCTCTTTAATTGTCATATTGAGGATATATGCTTGAGCCTAGCTTGTTAGAACCGCTGGTTCCAAGGTCTAACCCTAACAACTCCAGTACAAAATACCAGCCTCTTCCTACAGGGCAACTAGGCTTTGTTTGTCTGGTCATCTGTGAGAGCCTAAACTTCTCCACGAAGATAATTTAAAAGATATTCAAATACATGTCACAAATTACAGTCAGTATATATAAGCCTCCAATCGGTCTGCTTTTAGATCTGCTTCTGTCAGTATAGTCTTAAAGCAATGCAGCTAAAAAAATAAATAAATGAAATAAAAAATCCAGTATTTCTTCTGCTGCTTTGTGGCCTGCCATTGAACCTTAAAGTCTTTTTTTTTTTTTTCCTTGACCTTTTGAGAAACTGCAAAAAAACAATGGCAGTGGCAGCTCTAGCCCTGGCTCTCCCTCCGCGCAGCCGCAGGAGCAGGCAGGCTGGACGCGGAAGTAAGCGCGTGCTTCCAGGGTTGTCTGACTCTGAGAGTTGGTCTTTAAGTTGATTCGTTGGATGCCTTTTCTGATGCAGCAAGACTTAAGGAAAGAAAAGGATATCTATCAATCAATGGTCATAAATTAAATTTCTTGCAATTGTACCTTAAAACTTTTCAAAATCTCCGTACTAAATACACCTCGGTGACTACTGCCAGGATGACAAGGCATTAGAACCTCGGGATAGAACGCGCGATTCATTCATTCTTTTGATAATTGAGGGCTTATCAGATACCAGACTTTTGACAGACTGCTGAGTGTCTATCGCGCCAGGAATGATTATTCTTGGTGCTGGGGAGATAAAAAAAAAATGACAAGAATAAATAGGACTAAGAGACTAAGACGAGATCTCAAACGTTATTTCGTTCTTCTGGTGTCAAGCCCCTCTCACGGATTCTAAATTGTCTTTTTTCCAGGCTTCCGCCAGGGGATGGACTACAACTCCCATGATACTCGTGCGCCACTCCTTATTAGAGGCTTCGCTTCTCTCCCTGGCCGCTCGGGACGACTACAGTACCCAGAATGCCCTGCTCCCCCGCTTGGGTGTTTTTGCCCCTCTCTTGGCGTTGAACGCGGTAGTGGCTATCCGGAGTGCCAGGCCTGGGGTTCTCGGTGTCCTTCCCCGGGTCACGGGCGAGGAGGCGACTTGACTTCTGGGCGCCGAGCCCGGGCGCGCGCGCAAGCGGCTGCCGTCCTCGCTGCAGGTTCGCGTCCCGCTTTGCTCCTCGCGCAGCTCGGCTCGCGGCCGCTCGGACGGCCCGGGACTGACGGCCCCAGGACAGGGGTGACCGTCGCGGCTGCGGGAGCAGAGGCGAAGCTGAGACCCGGGGAGAGGCGACAGCGGCGAGAGCACCGGGGGAGAGGAGGAGGAGAGAAGATGGCGTCGGAGATGGAGCCCGAGGTGCAGGCCATCGACCGCAGTTTGCTGGAATGTTCTGCCGAGGAGATCGCAGGGGTGAGTGCGGGAGCCCGGGAGGGCTACGTCCGGCTCTCGTAGGCCGCGCCCTGGGGGAGGAACAGAGTCCTGGGAATCCCGAAGCCCGCCACTGACTTCGGCTAACAGTGGCGCTGGCCATGTCCTGTGGGGAAAAGGACCCAGGAGGCCATCGAGCCTGCTCCGCGCCTTCGGTGCTCAGATCCTCCTTATACCCGGCGAGTCTTACTACAGCGCTTTCATTATCCCTAATTAGCTTCACCCTCCATTAAGTCCACAGCACTTGGGCTTTTGCCGTATATGCTGGCTGTTGGAAGATGGGAGCGAGAGGCTTCCTAACGTTGTCGTATAAGCGCCCTACTTTCCCTTCTGATGCCATTTCCTCTCCCAGCTCCAACTTTGTTGCTGGGGGGTGGGGGTGGGGGTGGGGGTGGGAGTTTACCCAGGCTGCAGGCAGCACAGTCCAACATTACCCCCTCGGTGCTTTTTTAAAAAGTTGTTTTGCACTTGTTTATTTCGTTAGTTGGTAACCTTGGTGCCTGTGTGTAACGTAGTGGTGCCTCGACACGTTTGCTAAGCATGGAGGCTGGCAGATTTGAAAAAATAATAATAATAATAATTTTTCTAGGAGTTGGGAAAAGTTGGACGGAGAACAAACGTTATATAACTTTGAAAAAGCAGCTTGGTGAACAGATGCAAGCTCATTAATGAGAGCGTTGATCACAGCCTATCAGGAACCCTTAGGCCCTAAACTTAAGCCATTCAGACACAGTAAAGACTTAAAATGTAGTATCAGCAGCTCCGATACAAGTAGCAAAGTTACAAAGACAACAACTTTCAACAAACTCAGCGTCATCTTTTGCCAGTGAGGGCAGGGGACACCTATCAGAACAGATTGTCCACAGTGACTGAAAATAGCTCAGACAATTGGGAGCCTAGTCTCAGAGGCCTCCAGTTGAAAAAGCTCCCAGGAAATGAGTGACTCTTTAACACATCATCACACAGGATGTTAAGGGTCAGTAATTGGGATGTGCAGTCGGTGATGAATATTTGGAGTGAATAGACCAGAGGAAGATAGTTTGGGTGAGGAAATGAGAGGGAAGTGGGGGTAATTTAAAAAAAACAAAACAAAACAAAACAAACCACTGTTGCCTGGTGAGTTTTAAGTTTTGTATTCTTGTAAGGCTAAGTAAGGTGTGCAGTCTGTTTTCCTGTACTCTGTGTGATATCACACAACCCAAGGATTTTTTTTTTACCTGATACCTCCCCCCATCTGCCTTTGATTTATCAAAGACATCTGGAAAAAGAAATGAAGGCCCTATTATAAGAAAACAGGAAAATAAGTAATTAGTGACGTGGCTTGGTATCTTATTCTAACTGTCAGATCTGCTCGTGTTGGAGGCAGAGGGGATTTTTTTTTCCCTACCACTGAGTTTGTTGCATCTGTTTCTGGTGGTGACACCAGCTGTGTTACCCCCATTCTGACAGTGGCGATGTGTCCTGAGGATCTCGAGGAAGCCATTTATAAAGCCAGTGCCAGAGGCAGTTACTCCCAGCTCGCTCTTACGTGGTGACAATTTCAAGCAGATGGAATGGGGAAAAATAAGGGAAATGCAACAAAACCTTTATTTTTTTATTTTTTTTTATTTATAATTATGTGTACATGTGTGTGTCTGTGTTGCAGTATGTACATATGAGTGCAAGGTCCCCTGGAGCTGGAGTGACAGATGCTAGAGTGAATTCTGCTTCAAGAGTGGTCTCTCCAGACTTACTCGGAGACTTACTCCGAGTTTGAGGAGATCTCCATCCGAGCTCACTTTACTTTTAAGCACCGTTCCTATATAGATTTATGAGATTAAACTTAAGGAAGGCCAAAAGAAATCCTTCAGATACATCAGGTGCACGTTAGGATGGATGCTATGATGTCTGGAGGGTCTACTGGGTGCATTTAGTTAGGATGCCAGACACGTCACATTGTTCTTTCAGCCCTAGGCTCCAGCATGGCCCTTGACCACAACTGAAAACTTTAGTCAAGTGTGGTGGTTCATACTTTTAATTCCAGTGCTGCTGAGGCAGAGGTCAGCAACCTGTCAGTTTGAGGCTAGCTTATTCTACATGGAGTTCCAGGCCAGTTGGGGCTATTTGGAAAAAAAAAAAAAAAAAAAAAAAAAATATATATATATATATATATATATATATATATATATATATATTAAAGTAAACTTTAGGAAAGATCTAATAGAGAACAGAATTATCTTTTATTAGATATTTTCTTTATTTACATTTCAAATGTTATCCCCTTTCCTAGTTTCCCCTCCGAAAACTCCCTATCCCTTCCCCCCTCTTGAGAACGGAATTATTGCTGAATTTGGACCTCTATAATTGGTAATTTTCTAAGACCAAGTAATTCCGTTTTAACTTAATAAGTACTGATGCCTTTTGTGTCGTTGGGCTTTCAGTGTCCCAGGCTAGCCTTGAACTCACAATCTTCCTGCCTGGGCCTCCTGCATACTGGACTTCCAGGCATGCGACAGCCACACCTGGCCTGTGAGTAAGTACCAAGTCTTCAGCACTTTATTGACACTATATTAGACAAAGGAAGGACTCTTTGAGCGCATCCTTTTTGACCAAGCTGACTCTACTGTTGTAATTTTTTTTTTTTTTTTTTTTTGGTTTTTCGAGACAGGGTTTCTCTGTATAGTCCTGGCTGTCCTGGAACTCACTTTGTAGACCAGGCTGGCCTCGAACTCAGAAATCCGCCTGCCTCTGCCTCCCGAGTGCTGGGATTAAAGGCGTGCGCCACCATGCCCGGCTTACTGTTGTAATTTTAGAGGGGACCAGTAAAGCCAGCTTCTGTCAGTCTTCTCCTTGGTAGAATGATTCAAGTACAATTGATTATTCCCGTATGTTCTTACTGGTGATTATCATGTAAGAACTACATGTATTGTTTTCTCCCAAGCATAAAAAGAAATCTAAGCTGTGTTTGGATGGTGAGCACTCTAGGGCCTGAGGCAGCGGGGTCACTTGGAAATTTCAGTCCAGCCTGTGCTGTATAGGGGACCCTTGTCACAGAGAGAGGGGGTTGAAAAGAAAAGAAATTTGGAGCTGGGTAGATGGCTCATTCAGGCACAGCAGTGTATGGCTGTGATCCCAGGAGAGCAGGAGACTGGAGGATTCCTGGGACTTGCTAGCAAGCTAGTCTGGCGGAATCAAGGAACCCTAGATTCTGTGAGCAACTTGTTTAAAATACGGCATCAAGCAATTGGGGAAGAACCTGATGCTCCCTCTTCCTCCTCAGGCGTGCGCGCACACGCACACACACACACACACACACACACACACAGAGCCAATGAGAGACTTCCAGATGTTCTGTCTATCTGTGGGTGTGTGAGGGATGAAGGACGTGGAGCTACCCGCATGTCAGGCTCTCTTGCCAAGGAGTCTATTCTTTCCTTCCATCTTTTCTGTGGACTCTGGGGATTAAACACAGGTTACCGGGCTTGCCAGGCCAGCTCCTTTAGCCAGTGGGCTCTTGCCTGCACTTCTTTCTTATAGACGGTTTGTGTAGCATTGTGTGTGTGTTGCTTCTTTCTAGCTTCCCTTTGTGAACGGTCTTAGTGAGGAACAGCGCACAGTGTGTGGTTCAGGGGTTGGGGAGCGGTCCTAGAGTTGGATGCTCATTTTCATCTCTCCTCAGATCTCTAAGCTGTGAACAACTGCTAATCTGCTGCTTTCCATCTCCATAGATTCACTTACTCTGACCATCATATCAGTGGGGCCACGCAGTGCGTTTTGTGATCGCCTCCCTTCTGTTCCCAGAGTTCATCAGTGTTGTAGGAGGCATCGACCTTTCACTCCTTTTTATCGCCAAGCAGTAGCCCCTTGTACAAACGGATATAGCACATCTTATCTGTTCACGAGTGGAGAGAGATTTGGGCTTGCTCTTTTGGATATCTGGAACGTGCTACTGTGAATATTTGTGTAGAGGTGTGTGTGCACACGCTTTGATTTCTCTTGGCCATGTCCCTGGGAGGGGAGCTGCTGGGTCATATGTTAATAATAACTCTTTTGAGGAACTGCCAGCCCATCTTCCAAAGTGGCTGCCGCATTTTATATTCAGTCAGCAGGGCAGGAGGGTTCGTGGTTTTCTGCATCCTGGCCAGCTCTTGTCTGCTGTCGATTGTTGCCATTATGGTCGGTGAGAAGTGCTGTCTTGTGATTGGCTTTACCTTTCTTACTTGTCATGAGCTTAGGGCCTATTTCCAAATATTTCTACCTATCAATGTAGCTTTCCTCCAGCTGTATACTCCATTTGGCCAGTAGGGTTTGCTGTTCTATAGCTAGCTAACTTGCACGTTGCATATAGCCTTGCTTGAAGGCTAGCCAGATGTGCTTGAAGGATGTGAGTTAATTGGCTGTAGAACACTTAGGAATAGTAATGAAGGAGGCCAGCCTCTGGGGACTCCTTTGTTTTTGTGTTTATATTTTTATAACTGCTCTCAATCCCAAGACTTTAACCTTTAATAAAAGGAAGGCTGGGAATGTCGTCCTAGCATATTTGCTCTGGTAGAATGAGATGGCGGTTTCTTTCCTTGATGGGGACTTCCAGGGTGGTAAATGTCTGTTACCCTAGTCCCTGTTTCCGAAATAAGGACAAATGAAAGCACAGCCAAGTTAGAAATCCCAGTGACATCTCACAGACCACTCAGATATAGGGGGCAGGGGAGAACTGATACAGAAAACTGATGGTTTATTATTTTGAGAAGTATATGAGCAATCACTATCAGAGACATCCTAAAATTTTCTTGCTTTATATAGTGATGCTAAGTTTAATCAGATTATGGTGTCTGTAATAGAGTTCAAATATGTTACATGGTTTTTAATTTTCCCACAGCTGTAGTAAACTTTTGTATTTGTTTAATTATTTGGGCAGTACTGGGTGCTGTACCCACAGCGTTATGTTCTGTAGTACTGAACTACGCCAGCCCCAGTTGTTTACTTTCTACAGATGGAGAACATATGTCAGCCTTTTTAGCTGGATTTTGAAATAATAGCATATAATAAAATGATATTTAAAATTAGATACTTGTCTTACTAATGGCATGTTTTGTGTAAGGATAATAGCCTAAACTTTTGTCTTTCCTCTAAGATTTATTTTTAATTTTTAGTTATGTATATGTATGTATATGTCTGTGTGTATATGTCCATGTGTGCTGGTGCCCTTAAGATGCCAAAAGAAGTCACCAGATCCCCTGGATCTAGAGTTACAGGTGGCTGTGAGCTGCCCCGTGAGACTGTCTCTGTGCCACAGTCCCTTCTCCAGTCCAAGCTTCTTTTGTGACCTTTCGGAGCAGACTTGATACACGTGCTGTGGAAGCCACAATTAGTAGTACAACACAATTTCTTCTAGGAACCATTTGTTCTTGATTACAGTGCTGTAGGAGGAAAGCTTCAGGAGAGCTCCAGCATCAAATAAGGAAAACTAAACTCTGTTCTTCACTCTTTTAAATAGGATCTTAAGTGGCACAGACTGACCTCCACTTCCTAAGGAGCTGAGGCTGACTTTGAACTGATAGTCCTGCCTCCACATCCAAAGTGCAGGGATTACAGGCTGTGCCCCCATCCCCTACCCATTTCACCATTACAGGCTGTGCCCCATCCCCTACCCATTTCACCATTACAGGCTGTGCCCCCATTACCCATTTCACCATTACAGGCTGTGCCCCCATCCCCTACCCATTTCACCATTACAGGCTGTGCCCCCATCCCCTACCCATTTCATCATTTTAAATTTAACCTTTTTTAGAAACTCATGTTCTCATTCTCTCTTGTGCTTTCTGTCTTATCATACTGGGGCTTGGATGCAGGGCCTTGCTCACTCCCAGCAAGGGCTCTAACCCTGAGCTATAGCCCCAGTTCTTTTCTTTTTTGAAAATCTATTTTTTCAAGACTTATTTCTGACAAGGCTTGGTACCACATGCCTTTAATCACAGCACTCAGGTAGTGGAGGCAGGAGGATCTCTGTGAGTTCCTAATCTACATAAGGAGTTCCAGGCTAGCCAAGGCTATAAAGTGAGACCCTGTTATCCCCCTCTAGTTTTTATTTTAAAAGGTGTGTCTGTCTGACTGGGTGTCTGTCTGTCCTACTGGGTGTCTGTCTGTGTGCATGGGTGTACTCCCATGAGGGCAGGTACCCGCAGCATGCAGAAGAGTGTTGGATCACTTAGAGCTGGAGTTATAGCTGGGTGCTAGGAGCCAAATCATGTCCCTGTGCCAGAACAGCACATGCATTTAACCTCTGACCTATCTCTCCAGCCACTGCATTTATTTTTTAAGTGAGTATGTTTGTTTGTATGGATGGATGCCATCATGCTTTGTTCTTCCACAGGAAAAATGCTTTTAAGTAAAACTTTTCCTAGTGTTGTCATTTAAATTGTATTCAGACTTTTTACTTTTTCATTCATAAAAAAAAAAAAAGTGCATAGGCTAATTTGATAATCCTTATTCTTATCTTTGCTTATCTGACAACGGGTAAGCAATTAGACGTTTCCCATCAGATACGACGATAAAGGTGCCATTTAGAACTCAGTGAGTCAGACGTGGTGGCGCATGCCTTTTATCCCAGCACTTGGGAGGCAGAGTGAGAGAATGTCTGAGAGTTCAAGGCCAGTCTGGTCTTACATAGTTGTTCCAGGACCGCCAGGGCTGTGCAGACAGACCCAATGTCAAGAAAACAAACAAACCCGTCAGTGAGTAAGACTGCGCTGTCCTTTAAGTGTGGAGCTTACAGTGAGAGTGAGAGTGTGTGTGTGAGTGTGTCCGTGTGTGTGTGTGTGCACGTGCTTCCTCACGTGTGTGTGTGTTCCTGCAAATACAACATCTTGATTTAGAGTTACTCTTTAAAAAGGGAGAATCCTAAGCTCTTGGGATTGCCTCCTAAGAAATACAACCATTTTAAAAATAATTTGTAGTCTCTTCCATCTTACATACCGTAAACATGAAAGCAGCGTTTGGAAAATTCACTTTTATATAAGCAGTAGAAACTCATTCTCTCAGTACCATTCCTTATGAATGTTAGATTTTTAGCAAAAGTTCTCTGGAACATGAGATTGACTAAAAAGCTAATATATGCCACTCATGAAATTTTTGTTTGTTTGTTTGTTTTGTTTTTCAAGATAGGGTTGCTCTGTGTACTAGACCTGGTTTTCCTGGAACTCCCTTTGTAGGGCGGGCTGACCTCGAACTCTCAGAGATCCACCTGGGTGCTGGGATTAAAGCCATGCACCCTAATCCCTGGCCTACCTCGTGAATATTTAAAATGTTATGGTGAGCAGGGTTGACGTTTCTGTAGATAATAGTTACGTGAAGGCCTTACATCCACTTCTCAATTTCTTCTTCTTGTGTGCGTATGGGCACTTTATCTACATGCCTGTGTACCCTGTGCATGTCTGGTGCCCTTGTTTAGAAGAGGGAGGGCATCATATCTCTTGGAACTGAAGTTACTGATGGCTTATGAGCTACCACATGGGTCCTGGGAACTGAGCCTGGATTCTCTGCAAGAGCAACAAGTGCTTTAACCTCTAAGCCAACTTCCAGCTCTGTACACAGACTTCCTCTGGTGCTAGCTTTCATCATAGTCCCTTGAATTCTTGGTCTTCCTGCTTCTACCCCTGGTGTTCTGGGGTTACAGGCACACGTCAACCATGCCTGACTTGACTAGGAATCTTTTTTCTTTTTGGCCTTTCTTTTTTTCAAGATTTATTTATTTTATATATATATGAGTACACTGTCACTGTCCTCAGACACACCAGAAGAGGGCATTGGATCCCATTACAGATGGCTGTGAGCCACCATGTGGTTGCTGCAAATTGAACTCAGGACCTCTGGAAGAGCAGTCAGTGCTCTTAACCACTGAGCCATCTCTCCAGCCCTCTTTTTTGGCTTTTTTTTTTTTTTTTTGAGACAGGGTTTCTCTGCTTTTTGGCTTTTTAAGACAGGGTTCCCTGTGTAGCCCTGGCTGTCCTGCAACTCACTCTGTAGATCAGGCTGGCCTCAAAATCAGATCCACCTGCCTCTGCTTCTCAAGTTCTTGGACTAAAGTTATGTGCCACCACTGCCCAGCAAATAGTCTTTTTAGCAAGATTGCAACCTAAGTAAATGCTGGGTCTGAGAG
Organism: Mus caroli; assembly: GCF_978045245.1. Lineage (NCBI taxonomy): Eukaryota > Metazoa > Chordata > Mammalia > Rodentia > Muridae > Mus > Mus caroli. The sequence continues at coordinate 47,763,243 of NW_028227273.1, forward strand.
TTGTGTTAGCAGTTCAGGTAACTGTGTTTTAATAGAGTGGCTCATTTAATCTCACGTTTTGAGGTTCATAATCTTTTTCTTGCTTAGAGGCAACATGACAGACACAAAGACATTTACGAGAACAATGAACACATGGGCAGAGGGCAGGCATGCAGGGCAGGAGGCAGGGAAAGGAGTGGGTTTAGACTTAGAGGCTTACCTGACCCGCTGCAGGCCTAAGCCCACCCCCACCCCACCCACACACACACTTTCTTTCTGTGTATAAGTACAATGGGATTGTAGACCTATTTGCAGTCATTCACTGGTGCTCAGGGTTTTAAACCTGGCAATCGGGGAAGGGAGTTGGGAAATGGACCTAGAATACACCTTGCAGGAGGCCAAGCAAGTGCACTTGGAGAGGATGGGTAAGGGATTTTGTAGTAGATGAGAGGATGCCTGACTGATGGCGGAACAGAGCCTTAGATGCTAAGCGAAGCAGAAGAGGGATCTTCACAGACTTGGACGGCAGTGGGAAGATCGCAAGCTCAGTTTCGGGCATTTTGACTTGGTACCTGTGAGGTACCCAGTTATATAAGAGCTGGAAGCAAAAGTTGAGACACAGAAAAGGGAGGTGTTTGTTTTGTTTTGTTGTTTTCAATTTGTATCTAGTGGGGAGAGCCAAGAGGAAAGGATTTATAAGGAGAAGTTGGTCAGAGAAAGAAGTCATAGTCCATAGGCCAGGTTCTGGTGAGACCATATACATGTGTATGCGAGTGCCACACACACACATACACACACACACACCCCTATTCATCTACCCCTGACAACAAATCCCTGTCACAATTTGAGCAGAGCATTAGACTTCAAATGAACATAGCAGCTGGGGTTTGAATAAGGTGAGTGTGAGTGGGTGTGTGGGGTGGTGTGATGTAGGGAGCACATATGTTAAGGCAGAGGGACAACCAAGTGAAGTCTGTTTTCTCCTTCTACCTTTATGAGGGTCCTGGGATTGAAATAAGTCATCCGGCAAGCACCCGTTCAACCATCTTGCTGGCCCAGATTAAATTTTTTTTTTTGTTTTGTTTTTTTGGTTTTTTGAGACAGGGTTTCTCTGTATAGCCCTGGCTGTCCTGGCACTCACTTTGTAGACCAGGCTGGCCTCGAACTCAGAAATCCGCCTGCCTCTGCCTCCCGAGTGCTGAGATTAAAGGCATGCGCCACCACGCCCAGCCTCAGATTAAATTTTAATGTACAACAGCATAAGCAAACTATGATTTTTAGTAATAGTAGTAGTAGTAAGTTTTTTTTTTTTTTTAACCCAAAATGACGTTTTGTATACTTACTGAAGCCAACAGTTAGTTGACTTAATTTAAAACCTTGTTTTCTTTTTCTGAAGAGATGGCTGCAAGCAACTGACCTCAGCAGAGAAGTGTACCAGCATTTGGCCCACTGTGTGCCCAAAATCTACTGCCGGGGCCCTAACCCCTTCCCTCAGAAGGAAGACACGCTGGCACAGCACATCCTGCTGGGACCCATGGAGTGGTACATCTGCGCCGAAGACCCTGCGCTGGGCTTTCCAAAGCTCGAGCAGGCAAACAAGCCTTCTCACCTCTGTGGCCGAGTGTTTAAAGTGGGGGAACCTACATACTCCTGCAGGTAAAAGACTACAGTTCTCCTGTACAACCGCAAACTTTTATTTCTAGATTATAAAACCTATGCATTTCAAAGTCCACAGTTTAATAAACTAATTGGGAAACAAATATTCACGAAATGATTCCCCAGTTCAACAAACAGCCTGTCATCAGCACGGGAGAAACCCAACCGTCTCCGTGCTAGCTGCAGTTCCTTCGTGACCCTTCCCGATGCATGGCGTTCACAGTGATCCTTTCTGAGGTGGCCATTGTTCTAGAACTGGCTGTGGAGCCTCGTCACCTAGCGCCTTTGTTGCTTTCCTATCCCTTGATTACCTTTGGGTGGTTCTGTCCTTTCTGGCACGGTGAGGTGACCACAGCTTTCTGTATTTGCTGCGACCTATATGGAGAACCAGCTATGTATCCAAAGAGTTTCTTCTTAATTGGGAGTGGTAGAAAGTAGGATATGTTGACTGCATGGGCTTACTGATACAAGATGGCCTTAAAAGATTGGTGAAATTGAATCTGAGAGAGCAGGCGGAGAGTAACATGCCCTGACCTGTCTGACTTTCCATTGTGATTATCACCGTTAACACTTTTGTCTGTCCAGAAATTCTCTATGCATGGTAGGTATCATGTGTGCATGTACACGTACAGACTATCTTAACCATAAGTATGCACACATACACACAAAATGGGCTGGTGAGGGAGCTTAGTGGGTAGAGCCTCAGGACCAGATTTGATGATTTGATGCCAGAGACCACTGGTAGAAGGAGAGACCTCCACACATACTCCATGGCACCCAAAAGCCTATACACATGTGTCCATGCACACAAAATGGACAACTGTAATGAAAATAAACATAGAAGCCGGATGTGGTGGTACACGCCTCTGATATCCGCATTCCGAGTCAGAGACCGGCATAGCTCTGACATTGAAGCCAGCCTGGTCTACATAGTAGGTTCCAGGATAGCCAGGGCTACACAGATCTTGTCTCAAAAGAAAGAAAAGATATATGTATGCAGATGTAAAGTTTCTGTTTGACAGAAACTTAGCATCTTTCCATTCAGTTCTTATATATGGCTAGATACTACTCCACTGTGCAGACATACTGTTGATAGAGGCCCTGTTTAACTTTTAAAAAGCATTTTCTTGTAAAATTCAAATTAAGCTAATTAAGGTGTCTGGGTTCCCATGTTAGTTTCCCCTTACTAGCGTGGTCAGAATATCAATTCTAATTGTACCAACCAGTGAAGCACTATTAGATTGAATTCTTTAGTGTTATAAAGATCTCTTTGTGTGGACTGCTGATGCGTAGAGAGCAGGTCTGGTTCAACCTTGTGATTTGTGAATATGGAAGCTGTGTTTCAATGGGTCTCTCAGTGTCCATTATACCCAAAAGATACAAGGCCAGTCACACATTTGTATGCTGTACAAGTCTAAAGTCTTGAGTATGATCCCCTGGCTTTATTTGATTTATTTTCCCATAATCTTGACACTTTTGAAGACTACAAACTAGTTCTTTTGAGAATGTCCTTCCAGTTGGGTTCATCGAGTACATGATCTTTGCACCTTTGGCCAGATTGCCACAGAGAGGGGGAATCTGACCCTGCCATGGCCTGTGGTCCCATTGATCACCTGGATATGCTGCTGTCTCTACTGTGAGGTCACTTCCCCCATGTGGTCAAGAGTCCTGTGGGAAAGCACTTTGGTTCTGTAGCTGTCTTTTTCTCTATACAGTTTGAGCTTCCTTGTTTTTTAATATTTGTGCAGCTCTAGAACTTGAACATGAGATGTACTGACGTGTGGCTGTCGGTGTGGTGCCGATTGTTTTTATTTGCGCCCTTGTCCTCGCCTCCCGCAGTAGGACCCTTCCACACCATCAGCTCTTTTTATACAGTTCGTGTTGACATAAGTGCTTCCTCAGTTTCTGGCACAAGATGCCACCCTGGCATCTCAGATTTCTCCCCGCCTGCCTCGAAATCAACCATTTTCCCAAGAAACTGGTTTTTTTTAGTAGAGATAGTATTTGGAAATAGCACAATGGCCAGGTGGCAGGTGTGCCTATTGCTTTGGGGTGTCCAGTACTTCTGTACCCTCTCCTAGGGCTTCATTTTATCTCTGTCCAAGCACTGAAAGTAGATATCCGGGGTCAGGCTCCAGTGATTTCCTACTTCTAACCAACCCATCTGGGTTCTTTTGAGGTTGTATAGTTCCCTGCTCTGACAGGAGGAACATGAGTCCATCATTTTGCGGTGTGCGGCCATTGCGTGGCTCTTGCCACCCAGCTGTGTGTGATCACCCTTCTTACCTTGTGCAGGGACACAGCCTCGCCTTCCTTGTATCTCTGCTGAACATCTGTCCTGACCAGAACTCTAAAGCCCCCTGGTTCTCTGCCTGCTGGAGCAAGGGTCTTTGTGTGGTGCTCTCTATTGCAGGGCAGTGTAGGAAGCCTGCAAGCCCCGCCCGAGCCTTAATGAGGGGCTGATGTCACATCGTCTGCTGTCCTTAGGACACCTTACAACAGAGCGTTTGCTAGGATGGCTGGCATGACGGTGTCTGGGAGCCCTAAACTCCCAAACTTCATGGCTCAGTCCATGAAGCTTCATACCTCATCACTACCAGTCTGGTGCTGAAGACCTGGATAATTCCCAGAGAGTCCATCTGAGTGGAGGATGGCGGCTGCAGCAGGGATAGAGATACTCATTCAGCATGGAGTGTGGGACGGGGCATTGGTCGCACTGCACTCAGCCAGGGAGCAGAGAGATGGATGCTGCTCTGCCTGCTTCTCCCTTTGTTCAGTCAGGACCCCAGCCCGCAGGCTCGTGATGGGTGATCAGGATGGGTCTTCCCACTTCCTTTAAACCTCTCTGGAAGCATCCTCATAGATATATCCAAAGATGCATGTCTACTGTGATTTCTAAATCCAGTCTCATTGATGATGAGAATGGCCAGGAAGTTTCCACCCCACACTCATCCTTGAGCACACAGGAAGCTATTTTATCTCCGATGTGCTTGTGTTGTCTGTAGCCCTGGGCTGTCCTTGGCTGACCTTGGGGTCCCTTCCCTTAGTTACTGCCCCTTGGGCTGCCTAGTGTTCAACCTCTCTGTACTACATCTCATCGCACTTGGTCTCAGTGGCCACCATGGTAGGAGAGCTACATTACTCTATACACCAACACAAGCCAGTCAGGTGGAATCACATTTAGTCCTCTGAAGTAATGCCCTTCAGGAACCCAAGGGGCAGTGAGTTACTTCCCTACAATCATTAAGCTTAAAACTGGGCTGGAGAGATGGCTCCGCAGTTAAGACCAGTGACTGCTCTTCCAGGGGTCCTGAGTTGAATTCCCAGCAACCACATGGTGGCTCACAACCATCTGTAATGGGATCTGATGCCCTCTTCTGCTGTGTCTAAAGAGAGCGACAGTGTACTCACATACAATAAAATAAATAAATCTTTAAAATAATAAATAAGTAAAGTTTAAAACTACATCCAATGTAGAGGAAAACTCTGATTCAGTTTCCGTTTCTCCTGTTATATTCTCATAATACAGATGCCAAAATATGTGGAGATCATCCATCCCCATCACACACACACATACACACCCTCCAGCCCCCCCACCCCCCGTGAGTGTAGGCAGTCAGTTTTAAAGATAGGTTGAAGCTTCAGTTCTACAGGACTGCCCCCTCCCGCTCTATCTCAAATGATTATAACAATTCTGAACCCCTAGTGTTCAGGAGGATCGCTTAAGAGTCCTGGGACTCTCTCCTTGGGTTTGATTAATTTGCCGCATGGAATTGTATTTCTTGAGCTACTATAAATCATGTTGCAAAGAATACAGATAGAATGATGTGCAGGGCAGGATATGGAAGGCAGGGTGTGTCTGTGCCTCCCTTGGGAGCTCAGCATCCTGTAAGCTCTCTGTGCTGCAGCCTTTTTGGGTTTCACGGAATGGCCGCGAAGCTCAAACAACAGAAAGGGTGAGACCCAGTGCTAACACTAGGCTGAGGGGTAAACCCAGCAAAGTCTGTCTATGGCCTCTTCTCAGCCTCTGCAGCATTTCCTCGAGGTGCTGTGGGGCAGGAACTCTTCTGGAATCTCCATTAGGGTCCACTTAGCTACTCTCAAGTTTCTTTATGGCTATCTTCAGGACAGAAAGGCTGGGATGAGTGTCCTTCCAGTTCTGGTGACCTGGCTTAGAAGGGAAAACAGGTTTGGCAGGAGAAGGTCAGAAGGAGTTTGTTTTCTGAGGCCTGAGGCACCTCCGTGTTATTCCAGCCACTAGGAAGGCACAGGCGGGGAACATGTGTGTCATATCACACCAGGCCTCTGACTACAAAGCCCTTGTTCATTCTTGCCTGCCTTTTATTCTCACATGCCAGTGTGTTAGTTGTTGTTTCACTCATATTTAATAAAATGTGGGAAAATGGGCTAGTGTCTTGTTTTTTCAGCTAAATTCAGATGTGTAGACGTGTACTTTTTTGTTAAAAATATATCATGGAGGCTGGAGAGCAGCTCAGCAGTTACGAGCACTGTCTGCTGAGGACTCAAGTTCCCTTCCCAGCATCCATGTTGGTCTGCTTGAAACCACTTGTAACCCCAGTTCCAGGGAGGCTAACTCACCTCTGTCCTATGCAGGCTATACCCACATTTAGATACACAGAAATACATATAATTGGATACTAAAAATAAGTATTGGAAAACATGTGATATGCTGGTGATGGCTCAGCAGGAGTGGGTCTTTGTCATCAAGCCTTAACCCAAGTCAGATCCTCGAGACCACGTGATGGAAAGAGAGGACTGACAGCTGCAGGTCATCTCTGACCTCTGAATGTGCACTGTGGTACATAGGCTTGCTCACTCACACACACACACACACACACTCACGCTCACACACCTATAAATAAAAAAGTATTTTTGAGTATTCTTCTTTTGATTTAATGGATTATTTCTTGTGACCACTGAAACTCAGAAGTGTGGCCTGCTATTTGGAACTGTCATCCCTAGTAAAGGCTGGGGAGTTTCTGAGATGGAGAAAGCAAAGACCTCGATACGGTTGCCTAGGTTGTCACCCCCAGAGAAAGAACTGTGGGGTAAGAATCCCAAAGTACGAGATCTTGATGAATTTTACTGCAGAGAGAAGCGGGGCATGCCAGCCTCCTGAGAGCTGTGCTGCTGGAGTTTGGGACCCCTGTCTTATGGACACACTAGGTGGAGGAGAGGAAGGCGTTAAGGTGGCCCATTCTAAGACAGGTTCACTCTGTCTGTCCCTACATGGGGTTTCCAGGTGTGTCAGATGCATGATGGGAACAGCTAGTTTGCAAGGCTGGCCATCAGCACAGCTGGCCACGCTGTGTCCAGCCCCTGTGGGCGGTGCTGTGGGCTAATGTTGCAGCCGCCACAGGATGGCCTGCTGTAACATAGCTCTGAGGTTGCATCAGCAGCCAGGCTCCATGCAGTTTGACCCTTAGTGGAAAAGCAAGTTGTCTTGTGGTACTGCCCTCTTTTACCACAAAGTACGTGCAAAGGTTACTACATAGCACGCTTGGGCTGTGGAAAGAGATGTTGGTAACTCAGCAAGATGGACTTGTCCTGAGCTCACATCCCCTGTTATCCCAAACTGGGCTGCCCTGTGAGTCCTGTTTCCCAGCTGCAGATGTGAAACGTGTCTAGTGCCTCAGGCAGAGCAACAAACATTGTCAGCTCCCAGGGCTACTGCTGAGAGTGCTGGGACAGTACAAAGGTGACATTTTGCTGCTCACTCTGTTCCTTTTTTATTTTATGTATATGACTACACACTTTAGCTGTGCAGATAGTTGTGAGCCTTCATCTTGTTGTTGGGAATTGAATTTAGGACCTCTGCTCTCTCCAGTCGGCCCCATTTGCTCCAGCCCAAAGATTTATTTATTATAAATATGTACACCGTAGCTGTCTTCAGACACAGAAGAGGGCATCGGATCTCATTACGGGTGGTTGTGAGCCACCATGTGGTTGCTGGGATTTGAACTCAGGACCTTTGGAAGAGCAGTCAGTGCTCTTACCCGCTGAGCCATCTCTCCAGCCCCACTGTTTCTTTAGTAGTGCTGCTAGTTGTATGTTTCCAGTTCTTGTTCAGTAGCATTTACTTGTCAACCAGCTACTCCTGAAAGTGTTCTTCAGATTAGGTATAGAAAACCCTGCCATTCTGGGTTTGCAGCCTCAAATATTCCCTCTGCCTTAGAACATGAGGCATCTATGTCTCATAGGAACATTTGCTGCCCCATTCTTTGGGAAATTTTTATTTATTTATTTAACTATAGACAAGCAAACCAGCAAACTGTCATAGCTGTCTTGATTATTATGGATACTAAACATAATTGCCTTTATGCACTAGAGGTGAGACTGAGAGAAACCCATCCAAACGGGGAAATCCAGAAGAGATAGTTATGAATCTAAGAACACCAAGGAGCCAAATAATGAAAACCTTTCATCCCAACACTTGGGAGGCAGAAGTGGTCAGATCTCTGTGAGTTCAAAGCCAGCCTGGTCTACGTAGTGAGTGCCAGGGCTGTACAGAGAGACCTTGTCTCAGAATAAAGGAAACAGCAACATCAGCACTCTGTGGCCTTCACTTTAGATGCAACTCCCAACAAACACTTGCTAACTCTGACTTAGGGGGTTGCTTAGCTTCCGGGGTCAGTGTTCCTGAACCTGTGGAGCAATGGACCATTCCAGTCACATGTGCGCTCACTGGCTCCTTGCACGCCCCAGTGTGAAGCGAAACCTTTGTGCTGATTGCATTGAGCGAAGATCCAACAGATTTTTGGGGAGTGGCATCTGCTATTTTGGCACTGGTAGAATCCTTGTTGTTGTTGTTATAGGTATTTAATAACTCTTCTTAGTTCTTACGATGACCTGGCCAGCCCCCTCCCCCCCCCCCCCCGGAATCAAGTCAAAGTCATATTGATTTAATTAGCTTTAGCACAATTACTGGATAGTTTATTCCTAAACTGGTTCTCTATGCTAGGTTGGCTGTTTCTCAGCTTCGCTGCCTAAGATACTTGCTGTTTGCTCCATCAGTCTATCCTGGGCATTTCTCTTGGCCACATGCTCCTGGTATCCCGTCTAATGGAGACCTCCTACTCTCCTGTCTTCTCTCTCCTCCTTCTCCCTGTCTTCCTGGTCCCTACCTGCAACCCTCAGCCTGGTAACCAAAGCCCCATCTACCTCTATTCTCCCCATTAACTGGCTGTAGGCACTTTTATTTAACCAGTCAGAGAAGATTGGCAAGCAAGCTTTACACATCACTTGGTGTCCATGAGAATGTGCTTGTCTGGACTGCAACCAGATCCTGGGGGCCAGTGTTTAGCACTCACATACATAGCAGCACCAGGCCAACCCCCAGCAGATTCTGAGGTTGCAGGAGAATGTATTAATTTTTGACTCTCTGATTTATTCATGCTCTCTCTTTTCTTTTCTTAACTCCACAGAGACTGTGCAGTTGACCCCACCTGTGTTTTATGCATGCAGTGCTTCTTGGGAAGTGTCCATAGAGACCATCGATATAGGGTCAGTAACATTGAAATGGCAACCGCACGCGGTATTGACTTCTATACTAATTCTGTCTCATTTTAAGCTTTAATGGATGTGAGGGCAAGCTGGCTGCAATGTCTGTCACCCCGTTGATCCCAGCTTGGTTTAGCTGATCTGTGGCCAGGTGGCTTTCCCCTTCTCCCTCACGGTTCTGTTTGGGTTCCCTCCTCAAGCTACACGCTCGGTTAAGAACAGAGACCTCCCCAAATGTACGACCGGTCTTGAGGGTATGCCAGGAGCGGACCCCCTCGCTAGAACCTCCAAACCAGACCTCATTTTAAAGCCTAAATATATAACAGTAAAGGGGAGAAGATAGTTTCCCCTTGTGGGATTTTAGTTTTGTTTTTAGGAAATGTAGCTGGGTAGTAGATGTGCATGAACTGGGCAAAGCCCTGGGTTCTCCCGAAGGGGAGCAGAGGTCAGCATAGAAAGATGGGACGATAGCCAAACGTGGTGGCTCACGCCTTTAATCCCAGCACTTGGGAGGCAGAGGCAGGCAAATTTCTGAGTTAGAGGCCAGGCTGGTCTACAAAGTGAGTTCCAGGACAGCCAGGGCTACACAGAGAAACCCTGTCTCGGAAAAAAAAAAAAATGCCTATGCTGCTTAGAACTCGAAGAGTTAAGAAAGATAACCCAGAAATCAGGCTTCCACATCAGCGTCAACCAGTTTGATCTGATATTTTAAATGATAAATCGAAGCCTGTGGTGATGGATCATTCAGGGCCACCTCCAGCACCTGAGACTCTGGATAGTTTTATTATGGGCAGATGATCCTGCCCTGCCCTTCTTCCTCTACTAGGAATGGGAGCTGGGGCAGCAGGACTCAGACAGTAAGGGACAGTTGTTAAAAAGAACCCCTGCTCTCAGGGGAAGAAAAAATGGTGGAAGGAGCCCTAGTCCTGTTCTTAATTAGGGAGCTACTGGGTCAGGGCCTTTCCACCAGTTTATTTTTGTTCACTCTAGCCTGGTGTCAATGATAATAGGAAAAGAAAAGGGGCCATATATAAAATCAGTTGTCTTATTCTCATAGACCAGGGACCAGGGAGAGGCACCCCAGGTCCCTTCAGCATCTTGGGCTGGTGTTTCGTACAGAGCATGTGTGAACAGCCAGAGCAGGGCTGCCTACCCGTTTGTGTCTTGGCCCACATCTGCATCTCCTGAGAATAAGTGGAGTGTGCAGTCTGGCGTTGATGGTGCTCTAATACAGAGCACACAAATGCTTACTTTGGGCAGAATAGAATAGAATTTATTCTAAAATTTGGTACACTTGATTTTGCCCGTCCCTGACGCTTTTTTGATTTTGTTGGTGATGGTGGTTTGGGTGGCACTTTTTTTAACAGCAGAATTTCTGGTGTGCCACCGACTAGCCTGTAGGGTCTGTCTTGCCAGCCTTAGTAACTAGTTACTTAGCTTAAGAAACTGTGACTAATTAATGAAGTCTCCAGGTGCTAACAAAGTTTCAACAGTGAGTGCTTTTTATCAACTCTTTTAAAGAACAGATTTTTAGGAGCTGTTAAAGAGGGGGAAAAACCTGTTCCCTTAACCTGCTGTGGTATGGTATCATTAGCAGAGACAACAGTGCTCCCAAGGGAAGTCCCAGGGAACCTCTGCAGTCTCATTAAGAAAGGCAGTCTCTGAAATATCTGGACTTTTCCCCACTGTAGCAAAGTAGCTCTTTTTCATTTGAAATCACTTACTGACTAGGAAATACTGATGAGCCCCCTTTTATTTGATACTTTTCCCCTCCAAAGCAGAGAAACACTTAAGCAGCTTTCTGTCCTTAGCACTTGGCATTCTTATTTATCATGGATAACCCAGTGAGCGCTTACCAGGTACCATCTTCTTTTTCTTCAAGATGACCACATCGGGAGGAGGGGGCTTCTGTGACTGTGGTGACACAGAGGCGTGGAAAGAGGGACCTTACTGCCAGAAGCACAAGCTCAGCAGCTCTGAAGTCGTGGAGGAGGAGGTAAAGATGCCCCAGAATTGTCACCCGTGCGCGTGCCCGGAGGCCGGAAGCTAATGCTGGCTGTCTTCTTCTGTTGCTTCCACCTTACTTTCTGGGACAGGGTCTGCTAAGCAGCTGATCATTGAGCCCCAGGGAATCCTGTCTCCTCCCTGATGAGGGATTCTGTTCCATAGAGAACCCTGCCTACTGTTCTAGGCCCAGCTTTTATTTCAGATACTAGGGCTAACTTAGATCCTCATGTGTAGCGTGTAATTATTTAAAAAACAACAACAACAACAACCAAACAATCCATGCTATTGCCAGCTAGGCTCTGATGGTCTTGGCCTATTCCCTGCCCAATACTTATCCAGAGACCAAGACCACATGTTTCCCCCTAGCCAACCCTCTCACACAAACACCAGCTCTGCCTCTCGAGCTCCGAGATCGCTCTTTTGACCCCGCGGCCAGCTGCTGCCAAACTGCCCTGCATTCCGACATTTCCGTGGCTAGCTGGGGCACACTCTCGCCAGCCCATGCTCTGCTGCACCTCTCCCCTGGAGCTCAGTCCTTGACCGATCTTCCCGTCCCAGAGCCTGGCCGAATTCCACCCCAGCTATGTTCTTTCCCTCCGGCCCACCTGAGTTGCGGCAAATGGAAAACACCAGACAATCTCAGTTTAGAATCAACAGATAACACAATGCTGGGCATGGAATCTATTGTCCTAAACTCGTCCATTATTCTTTGTTAGAAATCTTCTGGTGGCGCCACCAGATCCAGCAGCCCCCTGTCTACATGTCACCTCCTTTCACTCTGGCCTCACCATCCAAAAAGACCGTTCCTTCCTCCTGTGTCCGTCTTCCTCTCTAGGACCCGGAAGGCCCACCTCCTCCTCCCTCAGCGATTGGCTTCTTGTCGTCTTTATTACCAATCAATTAATTAGGGGAAGATTCTGCTTTACTCATGTCCAAGGCTAGCTAGACTAGCCTTCAGCTTCAGCAAGAGACCCTGCCTCAAAAAAGGTAGAAAGTGATAGAAAAAAGACACCTGACATCAGCTCTGGCCCTCCGTACATGTGTACACATGTGCTTGCATACCCACTTACATACATATGCCACACACACATATGCATACAAAAGAATAAGAGTCAAATAATATGGGTAAAAAGAACAGAATAGTGTTTTGTCATGCAAAAGTGATGTGAAATCTAAACTTTTATTATTCATAAATATTTTTAATAGTCATACTTCATTGTTTTAAAGATATGTGTGTATGTAAATATATATACATATATATCTCACCAGACTGTCTCTGACCCGCCAGCTTCCAAATAATGACACAGAGACTTAGATTTAGATTTGTTTATTTATGAAACGTTCAGATTGAGCGGGCAGTGGTGACACATTCCTTTAATCTCAGCACTTGGGCGGTAGAGGCAGGCGGATTTCTAAGTTCAAGGCCAGCCTGGTCTACAGAGTGAGTTCCAGGACAGCCAAGGCTACACAGAGAAACCCTGTCTCAAAAACCAGGAAAAATAGAAAAAAGAAAAGTTCGGACCGTATATCTCAGACTTTTCCCCAGTTAGCATATATACTTAATTAATCTGTTTATTCTGATTTACGTTCTCCAGTGTAAATTTGATAGCTGATCACCTTTCCTTCTTTTGTAGGGTTATTTTATGTTTTGTCTTTTGTTTGCATTTGTGTATGTGCATCTGCACACATGCATACCAGGCAGTCATGTGTGAAAGTCAGAGCGCCTTGCAGGAGTTGGTTCTCTTTGTCCACCGTGTAGGCCTCAGGGATGGAACTCAGATGCTTAGGCTCAACCAGACCTTTTCTCAGTTCTGCCACTTGCAGCTTCCCACAGCATGCTGGAAAGGTGGTTTGATGTTAGTAGTTAGAGACTCCTGGGCGCCGTTCCAGATTGTTCAGTTACACTTACTGGGCGTTTGAGTGTCTGGGTAGAACGACTCAGCTGATTTAAAATTGAGATCACTGAAAGAAAACATTTTAGGAAGTTTAATTTTGTATATTGTTACTCATACAGGATTAAGTTCATTAAGAAACAGCCCTGTCAGCCTTCTTGTGTTTGGGAGTTGAAGCTGGAAGGCAGAAGAGGGCAGTGTGCGCTAATGGGTTGTGTCTTCTGCTCTCCCTCAGGATCCTCTTGTGCATCTATCAGAAGATGTGATCGCCAGAACGTACAACATTTTTGCTATTATGTTTCGATATGCAGTAGATATACTGACCTGGGAAAAAGAAAGTGAATTGCCTGAAGACTTGGAAGTGGCGTGAGTACTGCCCGTTCCTTAGATGTGGGGCACTAAACTTTAGCATCTTTCCCACAGCAAGGAAAAGATGTGGTCTTTCATTTTAAAAGTATTACTTTTTTTTTTTTTTTTTTTTTCCGAGACAGGGTTTCTCTGTGTAGCCCTGGCTGTCTTGGAACTCACTTTGTAGACCAGGCTGGCCTTGAACTCAGAAATCCGCCTGCCTCTGCCTCCCGAGTGCTGGGATTAAAGGCATGCACCACCACGCCCGGCTTATTACATTTTTTTCATTCATTTATTTGCATATGGGAAGGAGGGAGAATTGACACTGGCATATGAATGGAGGTCAGAGGGAAGCCTACAGGAGGCAGTTCTAGCTACAAGTAGGTCCTGGGGATCGAACTTGGGTTGTCAGACGATGGCAACTGTGCTTCCCTCCTTACTGTCCTAGGACTTTAAAAAAAAATTGGTTAGATTTTTAGCAGAATCTTAAGTTTGGTATTAGAGTTTTGCAGTTTGTATGATTAATTGATGAAGGTTTTCCTAAGTTGATTGGTTTGTAACAGTGTTAAACTATGTAGGACTAGCAAGATGGCTCAGCAGGTAAAGTCCTTGCCAGCAAACCTGACAGCTTGAATTTGGTCCCTAGGAAGAATTCACATGCACCCTCACCTCTCCATCCTTTGTAACCAGGCTGGCTCAGACTGGAGAGATGTGCTTTCCTCCACCTCCCAAGTGCTGGGGTTAAAGGCGCTCCACCGTGCCCACTAATAAAACTGGAAAGGGGTTAGGGCATGAGCTCTTCTATATGTAAGTGAATTTAGGGGGGTTATGAAAGGCTTAAATGCAACTTTAGACATTTTGCTTCTAATTTTAAATTTTATTCAACACTGTGCTATTTTCCTGTACATCCGCCATTTTTATTTAGACGATTGAGGTCATAATCTTGTGATCAGACAGTTGAATTCAGCCACAGCTGTGTTAAAGGACTGGCTGCTTGCCCTGGCTACATGCTCGCCTCACACAGCCTTTTCTTTTCTGAAAAGTCACCCCCTGCTTGTTGGACCTCAGTTCATAGCTGAGGGTGATTGTGGCCTGGAGAGGATGGAGATTGGACACTAGGAGGTCACTAGATTAATTAGACGTCAGTCACCAGAGGTTGACTGCTCTGTTTTTTCAGTGTGTTCTAGATAATTGGGATTGTGGGTAAAGTGTTGAATAGCTTTTTTTTTCTTTCTTTTTTGTTGTTTGTTTTTGTAACAGACTTTCTCTGTGTAAGCCTGACTATCCTAGAACTCACGCTATAGACCAGCCTAGCCCACCTGCCTCTGCCTCTGCATCTACCTCTGCCTCTGCCTCCTGAATCCTGGGATCTGAGGCGCGTGCTACCACCACCACCCAGCAGGGTAAAGTGGTTTTTTTTTGTTTGTTTGTTTTTGTTTTTTTTTAAAGATTTATTTATTTATTATATGTATGTACACTGTAGCTGTCCTCAGACACTCGAGGAGAGGGAGTCAGATTTTGTTAAGGATGGTTGTGAGCCACCATGTGGTTGCTGGGATTTGAACTCCTGACCTTCAGAAGAGCAGTCGGGTGCTCTTATCCACTGAGCCATCTCACCAGCCCAGGGTAAAGTGTTTTTAATAGGACAAGTTGTTGTGCACTATTTTGGAAGTGTTGACAATTACTGTATTCATGAAATTGAGTCTGTCCGTTCAGCTCAGAGATCCCAGTTGAACGCCTGAGAAACAGATGGCTTTCTCCCTTTTGTCCCTCCCTCCCTCCCTCCCTCCCTCCCTCCCTCCCTCCCTCCCTCCCTCTTTCCCTTCATCCCTCCATCTCTCCCTCCCTTTCCTGTGTGTGTGTGGTTGGGCGGGGAGGGGCTCTCTTTGTAGCCCTAGCTGTCCCAGAACTCCCTCTATAGTCCATACTAGCCTTGAACTCACAGATCTGCCTGTCTCTGCTTCCTAAGTGCTGGGATTAAAGGCATGTGCCATCACGGCCCGGCGTCTGGTTTGGTTTGGTTTGACTTTATTTTCATTTAATTGCCCAGGGCTACCAATACAGAGCACTCTGATGGACTTCTTTGGTAATGTTTGCCGCCCGTTACTGTCTGGCTAGCAGCCTGCATCAGCCGAGCCCTCTGGCCTGCACTTAAGCTGGTCTCCTTCCCTCCAGCTCCTCCAGATGACACGCCCACTCTTTCCACTGCATTGATGGCATTGATGTTTTCTCCCCAGAGAGAAGAGTGATACCTACTACTGCATGCTGTTTAATGATGAGGTTCACACCTATGAGCAAGTCATTTATACGCTCCAGAAAGCTGTGAACTGTACACAGAAGGAAGCCATTGGCTTTGCAACTACAGTTGATCGAGATGTAAGTCATATGTCGTAAGAAATACAACATTTTTTGATATGGGGGTCTCTCTGCATAATCCGGGCTGGTCAGAACTTGCTGTGCTGACCATACTGGCCTCGAACTTACAGAGATTTGCATGTTTCTACCTCCCAATGGCTGGGATTGAAGAAATTGAACTTTGTACAGATAAGCTGGCCTAGAAAAAGTAGTTAAAAGTATATATTTCTAGGCTAATTTTTTTTATTTCATTTGAATATTGGCCCAAATATATATTGCTAGAACTAAGAAGTTACCAGGCAGAACATTAAAAAGAATATGCAATTGCCCTAATTCTGTTCAGTGATTAAAAATGCTGGGCTGTGAGAATGGTCATTACAGAAATCGAGAATAACTGACCTGTCGTCAGAGTAAAACACACACACACACACACACACACACACACTGGTAGTTTAAGCATTAAAGAGAGCATTAAAAAACAATTTTAGTTTTTCATTAATGACTAGGATGGATGTTAAAATATTAAGGACTAACTGACTCAGTCTGTTCTGTGCTCAAGCATGTTTCCTGGTCTGCAAGCCAGTCACACTAAGTACAATGCTTTTACAGTTAGTTTTAAATGTCTTTCCAGGGGCGTAGGTCTGTCCGATATGGAGATTTCCAGTACTGTGATCAAGCAAAGACAGTCATTGTGGTAAGTGATTTAGAAACATGTCAGTTGTTTTTTATTACCTTAAGACTTACTCTATGTTCAGCATTTATTAAGACATTTGCCTTCATACATCCAGTATCACGTGAGCTGTATTTCCTGCTCATGTTTCTTGACATCAGTTACTCTAGTTCTTTCAAAGCTCTGTAAGATTGCTAATGGGACAGTGGATACTTAGCAAAGACGTATGTCTCTGTCTTCCCATCTCCTCAGAGAAATCTTACAAGACTCTTTGCACTTGACCCCCAAGCTACCTCCATGGTCCTGACTTTTTGCTTTGTTGTTAATTATTTTTAGGTTTAGTGTGTGTGTGTGTGTGTGTGTGTGTGTGTGTGTTGCCTCCATGTTTGTATCTGTGTCACACGCTGGTACCTGAGGAGATCAGAAGACGACAGTAGATGCTCTGGAGCTGGAATCCTGGGCTACTGTGAACTGTCACATAGGTGCTTGGCACCAAGCTTGGGCCTCTGCAAGAGCAGCAAGTGCTCTCAACTGCGGATTGCTTTTAGTTCTAAGGGCTCTACACGGACTTTTAGGAACTAATCTTGCCTTTATGAACAATATTGAAATCCAAGAAAAACACTTTTGCCATACTATGACAAGGTATATTCAGTATCTAGTAGCATTTAGTATTTTGTTTTTTAAAAGAAAAATCTTCCCCACATTTAGGTTTACTATGTATTTGGCTGTGGGGGGGTCAAGACAGGGTCCCTCTGTGTAGCCCTAGCTGTCCTGGAACTCACTCAGTAGAACAGGTTGGCCTTGAAGTCAGAGGTCCACCTGCCTCTTCCAAGTGCTGAGGTTAGCTTAGGTTTATTATAATTTATTTCATGTAACTGCATTTATGCAACTGTTCTTTTCTAAAAAGAGTTTTATGTGTTGTCCCATGTCTTCAGTATGTAGTAAGAAGTAAGGTGGTGAGCACCTATGGAGAGAGACTTCTGTCTTACTCTCTTCCGCTTGCTTTAGGATTTCTGGTTTTGTTTGTTTTCTTGAGATCGTATTCTCTGGTAGCAGGCAGTGCTTCTTGCATGTAGAGCAGTGCAGAGCAGATTAGCGCAGCCAATGCAGATTCATGAAGTTCCCATATTTCAAACAAAAACTCTAGAGATGTTGCTATGTCCTTGATTTTTGACCTGTATGTAAATGCATGCTAACAGTTGCTCCTCATTTCTCCTTGCATGCCTGCAGATCCTTGGCATTAGTGTTTGTGATCTCTGGTGGTGTTTGCATAAGAGTGGCCAGGTATATTGGTTGATACAGAAGAGTCCAAATATACTTAGTCTTGTGAAAAATTCAGGTGACTCCAGGACAGACATATCTTTGCTAAGACTAGACCTCCAGGAGTCAGAAAAAAAAGGAAATACATTTTTAGCAACATCACATTTCTACCTAACAAAATATTCATACCTAAAGGCAAAAGACAGATGGCAGATTTGGAAAATCCATTTCTAACACAGATGTATGTGATGTGTGCATACACAGAAAGCCATACATGTTAAAAGTAGGTTATGGGGATGGGGTAAAGAGAGAACCCAGACAAGGCATAAAAGGAAGGGAAGTTGTATGTTCACGAAGTGCTGCTGGGCCCAGTAGACATTTCTCTAACAGAGAGACATAGCCAATAAGAGCGTGGAGACACGGAACACACGCTAACTGAGGAGATCAGCTGCCTCACTTTCTGGAATAACTTCTATCCAGAAAAATAGAGTCAACAGGGGGTAGGGAAATTGAAACCCTTTTGGGTGCTGATGGGCACATATAGGGACAGGAGCCACTGCAGAAAGCTATGTGACAATTTCTCTAGAAATTAAAAATAGAATTACCATATGAGCCAGTAGTTTTGCTTCTAGGTATTCAGGTAAAAGAGAAATTTACAGAACCCAGTGCCTGTTGACAGGTGAACAGACAAAATGTAGCACACTTTACAATGGGCTGTGACTCTACATTTAAAGGTGAAGGCCATTGTGCGATGCTACCCTGTGCACAGTGGAATGAGCAAGCCGTGGGTGAATACTTGAATGAGGGACAGAGGAGTAGAGTGATGGTGGCTAGGGGAGTGGGAGGGGCAAGCCCATCATCAGTGGTCATAAGGTCTTAGCTTTCAAAATGAAGCATTCTTGGAGCTAAATCTACGGTAAGATGGCTCAGGGCTTAAGAACACTGGCTGTTCTTGTAGAAGATCCAGATGCAAATCCCAGGACTCACAGGACAGCTAACAACCGTCTGTAACACCAGTCAGCCCAGGGCCTCTGATGCTCTCTTCTGGCCTCCACGGGCCCTGGGTACATGCGGTATGCAGACACCCATACACATGAATTACAAAGTAAAACCTTAAAAGACCAAATTCTCTAGCTGAGTACAGTGGCGCCCACCTTCAATCCCAGCAAGAGGCAGAAGTGGGAGGAGCTCTGAGTTCAGGGGGAGGGTGCATCCTGAAATATGGCTTGTACAGCTGGGTGACCGTGTTCTTAGGAATAGTTGAGATGATGGTAAGTTTTATGTTGTATGGTTATATGTATGTTAGCATGGTTTTTAAAGTTGACACACATCTGGGCAGCGATCTGGACTTTGTAAGTAAATAATGTAAGTCTTTTAAGAAATCTAAGGCAGAAAGCAAGGTTACTTGAGCATTTAAGCTTTTTATGAGTGTCACTCTGGGTTTTCAAATGCATGGCCAGAGGCTATGGTGACTCACAAGGTGGGCTCTCTCACTGTTGTCTCTGAATCTTTAGATTTGTCTAGATCGTAACCTGAATCAGTAAATTAAAAAAAAAAAAAGTGCTTTGTGGTTGTACAAAGAATACTGACGTCTTTCTGCCTCTTAAACAGCTGTTTTAAGTCAGTCTCCTCTCCCCCCTGTTGCCTTTAAGAGGAACACCAGCAGACAGACCAAGCCGCTCAAAGTTCAGGTTATGCACTCCTCCGTGGCTGCTCATCAGAATTTTGGTTTGAAAGCTCTGTCGTGGCTGGGAAGTGTTATTGGATACTCAGGTAGGTTTAATATGTTGAGGCCATATCTAAATACCTTGACAAAAAGAACTATTCTCAGTGACACATCCTGTCGAGCATTTCCTAAGCCAAGCTGCAAAATGCTGCCATAATTAGAGCCCAGTGGTAATGCAATTTAAATAAAATTCATTTAAATAATTTCAATGTTTGGCCTCCTACAGCTTTTGTACAAAACTAATACTTTTGCATCTCTGAAAATGTGTACTTGGAACATACAGTTTGTGTTGGCTTGGGTTTAGATTTATCTTTTCTCGATTGACAAAGAGACAGTTGTAATATACTACAATTATGAACCTCATACCCAAAGTCAAAAAATGCAAGTTGGGTGAATTAGGGCTAGGTAGGCAAGACATTATAATGTTACTATAATGTAGTGGCTTTCAGTTTGATGGGAAATACTTTACGTAGTACTACTAACCCCCATTGATGCACATTATAGCACAGGGGCCATGGGTTCCTCGGTAGCGGTGTTGTGTCATGGCTTCCTTAAACAGGATGGTGTTCGTGGCTAATTTGACTACAGCTGCTTCTGTCAGCAATGCCTAGAGAACAGCGTTCTCTCGGCATTGGGGATTCTTTTTCTTTAACTAAGCTCATTAAAACAGAAGAGACCATTGCCATTCTGACAGACATGAACTCTGACCTCCTAAAACAAGAGATGTTTGTAATTTGAGATTTCTAATTTTTTTCTCCATTTTTATAAAAATAAAATAGCTAGTGTGCTCCTTTCTCATTTTCACCACTACGATATCATGTGGAGCTCCAACAGGAGCCCCTTAAAGTCATCTGCCATTAGCATTTGAATCTTTTGGTTTCTGTTTCATGACTGTTCTTCCTTCTGTTCAAAGATGGCCTTCGCAGGATTTTGTGTCAGGTTGGATTACAAGAAGGTCCAGGTGGCGAAAACTCTTCTCTGGTCGACAGACTGATGCTTAATGATTCCAAATTATGGAAAGGTAACTTGTTTATTGCTTCTAAGGGCTGAGGGATCAATGTTTCTTTTAACTTGAAAATATTGTTAATAAATATGTTTATGCTTTTCAAAATTACAATTGCAAAGCTAGATTCAGTCATAGCAAATACACTCAGCCTTTAGCAAACACACACAGACATTAGCACTCTAACCCTACTTTTGGGAAAACATTTGTAGGGAGGGTGTACCACCTAGAGTAAACAACCTTTACATACAGCCTAGAGATGTACGACCTAGAGCGAGCAGCTTTTACAGGCCGAGAGCCTAGCTGCTGTAGAACTCTCAGTCCTCCCCCTGCCTTCATCTCTGAGTGCTGGGAATACAGGCACGTGCAGCCTTCCCTAACTCTAAATATGATTTTGTGATAAAGCATAAAGGTTATTTACTCTAGATCATAGACCTCCCCTACAGAATTTTCTCCTTCAGAACAAAGGGGAGGAGAATTAACTCTGCATGCATTTTATTTGTAAAAAATGTTGCAGGGTGGGAGAGATGGCTCTGAGGTTGAGAGCACACGGCTCTAGCAGAGGACCCAAGTTCTGTTCCCAACATACACATCAGGTGGCTCACACTGCCTGCCGAGGCCAGTTTCATGATCTCCATCATCTCCTGGACACACCTGCATACATAGACAGACGTAGATAATTAAAGGCAAATCTTTTTTTTTTTTTTTTAGAGGGGGATGAATTACAAACGTTATGTTGTGGACAAAGTGGAGAGAGTTTGCTCTGAGGTCTGAGACACACAATGCTATGACGCTGGGCCCGTGGCCTGTCTCACACGCTGTGCTGTTCTTCCCCGCAGGGGCTAGGAGTGTGTATCACCAGTTGTTCATGAGCAGCCTGCTCATGGACCTCAAGTACAAGAAGCTGTTTGCGCTTCGTTTTGCTAAAGTAAGTAGGGCTTTCCCTCAGTCTTGATGATAAACAAACTGGTTACATAGGGAGTGACTCTAGTATATGAACTCCAAAAATATTAGTGTTCAACATTGAGTTGTCACGCTATCCAGCTGGAATTCTAAGAAACTTCACAGTCTTTTTACCCTTTATTAATAAAGGTGTAGACTCCCTTCCCCATCCACCAAAAAATAAAAATGCGGTGACTGGGACTTGAGGTGACGGAGACACAGCTCCGTGCCATGACGTGCCAGTCTCATCCTACTGTTAGAGTTCTCAGAGGCCGGGTACCTCTGTGGGTCCGGATGGGGATGGTGCATCCTGACGGTTGACAGAGTGGACTCACGGTTGGCCCACAGCTGCTAAGCACTTACTTTATGTAGGTCCCCTAGTAGAAGCTCTTAGCCAAGGAAGCAGGTGATTGTCATGTGGAGAGCTCTTCCTATCAGAACATCTGTGCTTGTGTTCCATTTCCAAATCTATTGATGATGACCTTGATGGGGTCACATGTTTATATGTGTTCCAAGGCAGCGCAAGCCTAGTTTGAGAACAGACAGCATGATGTTGCTGTGTCCCTGTCCCACCGCAGTGTACACTGGCCTCAAGGTGTTAGGAGTTCTGACTCCCTGTTTGGGCTCCAGAAGAGCCTATTGACGCAGCTCTCCGTGGCGAGATCCTCGCGTGTCCATTGTTCTTCAGTGCCCTCCGTTCCGTCTCCAGCACTGACTTTTCAGTACCCTCCCTAACCGTGTGGTCGCTGTGGATTAGAGGTGAATCTCCCCCTTGTTGTTTAGAATTACCGGCAGTTGCAGAGGGATTTTATGGAGGATGATCACGAGCGAGCAGTGTCGGTGACTGCTCTGTCTGTCCAGTTCTTCACCGCACCGACGCTGGTGAGTAGTGTTCGCCTCTCCTCTGTAACTCATAGCCGGCACTCCTTGCCTCTTTTTGCCTTCTTACTAGAACTATGAGCGTTTGCAGAGAGATTATGTGACAGATGACCACGACAGAGAGTTTTCAGTCGCAGACCTCTCGGTTCAGATATTCACAGTTCCTTCACTTGTAAGTACTGAAAGACTAGAGAACACTCTTGGTTTCAGAATGAGAGAGGTAAGACCGGTGTGTGTGTCCCTGGATAGGGGACACTTGTTTTAGGAGGCAGTCAGATGTCAGACAGGGCCAACTTACAAACCTACCTTTGAATGTCAAGGTAATCATGGAGGATGGTCCATTTGAAATCAGTGCTCACTTTCCCATAGGGTTCCCTGGTGGTTTGGGCTGATAACATTCAGCTGGTTGGTTTATCAAATATATTCTTGGCATTCAAACCGGATAATGTGCCAAATGCCACGGTAGATCTTGAAGAATCTTCTCCTCAGCCCTCCCCACCATAAGGAAAGAGCAGCTACAGAAAGCAGCTGAGTCACTGCTTGGTCTGTCTTGTTGCTCAGGCCAACCCTGGCCTGCTCAGGGTGACTGCTGGGCTGAAATGCCATGACTAAAAGCAATATGGGGGTGGGGGTGGGGGAGTTCACACTGTATTCTGTCAGTGAAGGAAGTCAGGACGGGAACTCACACAGGGCAGCAACCTGGAGGCAGGAGCTGATGCAGAGGCCATGCAGGGTGCTGTTACTGCCTTGCTCAGCCTGCTTTCTTATAGAGCCCAGTACCACCAGCCCAGGGTGACACTACCCACACTGGGCTGGGCCCTCCCCCATCAATCACAAATTAAGAAAATGCTTTACAGGCCTGCTGACAGCGCTGTCTAATGGAGGCGTTTTCTCAATTGAGGCTCCCTCCTCTCAGATGACTGTAGCTCGTGTTAAGCTGACATAAACCAGCCACCACACTCCTGAAGCTTCCAAATCAAGGTTTTCACGTGTGGGAACTAAAAATCAGACTTTGTTGAACAAAGTTCTTAGCATTTAGTAGGCATGGTCTCTTAATGTGAAATGGCAAGCAGAACAGAAGTGACCCAGACAAGTAATTGATCCTCCCAGACAGAGGACCTGGATTCAGCTCCCAGTACCACATGGCAGCTGAAACGGCCCTCTGATGTTGCCCCCTGACCTCCACAGGTACTGCATTTGAATGTAGTACAACACCCATGCAGGCTAACACCAGTATACATTAAATTTGGTTTCTTAGAGAGAGGATAAGGGCGATCTAGCCTTTCCCAGAGTTTGGAAGCCTCTCTTAGGAAGATGCCTCATGTGGTGACTGAAGGAAGGCAGATGTGTGCAGAGTCTGCAGTGGGAGGGGCCCTGTGGGGAGCGTGGAGCGCTCGGGGCACCCGGAGAGCTGGAGCACAGAGCAAAGTCTCGAGCTTTGAGAACGGTTTGTATGCACTAGTTTCCTGACAAGTGCATGCGCTACTTAAAAGAAGGAAGAGACAGGTTTTTCATTTGTTTTTGTTAAGGGCTGTTCTACTAATGAGTATCTTTCAGTAATTGCTCATTAATGAATGTTGTTAGAGGCTAAATCAAAGAATTGTGTGTTTATCTTAAGACCATGAGCGGGCACTTGAATCACCGTATTTTGATTTATTGTGTATGTGTGCATGTGTGTGCATGTGTGTGCATGTGTTTCTGCAATACCAGGATCTAACTCAGGACCTCATGCATGCTAAGAAAGCTCATTCCACCATTGGGCTGTAGCTCCAGCCCTGCATTTGTAGAATGATTTTAAAAGAATTAGGCTCTTTATAAGTTAGGGAGTAAATTGGAGAGAAACAAGAACGTGGATCTGGGAACTTAATTAGAAGTGAATGCTGCAAGGCTGGGTGAGCTAGCAAAGGCACTTACTGCTGAGCCTCACCCCAAGCGCGTTGCTGAGACCCACAGAGAGGAAGGAGAAGGAAGGCCTCCTTCCTACA
This sequence comes from Mus caroli, assembly GCF_978045245.1. Classification (NCBI taxonomy): domain Eukaryota; kingdom Metazoa; phylum Chordata; class Mammalia; order Rodentia; family Muridae; genus Mus; species Mus caroli. Next base: position 47,787,466 of record NW_028227273.1, read on the forward strand.
GGATGTCCTCTCACCTTGTCCACACACCGTGCACACACAGAAATTAGTTAATTAACTGATTGATTGAGGAGCAGTCATAGAAGACTAGACACACAGCCCCGGTGTTCACGGGGATGCAGGGAGTTTGTGGGATGCTTCAGTCAGGTTTACGGAGCTGCCTGAGGGACTTGAAGGACGAGAGCTCCTGTGACGGCTGAGACTTGGGATTGAGGGGTGCTTAAGATGGTTCTGAGGTTTCTGACCTGCAAATGACTGAATGTCTGAACAAGTCTTTGATGGAGGTATTTGTTTCCGGTATCTCCCTGTCCTGGCAGACATGTCTAGACCTGGGGTTGTCATGATCCAGGTGCTCAAGTTTAGAATCCTGGTGCTTAAAGAAAATGCCTTAAGAGAGTTGGCCTGGCAAGTGCAGTGTTTCCCCCACACACACCCCTGCCAACCCCAGAGTAGCACTGAGGATGCGGGTGCTTACTGTGCAGCAATGACAACTTGATGGGGCTGGAGCAGAGGAAGGTGGATGAAAATCAGTGAGAGACCAGTCTCAAAAGAATGAGGTGGGGAACAATAGGACAGCTGGCCTCCACATACCAGGACAGACACACACACACACACACACACACACACACACCAGAAAGATGGGAGGTCAAAAGAAGGAAGAAAGGAAACGTGCAGTCAGGGCTCAGCTTTTCAAGACAGGGTTTCTCTGTGTAGCCCTGGCTGTCCTGTAACTCACTTTGTAGACCAGGCTGACCACCTGCCTCTACCTCCTGAATGCTGGGATTAAAGCCCACCTTGGACCCCTGTCTCTCTTTTTTTTTTTTTTAAGATTTATTTATTTTATATATGTGAGTACACTATAACTGTCTTCAGACACACCAGAAGAGGGCATCAGATCTCATTACAGATGGTTGTGAGTCACTATGTGGTTGCTGAGATTTGAACTCAGGACCTTTAGAAAAGCAGTCAGTGGTGCTCTTAACCGCTGAGCCATCTCACCAGCCCCCGATCCCCTGCCTCTTAACTGTACCGCTACACAGACAGAATTTAGCTCTTTGGCCTGTCAGGACAGTGAGCCCAGGAAAGGCAGTTGCAGCATTGCTGGCTTCACTGTGCAGCTTCTATCTGTGTGGTTCTGTCTCTGGGAGCCCTTGTCCTTGCCCAGCAGCCCATGAGTGATTTCAGACGTGACTGTGAGCAAAAGAATACTGACTAGGTTTTGTGAGAAGCCTTGTTAGTGACTCTTAACACATCCTGGACTAACAATGATGAGCACTAGATATTAGCAAAAGTACAAATGTTGTGCATCGGTTGGACCTTTGTCACCTCACCTTCATTTCAGAGCAGTCTAACCAAGACCAGCAACTTAGAGAGCTAGGGACGTGGCTCAGCTGATAAAGTGGTTGATTTGGAAGCATGGGGCCCTAAGTTTGATTCCCAGCACCCACATGACAGAGCCTGCAGCCTGGCCTCTGACACAGGAAGCTGTCCTCTGACCCGCTCATGAATATTCATATACGCTTGGTGATGTTATGAAAACTTTGACTGCCCCCTGCTCCGTGGCTCCACTTGCAGGAAGTTATTCTAAGTATTTTCTGCCACTTTATGTAGTGGATATTTGTGACATCTATTACAGACCCAAAAACAATGCAAATGACAGCAGTGCAAACCTGGTAAATATGATAGGAAAGTAAGCCGGGAGACCAAGAGTGAGCCAGATGGCATGCACTGCTCCGTGTGTGCAAAGGGCAATCCCTAAGTTAGTGTTCATATCAGGTCCAAGCCGAACGGCAGTGATAACGGTGTATTCTCGGTGGGGAAGAGGTAGATGTGGGTACATACGGCCAGACTTAGTATTCACTGCATCCTGAGTCTTGTTACGGACACGCACTGTAGGCAGGGAGGACTAAGCACCAGCTGTGGAACAGTGCAAAAGCCACTCAGCAGTTTGTGCTGCCATGGCAGACCTCGGGCGCGAGAGCACCTTTCATTTCCTAGAGTTCTGTGCACATAGACAGCAAAGCAGACATGTCAAGTGGTGAAATAAATAGAGGAAATGCAGTTTCCTGTGAATTTAGAAAGTCTGACAAACCTGTGCCCCCTGCAGCAAGCACCCATACTTACTGGATAAAGGTGTACACATGCCTCTGTTAAGGAGACGTTACATCATCAGGCCTCCTGCTGGCCTTAGTGGACACTACATACCCAGGCTGCACATACACGCATGTAGGCAAATGCCCATCTACATAAAACATAGATCAGTCTTTAGACGTCTGGTAGTGCACTAATTATCTGAGATGTTCGTGTTGAAAGTCTGAAGTCTGGGTGCTAACTAGTGGTGCCGGCTCTGGGAGGCGATGACCAGACTCTTTCTGATAAACCCTGTTGTAGGCTCGAATGCTCATCACAGAAGAGAACCTGATGACTGTTATCATTAAGGCCTTCATGGACCATTTGAAACACAGAGATGCCCAGGGCAGATTCCAATTTGAACGCTACACTGCCCTCCAAGCCTTCAAGTTCAGGAGAGTCCAGAGCCTGATCTTAGATCTCAAGTGAGTATTCCTTCATTTCCAAACCAATTACAGCTTGTAAACTGCCAGTGCTTTCATGTTCACAGCCACTGCTGTCTGTCTGTGTAGGTATGTATTGATTAGCAAACCAACAGAGTGGTCAGATGAGCTGAGGCAGAAGTTCTTACAAGGCTTCGATGCCTTCTTGGAATTACTGAAGTGCATGCAGGTATGTAGAAGCTAAATGTGTTTCTGTTTGCCTCCTCACACCCCATTTTGTGCACATTTTCAAAAGATCAGTTGGGTGAAGACATTCCTCTGTAGTTGAGGCTTCCAGCAAAAGATGTTTCAGTGGAAGAGTGAGGTGCCTCTGTACAAGTCAGATGGCCTGAGTTCTGACCTCAGTTGTCCTTGCACAAAACACAACAATAGTAAATACATTTTTTTTAAAAGATGTTTTGGTTGGGACTGGAGAGATGGCTCAATAGTTAAAAGCACTGGCCACTACAGAGGACCCAGGTTAGGTTCCTACCATCCATCCACTTGACAGCTCTGAACCATCTGTAACTCCAGTTGCAGGGATTCAGTGCCCTCTTCTGGTCACTTTGGGCACTGCGTGAATGTGGTGCAAGCAGAATACATGAAGGAAAAAGACTTTTAATGCAAATGTAAAAAAATACATTTGGGTTCTCATAAGTGCTGCTGAGAGGTTGCAGGTCCTTTGTGTGGCTGTTTGTTAATGTACATACATGGAAATATACTAATGCTCATTATTTGAGAAACTGTAGTTGTTTTTCTATCATATAGGACCCTGTGCACAGAGAGGAGACAGCGTTCTGCTGCTAAGCTTTGCTCCTGCCAGACTCACACAGCCTCTTGGGTTTTTGTGTTGTAAAGAGGTGTGTGTGTGTGTGTGTGTGTGTGTGTTTGTCTACGTGTGCATTGGTGAATATATGCCATAGCACATGTATGGTGGTCAAGAGACAGCTTATGAGAATCAGCTCTTTCTTTCTACCATGTGGGTCCCAGAGTGACATCGGGCTCTATTACCCACTGACCCATCTCCATGGTCCTTGTTTTATTATTAATGTTTCCATGTTTCCATTTTCTCTTGGTGGGATATGCACATAGTACTATCTAGAACCCTTTTTCTCGTTAGTGTCTTTGTGAAGCATATCTATATGCAAATCAGAATGGAGGAGTAGACACCAATCGGAGTAAGTAGTTCTAACAGAAGCCAGGGCTGTGGCGAGCCTGTGGCCCTATTCTAAGAAGTGATCAAGACTGACCATTCCCTTTTGCAAACTTGGAAGTGTTCTGTATTCTGTTAGAACGTGATTCTTAAACATCAAGATAGTTTAGGTGGTTTCTATTTTTAATTCCCCTTGTTTGTAGTCTGTTTATCCTGGTTCCATTCTGTGGCTCTCGACACTGTGGGCTACATGTGAGTGAGTGTAAAACCTGCCTTCTGATCTAACTGCATATTTCATACTGCATGCGTGACATTGCACAAGCTGTTAAGGGACAGAGGATGGGACTCGGCTGAAACGTGTGCTTGGTTATCTGTGGGCCCTGGGTTCAGCCACCACTGGCACACAAAACCTGTGTAGGAGTGGGGACACATGTCTGTAATGACAGCCCAGAAGAAGCTGAGGTAGCGGGGCCATGTGCTCCAGGCCAGCCATGCTTGCTTAAGGAGACTGTGTCTCAAATATACAACCATACATACATACATACATATTTACATACATTCCCCTGACGCTTCCGGTTTAAAATTTTACCTATTTTGAATAGTCTCTATAATCAATTTATATTTCTTACACATCAATCCTGAGGTTTGTTTTTTTTTTTGTCCTTTTTATTGAATGTCTTGGGTTTGTGTGTGAGGAAAACCCTAGTTGTTCTTCTTACAAACTCTCTGTGCTTTCTAAGGGAATGGACCCGATCACGCGTCAGGTGGGACAGCACATTGAGATGGAGCCAGAGTGGGAAGCAGCCTTCACACTGCAGATGAAGCTGACACACGTCATCTCAATGGTGCAGGACTGGTGTGCTCTGGACGTGAGTTCCTTCCTGTGGGGGCTGCAGAGAAAATGGAGTGAGCAGGCAGAAGCCTGGGGGAGGCGAAAGGTTTGAGGAAGTACTGTAAGCTTAGCTCATAGAGCACACTCAGCAAGAGTTCAAAGGTTAAAACCCTCCCCAGACATGAAGCCTAGAAAAGTGATGGATATGTTTATCCAAGCATAATTTTTTGATTTTGCTACATTTATCCTGGGACTTAAATAATTTGGGCCTTCTTTCATCAAAAAGAGGTCAGAGGTCAGAGAAGCATCCATGAGACTTAAACAATGTATGAAAACCTCCTAGACAGGAAAAAAAGTCAGGCCAACTGCATCATTCTTTGTTATGAGAGGCCTGTGGTTGTTGGGGAGCTCTGAGAAGGCTCTTCAAGGAGACAGAGGAAGGGGAGGCCAGGGCTGCCCGATGCCTGGACCATGGAGGTCATCTCAGTCACAGTCTAGCTCAGGTGGGCCGCAGTTAGTATTTACCTAGCAGTGCCGGGTCCAATTTGTGTTTTAAAAACTACTCTCTGAAGAGATTGGATGGGCGGGACAAGAGTTGGAGGAAGGCGTTTAACAGAGACGTGGTGGAAGTGCCTTTGGGTTACTGGACATCGAGAGAATAGCTAGTTTTGAAAGATTGAAAATAAAAAGTTGTCACTTTGACTAGACTAGACAGCATGGACTGAGGTAAAGGACATTACTGGTAACTTGTAGGTTTCCACAGCTTTATTTATAAGTGATGTCATGCACTGGGGAGAGGACCATGGCATTCTGGGAGGGAGGGCTGAGTTTGGGTTGGGCCAAACTCATATTATTAATTGAGGTACTATGAATGTAGTAGCAACCCAGTCTTTTGTAACTTATGCTCCAAATCTCTTTTTTAGGAAAAAGTGTTAATTGAAGCTTACAAGAAATGCCTGGCTGTGCTGACGCAGTGTCATGGCGGATTTACTGATGGTGAACAGCCAATCACACTCAGTATTTGTGGACACTCGGTGGAAACCATCAGATACTGTGTTTCCCAAGAAAAAGTTAGCATTCACCTCCCAATTTCTCGCTTGCTTGCAGGTAAAGAATCTCCCCTAAAAAAGAACCCTGAACTTCCCCCAAGTGACTGATATTTATGCATACCTACTGTGTACTGGACATTCATTATCCTACCTACTGTGTGCTGGACATTCATTACCCTGGGAGTTCGGCATGTGCTTGCCTATCTGACCATTCTGCTATGATGTAGCGATTACTACACTTGATCCATACCCGGGAGGACTGAGGCATAGAAAACCTTAGTGTCAGAACAAAAAAGGAGCCAGGCTAGCATTTTGAGATGATTGGGCACAGGGTCAATAATAAGACACTGCAGGACTTATTCCGACATCACTGTGCATCACATCGTAGTAACTGAGCTCAATCTGTTACAAGTCACACCGACCACTCACCTTTAGCCACTGCTAATAAATCAAAGCCACCATAGCTTTTCTGTGTAAGCTCTTTCTTGTCCACTGATCAATAACCCTTTAAGCAGAAGGTTACGAGGGAATGCCTTACTGATCTCCGGCTGATTTACAAGTCACTTAAAATTGCTGCACTGTCTAAAACTGACCCTGCAAAAGCCAGAGGCAGTGAGTGTGCACCTAACTTCGGTGGTGGGTCCCTCGGCGCAGTGCCGTGAGGTCTTAGTTCTAACTCCTGTCCTGCTCACACTGTGTCCCCTTAGTCAGCTCTTAACTTAGAGTATATGGACATCCTGTTGCCATCACAGAGCCTGTAGTTAGTGAGTGTGGCTCAGTAACATTTCAAACGTGGTATGAAGGTGCACTTTGGTGTTTTGGTTTCTTTGGCTGGTTTTTTATTTTGTTTTGTTTGGTTTGTTTTGTTTATTTCTAACGGGGAAACTGGCGACTCCACACCATGGCTTCCTTGAGTGTATGTTGAAGAGATTATTAATTCCTGACTCAGCTCCTCTGATAGACTATGTCCTTGCTGAGTTTATACATTCCTCAAGTGAACATTGACAGTTCATGTCTTCCAAGGAATTGGCCCATTTTACTTAAATTACTAAATTATGAATGGAGTTTTTTATTGCTTCCATGTCATGGGGTCAGACTCCTTCCATTCTGAAAGGTCTGTGTTGAGCATCCTCATATTTTCTGACTGATGACCTCCACACACCCTAGTGTGTCATCAGGGCGTGGTCTGAGATCCCTTCCACTGAGGCTTGAGAGTGTCTGCTTCTAAACATCTGAATAGTAAAATAATACAAGCTGTGGTGCTGGCTGACACCTGTGACCCCTGAGTTCCAGGCTAGCCTGGCCTATAATGAATTCAAGGCCAGCACTGCAGAGTGAGACCCTGTCCCTAAGTAACAGGAGAGAGACAGGAAGGAAAGGAAGAAGGGAGGGAATGGATAAAGGACAGAAGAAGAGAAGAGAACGTTCTAGTCATAGGAAAAAGCTCTGCCCCTCCTGCTCTCAACAACTAAAAGTCATGGCTCATTGGTGAGCTGACCAATGCACTAGACTAGAGGACAAAACATGTCAGTGATATGCCCAGTCATGCTTCCAAAACCTGACTGTCTAGATAAGAAGCCGAGGCTAATAACTGTCCACAGTGAAAATTCTGATGCCTCAGAAATAGACTAATTTCTGCCTTATCTTCCCCTCCTGAAGGCGTCTGGCATCTTCTCCTCCAGCAGTAAATGAGCCCTGCCCTGGGTGTTTGAAATCAGAGTAGAGAACAAAATAAACACACAGAACAGTCTATACAGCTGGCTGTGGGGGCACATACTTGTGACCCCAGCACTTGGGAAACAGAGGCAGAAGGACTGACCACAAGTTCAAGACCAGCCAGCGTTATGTAACAAGAACTTGTCTCAAAACAAAACAAGCAAAATAGTTCCCAGACAAGGTGGAGAGGGTGCTGCTAGGGCTTCAGCAGTAACTCTTTAACAGGTTCGTAGAGATGGTTGCCACAGAAGGAAGCAGGCCTGATAGGTCCTGATAAGCACTCGGTCCGAGGAATGACATAACAGCAGCCTTCAGAGTGCTCTAAGGTTGAGCTAAGGATGCTCCTCTCATGGATAGGGAGTAAATGGGCTTTGACTCCAAACTGGAAATTCTAGGGAACTTCATTCTGAGGCCAGGGTCAGCATAGACCATAAGTCCAGGACCAGTCTCTCTGTTCAGTTGCCCAAAGGATCTCAACTTCGAGCAGTAATGACGCCTGTGGCCTGGGAGAAAACTCCACACTGGCCAAGGGGTATGAATTGGTGCCTGGCTTTGTCTGTTCATCTAGCATTACTTCTGAAATGTCAGCGGTATTGATTAAGGTGAGTTCTAACTCCCTCTGATAGAGATTTGTTGAATAGCTTTGTTTAGGACTGGAGAGGGATGGCTCAGAGGTCAGAGCACTGACTGCTCTTCCAGAGGTCCTGAGTTCAATTCGCAGCAACCACATGGTGGCTCACAGCCATCTATAATGAGATCCGATGCCCTCTTCTGGTGTGTCTAAAGACAGCTACAGTGTACTCGCATAAAAAAATAAATAAATAAATAAATCTTTTTTTAAAAAAAGAAAAGATTTGTTTATAACACAGGTCATTTTAAAACTTAATTTTTAAACCAATACATGCCCAAAGATATTTTTGTAGTAAGATGTTAAGCAGTAGGCTGAGTGATCGTTGAGTTAACTGCACACTAGTGTGACCTGTAGAAAACCTTCTTTGTTTGTTCTTCCACGCAGGTTTGCATGTTTTGTTAAGCAAAAGTGAAGTGGCATATAAATTTCCAGAGCTCCTACCTCTAGTAAGTGACTTTGACTTTGAACAGAACTTCTAGTCGTCATGTGTGTGGTACTTGAAACCAAACTGAACAAACTTTTCTTAGTTTAGGTTCTCCAGAGAAAAGAGCCTATAGGGGTGTGTCGAGTTAGTGTGTGTGTGTGTGGGGGGGGTGAGCTCAGGGGTTACTCCAAGGCCTTGCCTCGTGCCTTATGGAGTTGGAAAGGAGTCAGGGGAGTATTGTGGTTCTCTAGGGAGCCCAGAGGACAGTTGACGTTATGGCTACAAGTACACAGTCCATCTTGGACGCAGAATCCTTTCTTTAGAGAGCACACTTTTGGAGCTAGGGAGGTGGCTCAGTGGGTAAAGTGCAGACTGAACAAATGGGAGAGCCACAGTGTGGCACCAGAGACACTCACAGCCCTGAGAGAGAGCCTGCCATAAACAAGGTGGAAGACAAGAGCTGATAGGCCAGGTTTTCCTCTGACCTCCACACAGGCACCACGTCACGTGGATGTCCCTCCCACACATGAGAAACTTTACTTCTACAGCTAGCGCCATCTGAGTTAATAAAGCCTGCCTACTGTCTTTATAGAGGATAAATGGATACATTGCCATTTTCAAACTTTACTAAAATATTTCTCATAAAGAATGCCTCTCGCCCTCAAATAGATGGAGCTGACCATACCTAACTAAATTAACACAAAATGAACAGTCATACAGTTACAGCTTAAAGCAGATTTGATATATTATTCTTTAAGCTTTGCTGTCAACCACCTTTCCTTGTGCAGATTTTAACAAGTGGGTTATTTTTAACACAGAGTGAACTGAGCCCACCCATGTTGATAGAGCATCCTCTTAGATGTCTTGTCTTATGTGCCCAAGTGCATGCTGGGATGTGGAGAAGAAATGGCTTCTCTCTAGTAAACCAGGTAAGTGGTTTTGTTTTTTAATTCTGTGGTATTTTGATTCCATTCATTCTCCAGCTTTTATGAGAAACCTTTTACAGTTTTAAATGGACATAGCCATTGAGGATTTTGCATCTGGGATCTAGAGAGATGGCTCAGCAGTTATGAGTGCTTGCTGCTCTTGCAGGGGACCCTGGTTCTGTCCCCAGCACCTATGTCAGGTGACTTACCACCTCCCATAACTCCAGTTCCAAGGGATCTAACACCCTCTATTTTGGCCTTTGAAGGTGTCACGCATATTTGGCACAGACATGCAGATAGACACACACACACATTTACACAGATAAGTCTTTTTTTTAAAAAACGGTTTGGTGTCTGTGACACATTGTTTAAAAATTCAATGCAAGGTGAGCCAGTGTTCCTTAGAGCTCTCGTTTTATGTTTGATCAAGGATCGTGGAGATGCACACCAGTGCTCTTAGCATTTACTGGAAACAATTTTTAGAACGAGGTTGGAGACTAAAAACTAAAATTTGTTTTGCTTAAATTAGATCAAACACTGGGTGCGTGAGCCAGTGAGGTCGCTCAGTGGGTAAGGGCACTCACAGCCAAACCTAATGACCGTAGTTCAGTCCCCAGCATCCACACTGGCCTAGATTGTGTTTTACTGCTGTCGTAAATACCAGGACCAGCAGCAGCTTTGGAGTGGGAGTGTGCTCTCACTGTGGAGGTCAGCCAGGGCAGGACTCGTGCTCGACCCTGGAGGAACACTGCTTATACAACCCAAGGCCCCTTGCCTAACAGGGGCACTGCTCACGGTGGCTGGGCCTTCCCACATATATCACAAATCAAGAGAACGCCCCAGAGACTTGCCTAAAGGCCAGTCTTGTGGAGACGTTTTCTCAGTTTCGGTTCCCTCATCCTCTTTGGCCTTAGCTTGTGTCAAGTTGACAGGAAAACTAACCACACATGTGGCTAAAGAAGAGCGCCAACTCTGCAAATTGTCCTCTGAACACCGTGGTCTGTGTGCCCTCACACATCGTGTGTACACACACAGTAAGTGCAAGGAGAAATAGAGATGTGATAGACTCATGCCTTTAATTAGGTATTCGGAAGACAGAGGCAGGGGGAGTCTGTGAATTTGAGGCTAGCTTGGTCTACCTATATGTAAGTTCAAAGTTCAAGTTGTAGGTTAGCCAGGGCTGTGTAGTGAGACCCTGTCTCAAAAAAAGAAAAAAAAAATGTAGGGGTGTATTGAGGTTAAAAATCTTTTTCATTGACTATAAGATTCAGTGTGTGTATGTGTGTGTGAGAGACAGACAGACTAGACAGAAGGAGGCTAGGAGGGCAGAGCATATGTGGAGGTCACCGCATAACTTAGTGTAGTTGTCCCAGCTTCTTAGACATGAGTTCCAGAGATCAACCCCCAGTCATCAGATGTCACAGTGAGGCCTGTACCTTCTCAGCCATCTGTCCTCCCCTCATCCACGATTTTGGGAGACCCAGAACACTGGCTGGAATCTGCAGCAGACATCAATGGATATCTCTAGTTTACTGGTTTATTCATGCTAAGATAGTGGTAACTAAAAGCCCACACCAGCTCCAAGCACACAGGAAGGCACACACTTGTGCTTACACAAACCCATGCTTTTTTCTTGCAGTGGGGAAATGATCGGGAAGCTATACCCATCAGAGCTTATTTACCTAATATAATTAATTATCGTTTTAGATCTATTACTACCATAATGTGAAATGCAGGCGAGAGATGTTCGACAAGGACATAGTGATGCTTCAGGTAATGAGTTAAAAACCCTAACTTCAGGGCTGTGGGGAGGCCTGGTCTTGTTCTACTGAGTCAGTCACCTAACACTCCCTTGCAGATCTCTGAATCCTACCTGCTCTGCCTACTAACACTTCCCACTCAAGGCCAACAGCCTGCAGAATGCAGTGTCAGACTTAGCATGCCAGGTGCAGCTGCTACAGTCAGACAGACAGCTGGCTAGACAAACAGACAGCTCAGTACTTAAGAGCTTTGCTGCTCATAAAGGAGCCGAGTTCTTTTTTCCAGCACCACGGCAGGCAGCCACAACCACGGGGCCTCCAGCTCCTTTCTGGTCTCTGTAGGCACAGCACTCATGTGGCAGACACTGGCACGCATCACCGTAAATTCTAAAAGATAAACAGACTGGCTTGGTGGTGCACGCAGAGACAGGCAGATCTCTGAGTTCGAAGGCAGTGTGCTTACATAGTGAGACCCTGACTCAAACAGACTTAATAGCAGCAGCAGCAGCAGCACCAAAAGATAGGTGCCATGGATATGGTCCAGCACTGGCTGCTCTTCAGAGAACTCTACTTCAGCTCCTAGCTTTTGAGTCCAGTTTGATTTAGAACTTTTTAAAATGGCATTAAAACTAATGTAGAAGCTATCGTTTTATGTAATGGAGTGCTTACCACAAAAGGGGCTCAGTAACAGAATCCGCATGTATGTACTAGGGGCTTAATTGATATTCCTCTCAGTTCCTAGTAGGCAGTGAGCTCTGATAGGAAACTGCAGCGGAATTCACAGGCGTGTCCTTCAGTGGACTGAGACAGGAAAGGAGCCGAGCTGCCTGTGTGGCTCTGCTGGGGTTCAGTTTTAAGGGAAAGTTCTTTGTGTGGATTGCTTGACCTGCTTAGATTCCTGTCCCCGCTTGGCAGCCACATGATAGAGGGTGTGGCTAAGTAGGTGTCCATTTTTTCTTCAAATTGGTGGTCAAATAGCTGTTTTCTTGTGCAACTTTAAACATCTCTCACTAACACTGAGTGTCCCTTCTGACCTTCCTCTTCTCCTTTGTCTCAAACAAACAAAAAAGACAGGTGTCTCCATGATGGATCCAAACCACTTCCTGATGATCATGCTCAGCCGCTTTGAACTCTATCAGCTCTTCAGCACGCCTGACTATGGGAAGAGATTCAGTTCTGAGGTTACCCACAAGGTAAGAGCCTGTGTCACAACGCCCATGTATCCTGTATGCGTGAGGGACAGCAGTGGGCGTGTTCTAACCTCTGCACTTGGCCCTCCTCCCGCAGGACGTCGTTCAACAGAACAACACTCTGATCGAGGAGATGCTCTACCTCATCATCATGCTTGTGGGTGAGTGCGCACCGCCTCGCTGTGGGCCTGGCGACGGCAGCAGGGCGCTGAGCTTGCTCCATTAGTCATGGGAAGGGAACGGGCACACACACACACATACCCCAGAAAGAGGAAGGGGTGCAATGGCCAAAACAGATGAACTGAAAGGCTGTATTTGGGGGAAGGGTGGAGGGAGACTGGCACAGCTTGGGAACAGACTGTGAGCAGAGAGTTGCTAGGGCTAAAATCTTCGCTTTGTTTCTGCTCTCTTGGTTCTTGGTATAAATGTCTTCTTGGCTCCAAAGACAGCAACCCCAAGTTAATGAAGACCAGTGACTCAGAGACGTCTGTTTATTACCTACGTCTCCTGTTCGCTTGGCCCTGCTTTCCCAGTTCTTTGATCCCTTCTGCTCTGTCATTCCCCCGCTGTTCAGACCTTCTGTGACCGTAAAGTAGCCAATCCAGTGGGCAGAGGTGGCCCTAATGAAGAGGGTCTCAAAGTGATGCCAGCCTGTCCTAGGCAGAAGCACAGAGGAGGAAAGGGTGTGACTTCCACTGGTCCCATTGTACTTCTGGTCCTTCTCCAAAGCAGCCATGAAACCTTAAGTGGGTGCATCAGACTCAGTATACCGGGAACTGCTACTGCCTTCCAAACCAGCCTTTATTTCCCACAGCAGAGTGACCCAGACAGAGGATGGATTCTGTAGCAAGAACTGGAAGTCTGTACACGTAAGTACATGGTCCGTTAACTGTGTGCATCTACCTTTCATTTTGGACAGGAGAAAGATTCAACCCTGGGGTTGGACAGGTGGCTGCCTCAGATGAAATCAAGAGGGAGATTATCCATCAGCTGAGCATCAAGCCTATGGCTCACAGCGAGCTGGTGAAGTCTCTGCCTGAAGATGTAAGTGTCCACAGTTAAGAAACCAGTAAGCTGCTCCTCCCAGCAGTGTGTGCACTTGCCCCATGGGCACAGGCTACAGTTCTAAGATGGCCATTCCATCTGGAAAGGAGAACATTGGGAACAGTGGCTAGGGAGCAGAGCTGAGCTAGAGAGACCTCTGAAGAACGCGGTGCTTAGAGCTAAGTGGTTTTGTCCACAGAGCAGGGGCACATTAGGGTCTGTCTGAACTCCCCAGGAGTGCAGGTGACGCTTTCACTTGAGGGAGGAGGTATCCACTCGAACTTGAGTAAACACACATTCTCAGGGCTTTTTCCTTACTCCGGTGCAGAAGGGTCTCGTGGTTGGTTGGTTGATTGGTTGGTTTGGTTTTCATTTTAAAGAGGGTTTCTCTGTGTAGCCCTGACTGTCCTGAAACTTTCTCTGTAGATCAGGCTGGCCTCAAACTTAGAGATCTGCCTGCCTCTGCCTCCCTGGGGCCAGGATTAAAGGCGTGTGCCACTATCATCTGGTGGAAGAGTCTTTTTTATAAGATTGGGGTGACTAAAGCACTGGTATAAGGATATTCACAGGTTGAATTATAACTGGTTTTCCTCCCGAGGCCATTAGGGCCTAACTTTCCGCTCTGGGGCTTCTCAGAATCTCAGCTCATGAAGCTGAGAAGGCCTGTTTTCATTAAGGCTCTTCAGTGTGTTTGCTTGTCGCTTTACTTTTTGTTTTAAACTATGTGTATATGTGTCGATGTGTGGGTGTGTCCACCTGTGAGCACAGGTACCCAAAGAGCCCAGAAGATGGCACGGATCCCTTGGGGCTGGAGTTATAGCTATTGTGAACTAGGGCTACCTAATGTGGGTGCTGGGAGTCGAATTCAGGTCCTCTGGAAGAGCAACGAACGCTCTTAACTGCTCAGCTGTCTCTTCCTCTCCCCTGCAACATATTTTGCCCTAGTTGAAATAGATCAAGCCTTTAAACTTTTTTGCACACCCAGGACTGTGCAGTTCCAGGCCTTGATTAATTTGGTTGGCCTTGCTTAGTCCTATCATTTCTGACATCTTTTTTGACACTAGTGCTTCAGCTGGGAAAGTGCCTCAGCTTTCTCTGGTGGTGTTAGGGATGCTTCCTGGACCAAGGGTGTGGGTTAGAGAGACCCTTGCTCTCTGTGTTCAGTCCTGGCCTTCAGCCAGCTGTGGAATCTCCAGTCTTTAAACACAGTGGGGAGCAGTGTCCTGTTCCAGGGGCCCAGTGAGGGTCACGGGACAAGCACACTGCTCAGACGCTGCAGTTGCTGTTCATACCCTGAGTACTTTGTTCTCTGTCCCTTCAGGAGAACAAGGAGACCGGCATGGAGAGCGTCATCGAGTCCGTAGCACATTTCAAGTGAGTTCATGACATGCGTTATGAAGTTTTATTTTAAACATGTATTTACTTTCTATGCACCTGTGCTCACTGTGGCATATGTATAGAAGTCAAAGGACAACTTGAAAAGTCAGTTCTCTCCTATAGTGTGTTCCAGAGATGGAACTCGGGCTGGACAGCAAGTGTCTTTTCCCACTGGGCCATCTTTCCAGCTTCCAAAATCACTTCTTAATGTGTTTCTTTTGATACAACTAAGGGTGATCTGATGCTCTGAGGGTGGCAGGACTTTTCAAGTTTTAATTCTAGACTAGACTTCTCATTGGTGTTTAAGATCAGGCCGTTTCAAGGCCAGCCTGGTCTACAAAGTGAGTTTCAGGACAGCCAGGGCTACACAGAGAAACCCTGTCTCGAAAAAAACAAAACAAACAAACAAAAAAAAAAGATCAGGCCGTGTGTGTGTCTGTCTGTCTGTCTGTGTCTGTGTGTACATATCCGTGGAGCTAGAGTTAGCAGTCATGAACCACATGATGTGGGCGTTTGAAGCTGGCCTCTGGAAGAGCAGCAAGTGCTCTTTACTGCTGAGCCACCTCCTGCTCTACACTGTAGCTGCAATGTCTTTATGGATTCTAAAGATAGGATCATGTATTCTACACGCTAATACAGAAAGGTTAACACTACTTACACACCATGTTACAGCAGAACCGGTAACACCATGTGTACTCCATGTTAAAACAGAGAATTTAACACCGTGTGTACTGGTGTCCCCTGGCTTAGAAATGCAGCGGTTTGGAAACCTGTTCAGTTGGGCTTCTGGGCTGTGTCTCCATCGCATTCACTTGCATAATTCGGACTAGTTCACAGTGGAGGTGCTGACATATATGATGGCTCCTGCAGTGGCTTTTTTTTTTTTTTTTTTTTGATGTATAGTGTCAAGTCTACCCACAGAACAGTTTCAACTTGACACCCTAAAAATGTAGATGTGAGAGCTCCCGCCTTACTTGACCATCTAAGACTCTCGGCATGCGTGACTTTGCTAATGATACTCTTCCCACCAGGAAACCTGGGCTCACAGGACGAGGCATGTATGAGCTGAAGCCAGAGTGTGCCAAAGAGTTCAACCTGTATTTTTATCATTTCTCCAGGGCAGAGCAGTCCAAGGTACGGGGGAGCTCAGAGCAGTGGGAGGTGCTAAGTGTGTTTTCCTTATGAGGAGCAAGCTTTCACAAATAACACAGCAGCCCTGTCTAGCGTGGCAGGGCTCGCAGCACAGCGTCTGTGTGGATGAACACGGTCAGATGCACATAAACACTCCTGACCTTATTTGCTTTGTTATCTCTCTATGCTGGAATCACACCGGGGACCTCGCACAGGCCAGACAAGCACTGTACCACTATAGTCCATCCCCGATTCATTTCTCTTGTCTTCTAACAGCAAAGTTCCACTGTGTGTCGTGATCGACTGGCCCGTTTGGCACACATTCAGCTTTGGACTGGCTGATGTGCAGTGTGAGCCTTCATGCAGTTTTTCTAGTAACTTCAAAGACTTACATGTTGCAATCTCATTTTAACATATGTTTTCGATAAGTGGTGTAAAAAATAAAATGGTGAAGTTTTTATTTTATTATGTACACTTCATAGCCTACGTTAAGTTCCCATTTTGTACCTCTTTTCCCTGGACCTTGAAGTGTTAAAGAGCACACTTGAGGATTCTGATAATTGACAAAAAGAATTAATCTTGCTATATGGGGAGGTGGGGGGCTAAATATTTAGGAAGTAGAAACCTACCCAAGCCATTCCTGGAATCTAGGCAGAAAGATCAGTTCAAGTCCAGCCTGGGCTATGTGGGTCTCTGTCTTTAATGAAGACAGGCTCGCATCCATAGATCCTTATGTATATGTATTGTAATTCTTATCCGTATTACTTGGTCTTTCATTAGGCGGAGGAAGCTCAGCGGAAATTGAAAAGAGAAAATAAAGAAGATACAGGTATTTTCATCTTCTTTCCAAAAGCCCACATCAGCCTCTTACCGAAAAAAGATTTTCTCTTTGCCATGGTGACTCTCCATGGTGAGGTGGAAGATTTAAGTATAAGCTTTTTGTGTGACCAGTCTCCTGTTCTGAGAAATAGCAAGTACAGCAGTTTGAAGATGTCTGCACATTGGAAACGGTTGTTTCCTCCACAGACATCTGGAAATGGCTCTGCACTGGCCAGACTTGTCCAGTGTCTGCCTGCAGGGGCCTCAGTGCCCCCCTCTACTCCCTTCATTCTAAGGGGTGCTGCTTGTGCTCTGGTAAAGGGTTTCAGGACCTGGAAGCTGGGCCCAAGAATAGTTTCAGCCTCCTTCCATCCCTCCCAGCTCGTCTGTGTCCTAACTGTCTCACAGACAGGAGAGAAGGACGGCCTGGGAAAGCCCAGCATGGGAGCCTGCAGGCTAGGGAGGAGGCGCTGCAGACTGAGTGCTTCTGCACAGGCGTGAGGAGGTTGGATCCCCAGAAGACAGAAAAATGGAGTGGGTGTGGTGGCCCACCTGTCAGCAGGAGGCCAACAAAGGCAGGGACACCAGAGCAAACCAGCTAGCTGAGTGGCCAAGCATCAGCAGGTCCAGCCTTGGTCTCTCTATATTGCTTTTCACAAAGTAACCTTGGGAGACAACCCAAGGTCAACCTCTGGCCTCCACACATGTGCCACACACACACACACACACACCACGTACACACTGGGAGAGAAGGAAGTCTGTACCAAGTCACACTGTGTGGTCAACGGTTTTCTGTCAGTCTTGAGACATTGTGGGATAAGAGAGGCTCTTTCATGTAGGTGGGGTTGTGGGTATTTTCTTTTTTAATATACAGCTGTTCTTGTGCATTTGAGTGGAAAGTGGAACTGGAAGATAGAAAATGTCCTTTAGTGACATCAGAAGTGCCTAACAAGGTGCTAGAGAAATGGCTCAGCAGTTAAGAGTTCTGGCTGCTCTCTCAGGCACTCTGCCCCTTTTCTCTCTCTGCCCCCTTCTCACTCTCTCCCTTTCCCCCTCCTCCCTCTCTCTCCCCTCGCTTCCTCTGCCTCTACTTCTTTCTCAACTCCCCTTTCCGTGCCCCCAAATAAACTCTATTCTTTACTTAAGAAAGAGAGAGAGAGAGAGAGAGAGAGAGAGAGAGAGAGAGTGAGTGAGTACTGGCTGCTCCTTATAGAGGACCCAGCTCACAACTGTCTATAATTCCAGTTCCAGGGGATCCCACACCCTCAAACAGACATACAGAAAAAAAAATCCACATTAAATACATACATACATACATCTTTTTAAAAAGAAGTTCCTAACAAGCCAGGTGTGAGGCTGACACCTTTAATCCCACAGAGGAGGCAGAGGCGGGGCCGCTGCATTGGAGGCCAGGCTGGTCTACATAGCAGAGAGGGATGGTTCCTTTAAACATGTCCTCCTTCGTTCCCAGCACTCCCTCCTCCGGCTTTGCCACCGTTCTGCCCTTTGTTCGCGAGTCTGGTTAACATCTTGCAGTGTGATGTCATGCTGTACATCATGGGAACGATCCTGCAGTGGGCTGTAGAGCATCATGGGTCTGCCTGGTCAGAGTCCATGCTACAGAGGGTATGTCAATGTACAGTTCAGATTTTTTTGTAGTTGGAAAAAAACAGTCAATCTCAATAAACAGAAAAACTAGGCCCCTGGGATACTCCCCTCCCCTCCTCTTGTTTCTGGTGAGGACTGTGCACATGCTCGATGCTTCCTTCTTACCGGGTGCGTGTGCGAGGCAGCCTGGGCCAGCCTACTGACCCCAGCCTTTGCGTCGTCTGGGATGCTGGCAGACTGTAAGAGCTCTCACATGCTCCTCTTTTAAAGAAGCTTTAGCTCACCGGTGTCCATGTGGATGCTTAGGGTCCCGTAACTAACCGTGGCTGTGCAGGGCTAGTCTCACTTCATAGCTTTAGTGTGAGTCTTCAGTGTCAGATCCATACACGCTCCGTGAGCAGCTACTGCTTTGTTCATTACATAGGTGGAGAGACTGCGCATCGGTGAGGTTCATCTAACCTCCCCTTCCCCCACCGGTGGCACTGTTATTATCTGGTTACTATTATTCTGCTGCTGTACACCAGGCACTGTACCCCTCTAGCACCTAGAACCTCAGAACTCCAGAGGGAAGCTAACTGTTTCTAGGTAAAGATGATGACATAGTCTCCGAGGGGTTCCCTGCAAGACTCCAGTGTGAAAACAGTCAACCCAAGAGTCCAAGGGAAGGGAGCCTTCCTCTGCAGTTGCCATGCTTGGACTGTCTCAGCAGGCTTATATATCTTGTTGGCTAAGGACTGTGTAATGCATACCCCTTCCCTGTATAAGTGTGTATTTAAGTCGTAAATACAGAGCCTGGCGTGGTGGCGCACGCCTTTAATCCCAGCATTTGGGAGGTAGAGGCAGGTGGATTTCTGAGTTCGAGGCCAGCCTGGCCTACAGAGTGAGTTCCAGGACAGCCAGGGCTACACAGAGAAACCCTGTCTCGAAAAAAAACAAACAAACAAACAAAGACATAAACACAGGCCACTGTAGTATCTGGAACACTGCCACCACTATGGGAAAAAATACCCATGGCAGTGATGGGGTAAGAATGCAGTGTCATCCTGTGAGCAGGCGTCTGTCACGCAGGCCTGTCTAGCTCTCAGAAGTCCTTGGCAGTCAGCCGCCTGGGTGGAGGGAAAGCTAGAGTAGCTCACCCCCGTCCCTTCAAACCTTGGAAGCGCAAGATAAGACCTGTGTTACAGAGAACACGGAGCAGTAGGCTGTGTCCTCTGGTTCTCTCAGACACACGTGAGGGATAATTTGTGAGAAACTACAGCATTCAAGAAAAAAGTATCTGATTTCAAATGGTTAAGATTTGGTCCTTAGAGGGGCTGCAAGAGATGGCTCAGTGGTTAAAATCCCTTACAGCTCTTACAGACCAGGGTTTGATTCCCAACACCCACATGGTGGCTTACAAACACCTAGAACTCCAGTTTTAGGGGAGCTGACCCTATTCTGGCCTCTTCAAGCAACAGGCATGTGGTCCACAGGCCTGCAGGAAGTCACACACTTAAAATTAAGTTACATTAAAATATTTAGAAATGAAAATTGAGTCCCTGAAGTTGGGAACAGGATAGGTAAGTGTGTTAGATACCACAAGTCTTGAATTTAATCAGCTAGGCAGGATGTTTTTCCAAAGCTACAGTATAGGCATGAGACAGAACTAGAACTTATAGATAGATAGATAGATAGATAGATAGATAGATAGATAGATAGATAGATATAGATATAGATGACATTGTCACAGCAGTCGCCATAAAGAATCCAAGGATTCCCATTCTCTGCCTAGCTGTTTGGGAAATGTTGTTTTTCTTTGCCAGTTCTCTGTTGAGGCGCCAGCCTGACCTCTAACTGAATCAACAATCAGGATTGGCTTTTATCATGTTTACTCTCTGGTTTGTCATTTTTTAGTAATAATTATTTTTATGCTTGTAAATGTATACTTGTATTTTGGTTTTTGGATTGTTTATTTTCTAACCCTGAGAATGTTTGCTGAAGGTGCTGCATTTGATCGGGATGGCTCTCCAGGAAGAGAAGCACCATTTGGAGAACGCCGTGGAAGGGCACGTGCAGACCTTCACCTTCACTCAGAAGATTTCAAGTATGTGTGGCCTTTCTGCTCACCCTGCACTCGTGCTAAGTGACAGCTCCTAGCTGCTTCTACAGGACGAGTGCTGGTGCTGCGTGCAAGTGCCAGGGGCCGCCTGCTCTATATTAGTTATCCTGGGGCTGTGTGTTAGAGAATGCATGTGGATGGCAGTTATCACTGGGTCCTTACTTAAATATGAAAGGTCTGTGCATGTTCGACCACTCAAACGTTGGTTCACAAACAGCAGAAAACAATGTGGAGTCATTAGCTTGACAGGGGATGTAACAGGTCACAGCTCAGCCTTGAGATTCAAGTGGACTTGGTCCAGAGCCTCCTGTGGAGGAGTTGCTTCATGTGTGGTCCGTATGTGAGCTTCACCTCAAAGATAGGCCTTCTGTTTGGAAAACTGCTGTGTTGTCAGCATCCCACCACGACGTTATTGCTGTTAGCTTACAAAAGTATGGTGTTGAGCCGGGCGTGGTGGCGCACGCCTTTAATCCCAGCACTTGGGAGGCAGAGGCAGGCGGATTTCTGAGTTCGAGGCCAGCCTGGTCTACAAAGTGAGTTCCAGGACAGCCCGGGCTACACAGAGAAACCCTGTCTCGAAAAACCAAAAAAAAAAAAAAAAAAAAAAAAGTATGGTGTTCTACAGTGTTCAGAGACAGAAGATTAGCCGTAGGGCGTTGGATTATAGCTTATATAGAAGAATTTGATTGTTTCGTCAGTGTTTATTTTTGAGTAATGTGACTTTTAAAAAGCCCAGGGAAATATTTTCTGACTTTTTATTTTAAAATTTTTCCAGCAATCCTGAATTCAGTGATGTATATGTATTCACATATTAGCTGTTTTGTGATACACAGACACACACACACACACGTGTATATATATGAGGAGCTGAGAGGGTTATATAGTAACACCTCATTCATACTGCTGACGCTGACCAGTTAGTACTTGGTGTATTTGCATTTCTGCTGATTGATGGAAACAGTCTCACTGTGTACACCTGGCTGGCCTTGAACTCACTGTAAGCCAGGCTGACCTCCGACTCACAAGGACCTGCCTGCTGTTGCTCCTTAGTACTGGTGCTAAGGCCTAGTGTGCCATCATGCCTGATTCAATATTTAACTTTTTTTTTTTTAACTTATTTTTTTATTAGGTATTTTCCTCGTTTACATTTTCAATGCTATCCCAAAAGTCCCCCATACCCACCCCCCAATCCCCTACCCACCCACTCCCCCTTTTTGGCCCTGGGGTTCCCCTGTACTGGGGCATATAAAGTTTGCAAGTCCAATGGGCCTCTCTTTGCAGTGATGGCCGACTAGGCCATCTTTTGTTACATATGCAGCTAGAGACGAGCTCCGGGGTACTGGTTAGTTCATATTGTTGTTCCACCTATAGGGTTGCAGTTCCCTTTAGCTCCTTGGGTAATTTCTCTAGCTCCTCCATTGGGGGCCGTGTGATCCATCCAATAGCTGACTGTGATCATCCACTTCTGTGTTTGACTTTTTTTGTTTTTGAGACAAGCTAAGTAGTCCTGGCTGCCCTGAAGCTCAATATGTAGACCTGACTGGCCTCGAACTCACAGAAATCCTCCTGCCTCTGCCTCCCAAGTGCTGGGATCAAAAGGTATATGCCACCATACCTGGCAGTGCTTCGCTTCTTATAGAAGAAAAAGCTGTGTTTCGTATTTTAAAACAGACAGGCATTCTGTCCCTCCTGAAGGTGGCAGCTGTGAGTCTCCTGCTGTGGCTGTCATGCAGTGCTCATACTTCCTTGGATCAGATTGTGTCACTTTCTGCCCGTGGTAACACACACATTCAGTTTCTGTGACACTCTCTGGTCCCAAACCTTTGGCCTCCACTTGTGCTTTCCCTGCCTGGCTCACCATGTGGGTGAATTCATGGTGTTTTGATGGGGAAGTAGGAATTTCTGGGCTGAAAGGATTTTTTTTGTAACTTTGTTCTTTTAAGTGCTGACAAAATGTCCCGTTGTCCTTTAAGAGGAGTAGGACTGGGCAGTGGGCCTGTTTGTTCAGACAGCTGTGGTTTCCTGCTTTGCTCCCTGGTTTAGTAAGAGCAGCAGGGAAGGGGAGCTGCCTCTGCCCACTGCATGCGGGCTTTGCTCTTCACTGGCACCAGCCCGTCTGTATTCTGTCTCTGCCGACATTTCTCCATGGTTCGCATCATGCCTTCTGTCTTACATCTCAATGGTGCTTTTATTTTCCAATAGCCATACAGCACTCTGAATCCATTCATTGTCTCACCGCTATAAGGTGTCACTTTCCAGGAGGTGGAGCCCAAGGGCTGGCTGGCCGGCTAGTCTAGCAATCTCTGAACAGATGGCCTAGTGAGAGATCCTGTCCCAAAAAGTACAGTGGAGAACAAGGGAGGGAGACTGCTGGCCCCCGCCTCCCACATGCACACGCACACACATACACAAACAGTGTAAGTGGAGTCAGATGATAGGCAGCAGGTGCCATACGCAGTTACATGTCTCTCTGTAGGACGAAGTGCCAAGACGTGTTAGCTGTTACTGTGCCTTCTCTTTCTCTCTCAGAGCCTGGTGATGCACCACATAACTCCCCGAGCATCCTAGCTATGCTGGAGACCTTGCAGAACGCTCCCTCCCTGGAAGCCCACAAGGACATGATCAGGTGGTTGCTAAAGGTAACATTTCCACATTGCTGTGTGTCTTGAGAGAAGCATTAAATATTGGCTATTTGTAATAACATTTCTTAACATCAGCATAACAGTGTTTGGGGTTTGTTTTTTTCAAGATGTTTAATGCAATTAAGAAGATAAGAGAGACTTCATCCAGCAGCCCCGTGGCCGAGGCAGAGGGAACCATAATGGAGGAGGTAAGAGAGCGAGGTGGAGGTGGGCTAGCCAGCCTGTGCCATTCCCCGGCTCCTCAGACGCCAAGGGTGGATCTCTGAGATTTTGAAGCTAGCCTGCTCTACATAACTTTTTCCAGGCCAATCAGGACTGTTACATACTGAAGCTGTGTCTCAAAAAAAAGGAAAAAAAATGCAGCTAAACTAATAATGCAAACAAAACTTTAGCAGGTTAATATGAACAAATTTTCTCTGCAGTAAATCGGTAGTTAATATTCACAAACATTAAATTCCAAAAGATAGATAGATAGCTCTTAGTACCTACAGTACAGATGCTATGCTTAGGGGCAAAGACTGGGTACAGCCTCTGTGTGCAGAATCTAGCTAAATGGAGCATCATTCCAGAGCTCAAGAGACAAAGACAAAGCAGAGAGGAAAAGGAAAGCCGAGATCGCCAGACTGCGCCGGGAGAAGATCATGGCCCAGATGTCTGAGATGCAGCGGCACTTCATTGATGAAAACAAAGAGCTCTTCCAGCAGACCCTAGAGCTGGACACCTCTGCCTCTGCCACTCTTGACAGCAGGTAACCCGAGCAACGGCTTTTAAGACTCCTGACCGTTGGTTCTCTATATGCTTTTAATTGAGTAAAGGTGGTGGGTAATTTTGTGGCCTCCAGTTTGTGGAGTTCACTCCTAGGCCAGGGAAATAGCGCCGGACAGGCAGTGAATTCTGCATGCTGGCACATGCTTGTAATCTCAGTGCTGGGGAGGCAGGCGGCTGGGGCAGTGGCCAGGCAGCCTGGCCTCACAAGCAAGCTTCAGGCCAGCGGGAGGTCCTGTGACCCTGGGCTGAGCCATGGCTCCACACACATGTGCACACATACACAAAGAGATCTCTGCCTCTGAGTAATTCATGTGTCTACTTAAAGTGTTATTTTCTACAACGTACCTTTGACATGAAAGAATGAGCACTCTGGGCTGGTGTGTGTTACAGGCAGGTTGCTGTGAGTGGAGATGGCTTTAAGCACATGAGAGAACCCTGCCACGTCCTGTCATCAAGACCACGTGTTGTGTGTACCTATCTGGAGTCTGTCATTTAACGATTATAGAGAAACTTCTTAGGCTCATTCAGTATTACAGTCATAACCTTTGTATTGCAGCCCTCCCGTTTCAGATGCAGCTCTTACAGCGTTGGGCCCAGCACAGACACAGGTCCCTGAACCGAGACAGTTTGTCACCTGTATATTATGTCAAGAGGAGCAGGAGGTGACTGTGGGAAGCAGGGCGATGGTCTTAGCAGCGTTTGTTCAGAGGTCAACGGTTCTGTCAAAAGACAGGACGAAAACCATCTCGGACCCAGGTAAGGTCTGCTGCATTATCAGATCAGAACCCAGCTGCCCTGACAGCATACAAGCAGCCTCCATGCCAGGCCTAATGACCCAAACCTGTGATCCCTGCCCAGAGGCCAGAGGATTGCTGAGAGTTCAAAGCCAGCCAGGGCTAGAGTGTGAGGCTGGGTCTTGGCATAGCCCTTAGCATTTCTGCTCTGAGCTCAGGGCATGAGGCATGATGGGGAGTTAGATTCTGTCAGCAGCCAAAGCTTCATTCTGATAGCTCATGGTCCTTTATACTCCAGAGTAAATGCTCAAGTCCCTGTACAAGTTGCTGTAGTGCTGCTCACTGCGAGGGAGGGTCTGGGTTCCGTTGTAGTACTGAGATAGGGGAGAGCCCCGCTCCATGCATAGGATTTGCATGTGACCTTGGTTCATCTTCCTAGGCACTTGATTTCTAGGTCACAGTTCAGTGCTGTTTAATGAGAGAATGACAAGGACATAAACCAGGCAGCCGTGTCAGCATCTGTGGAGGGTTCCCCTGGCCTGGACGTTTTGGTCCACCTTCTGTGACCCCACAGATGCAGAGCTCATGGTTACGGAGGGCCTGTTACTTAGAGCACCTTCAGCCTCACATTGCAGTTCAGGACTACTTGAGTTCCACTTTTTATGGTCTGAGAGTCTTGCATAAATTAGTGCCATCGAAAGTTGGAATAAATTAGCATTTCTTTACGTAAGTCTTCACAAATCCAGGGATGCACATTGATCATAGGAAAGTTAAATACTTGGAGTTTTGTTTTTTGTTTGTTTTATAATGCAGAAAAATATGATCCATTATTCATGCACCCCGATCTGTCTTGTGGAACACACACTGGCAGCTGTGGGCACGTTATGCATGCCCATTGTTGGCAAAGGTAATTTATATTCTTATTTTACTCAGGGAACACCATCTGAAGGCTCGGGATTAACTTTTAAAGCAAAGGAAAATTTGTTCTGGGGGTGGAGATAAAAAGAACTAAAGATCCTGGCAAATTTCCTAAGCATTTGCTTAATGAATAAGTACTTGCTTTGTAATGACTGTAAAAGAATAACAGGAAACGAGAGCCAGTGAGAGCACCAACAAGTGTCTCTTCCCACTTGTGAAAGGCCTTTAGATCAGTCAGGTTTTGTCGTTTTTATTGTTTATAGTGTGTCTGTGTTAGGACTCCAAATCCACTGTGAGGATTAGTTATACTGCCTGTGTTTAAGCCAGCTCAGTTCAGGATTCATGTTTTTCATTGTTGTGAGAAAAATGCCTTAGAATGTTGACACTTGACCTCCTGCTAACATGAACACCCCGGATTTTGACGCTCCTGTTCTCTAATTGTAAAGGTATTTTGATTCCGTTCAAGCTAAGGAGCAGCGAAGGCAGCAGCGGCTGCGCTTGCACACTAGCTACGACGTAGAGAATGGCGAGTTCCTCTGCCCGCTCTGTGAGTGCCTGAGCAACACCGTGATCCCCCTGCTGCTTCCTCCCAGGAGCATCCTCAGCAGGTAGGCTCTGCCCAGCACCCTGGTGCAGGACTGGCTCTGTGGGTGAGGAAAGGATCCAGCTGGGGAGCAAGGTGCAGGGTCAGCGCCGCAGCGGCAGGCGACCTTGCCGATGACTTACTCGGACATTTCTTCTACCAGACCTGTGGGCTGTGGTTGTGACCTTGAGAAATGAACAAGCCAAAATGTAAAGTTTTTTGCTCACCTGTCAGTACTGCAGATGATGTAAAAGTTGTTTGTTCATAAAAATCCAGTATCTCCGTTTTTCCTAGAGATCCTATTTTAAAGATACTCCCCATGCTTTTCAAAGACACGTAGTCTACTGCTGGGTATGGTGGCGCACACCGTAGCCCCAGCATTTGAGGGGCAGATGGATCTCTGTGAGTTCCAGTCCCAGCTGCACAGTGAGACTCTGTCAAAAATAAAGTCTTTTCACCTCCATATGTTTCCTGTGGGCACAAACAGCATACACATGCATAGTAAAGAAAATTAAACATGTAAAAGGGCAAGAGAGATGGCCTAGCCGTTTAGAACCCTGCTGCTCTTCCAGAGGACCCATGTGCAGTTTCCAGCACCTACATGGTGACTCACAACTGTCTGTAATTCTAGTTCCAGGGGATCTGATGCCTCTCCTGGACTCCATAGGCACTACTCACATATGGTTCATATACATACACACAGGCAAAACACTGATGATACACATAAAAAACTGAAGTAAGACTTTAAAAAACAAATATGTAGGTTTTTAAATACGTTTTATGAGTGTGAATTACCTGTTTCTGCGCAATTCTTTGGACTCAGTTCAAGACAGAGGCCAGCTTTTCTATTTTGTTTTAGGAACTCCACGATTGGCTCTGTCTCTGGTGCCATAAAACATTTTACACTGTTGTTAGGTTCCCACTTACTCTTTTTAGTCACAGGAGCATCGTGGTGCTAACTTACCGCTGTATTTGAACTAAGAAGTATTAACTGCCCATGAGGAGATGTTGTATTTGTTGAATTTTACCTGTGACTTTGGTGGCTTAGTTTTTGGTTTCTTTCCCATGGTTACTGATAGCATAGCCATCGCTGAAGAACGCTATAGGAGAGCAGTCTGTGGAACCTGAAGTAACTGTGATAGTGTCAGCTCTGCCCCTCATAGCCTGTAAGTCAGGCTGCATAGCTCAGTGTCCATGTGTAAAGTGGGCACAGTTGTTCATCATAGTAGTACTTGGACAATTAGATGAGCCACTTTGCGCATCTTATAGTAAGTAAGGGCTTTGCTCGGTTTGTCACATAAGTATGTGGTGAGTGATGTCTGTGGTGATTGTGGGATTGAAGAAATTCTGCCATGTTCTAGTACTAAAAATAAGTGAACCTTTCAATAGTGCTGCCATCATTGATCAAATTACAGCTCCGTCTCTACTGGCCAGTACCAAGACTACATTTTCAGCTTCGGTGCCGGCATTGAACTGACAATCTCAGTCATGTAAGCACCCTCAGTCCATCATGAGAGAGGACGATGCTCTCTGCCTGCCACCATGTGGCCTCTAGGGACTGAACTGGGCTTGTCACCTCGGCCGTCTCACTAGACACAGATTTTGTTTGTTTTTGATACAACAAATTTTCCCTACCCTAATTTTTGTTTTGTGTTTTGTTTTCTGTGTGTGGGTGTCTTGACTGCATGGGTGTCTATGTGTCACACATGTGCTTGATACCACCCATGGAGCCACAAGAACTGGAGTGACAGATGGCCATGAGCCACCACGTGGGTGCTGAGAGCTAAACCTGGGTCCTGTGTAAGAGCAGCCAGGGCCTTATCCTCTGAGCATCATCTCTCCACCCCAGCCTGGATTCTCAGTTATTTTAGATGTCTAAAACACATACGTTATTTAAGAAAGCTTTTGTGTCTTAATCTAATCAATAAAGAACTGAGTGTTGTCTGTGACCTCTTTCAGGAGGTTAAATTTTTCAGACCAACCAGATCTGGCACAGTGGACGAGAGCAGTAACGCAGCAGATAAAGGTGGTCCAGATGCTGAGGAGAAAGCACAGTGCTGCTGGTAAGTGCTGGCCGCCTGCTTCTGTTTGTCTCTTTACATGGATCTATGTGTGTGTGTGTGTGTGTGTGTGTTCATATGTGCCCACGCGCATTCCGTGGTGCACATCTCGAGGTCAGAAGAAATGGGGAGTTGGATCTCCCCCTCCCTGTGGGTCCCAGGGATCCAGCTCAGGCCAGGAGCCTTAGCAGCAAGTGCTTCACCCCGTGCCATCTCCCCCACCCTGGGAACTTGTCTTTTTCCTCTACCGTATAAATTGATTGATAGGGATGTCTCCAAATAAAATTGTTTTAAAGTATTTGAAAGTGAGGGTCTAGGCTAGAGAGACAGTTCAGCAGGTGAGAGCACTGGCTGCTCTTCCAGAGGTCCTGAGTTCAGTGACCAGCAACCACGTGGTGGCTCACAGCCATCTGTAATGGGATGTTACCCTCTTCTGGAGTGTCTGAGGATGGAGACAGTGCACTCACATAGAAGTGAGAGTCTAGAGAGATGGGTCAGTGATTCAGAGCACTCAATGCTCTGTAGAAAACCCAAGTTCAGTTCCCAGCACCCACAGCACAGGTTCACAACCACCTATAACACCCTCTTCTGGCCTCTGGCCCCTACATGCGCATGTGAATACACTCAAAAACACATACAGAAATAAAAGCAAAATCTTTAAAAAAGAGAAAACCAACACATACTATGGGCTGGAGCAGTGCCTCAGCAGTAGAGAGCACTGGTTGCTTTCGTCACATATCCATGTTCATTTCCTGGCACTGCATGGCAGCTGTTTGTAGTTCCAGCTCCAGGGGATCTGATGCTTGGAGTGGGCCACACACACATGGTGCACAGACTTACATGTAGGGAAAACACTCACATATTAAATAAAAATAAACAGATCTTCTTAAAAATATAAATAGTCTGAGCATCTTGGCACAGCCTTCAATCCCAGCACTGGGGAGGCAGAAGCAGGGCAGGTCTCTGTCAGTTTAAGGCCAGGCAGAGTGATGTGGTGAGACCCTGTCTCAAAACTAAATAAATTAAAAAATAAAGTATATAAATAAATAATAAAATCTCTTTCTGAGGAGGGCTAGTGGCACACACCTCTGACCCCAGCACGTGGAGGCGGAAGCAGGTGGATCAAGTTCGAGGCCAGCCTGGTCTACGGAGTGAGTTCCAGGACAGCCATGGCTACAGAGAGAAAGTGTTCCCTAGCCCCTGCTCTCCACTCGGCCTGGGGATGTGTGGGCAGAGGCGTCATTAGTCCTCACACGTGCAAAGGGCAGCCTCCCAGCTTTACTGTACCCAGGGGCTGTGCTGTGAGGTTAGAGTTGTCTACCATACCGGGTGTGGTCAGCCACAGTAACGCTCACTACACTTCCTGTGGTATTTTGGCAGTTAGGAGTAATAGGAGTGTTTTTCAGGTTTTTGTGTGTGTTTGTTTGTTTGTTTGTTTGTTTGATCATGTGGCTAAAGTACACAAACATTGTGCTGATTATATTCTGCTAAAAAATTATATAAAATGCCTATTTCTGCAGACACGCCTTCTTCAGAGGACACAGAAGCCATGAATATAATACCGATCCCAGAAGGCTTCAGGCCTGATTTTTATCCTAGGTGAGTATAAGATATTCTTCCCTTTCAATCTGGCCCATTGGAAATGAAGCTAGGTGAGTCGTTGGTGTAGCGTGGCCTGACAGGACTGAGGGCGAAATGGTACCTGAAGTTTAAACACTGCGTGACAGTGGCTGTAGTAGACTAGCCAAAATGTAAGAAAGAGCATGGAGCGTGGTAGTTGTCCACCTGTGGGTCGAGACCCCTGTGGGGTAGGATAGCCCTTCGTGGGGTCTCGTATCAATATCCTGTCCATCAGATGTTTACATTACAGCTCATAACAGCAGAATTACGGTGGAGAATTAGCAGTGAAATCACTGATTGGGGTTACCACATGAGGAACTGTGTTAAAGGGTTAAAGTGCTCCCTCTGGTGTAGAGGTTTGCTCTGACCAGCGCCTGCTGCCCTCCCGTGTATACTGCCACAGTGTCCCCAACTCCCTTACACATCAGCACGACGTCTAACCCTGGCCATTGGGCTTGCCCATCAGGTCTCAGGCTTCCTTCTGACTTCCACCTTTCTCTTAGAGACCCACCAAGCTTTTAGTCACCCAAGTCCAAACCGTCTTGTTGTCCCTAAGCCAATAAGCTACAGTAGACAGTTGGGGTCCAGAACATGGCACCGCTGCTCATTCTCTGAGTTCCCTCATCTGTAACGCAAGGTATTTCCCAGGTCTGGTGACATGACATAATGCCCTATGTGCTCTGCCTGTTGTGTCTGTCCTGAGTGACCCAGCGAGCAGGGCGTCTGGCCTCTGCCTGCTGTGCTCGCCAGTCTGTCATTTGTCCCTACGAGTACCTGCATGCCTTCCCTCCCCAGCTTCCTTTGCCATTTTTGCTGACTTCTACTGGGCATTGAACTAGGCCTGATGCATGCAAGTGCCCTAACACTGAGCTGGGTACAGTTTCTTGTTTTGGGGTTTGGGGGGGGTTGTTTGGTTGTTTG
This sequence comes from Mus caroli, assembly GCF_978045245.1. NCBI lineage: Eukaryota > Metazoa > Chordata > Mammalia > Rodentia > Muridae > Mus > Mus caroli. The sequence continues at coordinate 47,818,019 of NW_028227273.1, forward strand.
GTTTGGTTTTTTTGAGACAGGGTTTCTCTGTGTAGCCCTGGCTGTCCTGGAACTCACTCTGTAGACCAGGCTGGCCTTGAACTCAGAAATCCACCTGCCTCTGCCTCCCAAGTGCTGGGATTAAAGGCGAGCGGCACCACGCTGGACCAGTTTCGTGTTTTGAAGACAGTAATGTCTTATTGTTGCATAAGATCATCTTTTTCCAGTTTGGGATTAAATCCCCAAACTGGTTTTCTGTAGAGTGTGTTTGTTCCTGGTTGTGCAGTGGTTCTGGTCCATGCCTGGCGCTTGCTCTTCCTGCGCTCAGACCAGTCAGCTGTCCTCTGTCCTGGAGGCCCTGCCGCGCGCTCGCGCGTGCACACACACACACACACACACACAGCTCAAAGCTCAGTCTCATACCAGTCAGGACAAGGCTCAGCGGTCCTGTCAGTTGTCCTTGGCTGTGTGCATTTGTTTGTTCTGTTGTTTTTGAGATGGGGACTCATGATGTGGCACTGGCTCCATCTCACAGAGGTGCCTCCCTTAGGAGTGGCCTTACCCCACCATGGAGAATGTTCCCTCATTCTCACGTATCTGTTAAGAAAAAAACACCATTCTCACTCCTTCCTTACCATCTTTTCCTGTCTGGAGTGTGTGAAATATCCTTCTGATGTCCCTTCCTTTTAGTTGATTGGCAGATTTTTGAAACCCTTGGTGTCTCTCCTGCCCAGTCTGTGTGTGGAGTCCTGCTGGGTTCTCCCTCGGGGCATGGTTCTCTGAAGTGGTCCCCTGTCTGCTCACACTGGCCTTCCCAGGCTGCTCTTCTCCTTGTCCTCACAGTCTTCCAGCATGGCTCCCTCTGCCCACCACCCACATGAGGGATTGAACCCAATGCCTTGCTCTCCTACTCTAGTCCCATGTTTGTTCCTGCTTGCTAACTTAATCGAATGTTGTGACATTTCCTTCAGTGTGTCTGCTCCTTGGGTTCTAATTACAATAAGACACAGGCGCTCAGCCGGGGCGTGGTGGTGCACGCCTTTAATCCCAGCACTCGGGAGGCAGAGGCAGGTGGATTTCTGAGTTTGAGGCCAGCCTGGTCTACAAAGTGAGTTCCAGGGCAGCCAGGGCTATACAGAGAAACCCTGTCTCGAAAAACCAAAAAAAAAAAAAAAAAAAAAAGACATAGGTGCTCAGTGGGGACCCGCTGAGTCTCACAGCAAGGTCAGCAGCCACCACCAGTCCTTGATCAAGGGCTCCCAAATGTAAGTGTGTAGTCATGTCCTCTGATGTACTGTTCTGGGAACACCAGTCTTTGTGGAGGTGGGGGACATTGCTAAGAGCAAGCAAGCGACCCAGACATTGCATGGTTCAGGCAGTAGATACATGTGCTTATCCTGCCTTCAGCCCTGAGGCTCTGCTCACGCACAGGGCAGATCCCCCTCAGTCAGGCCCAGGGCCACACAGCTATCTCTGCATATGTTACATGGTTTGTGTGCAGCACAGGACAGAGTGACTTAGAGATGAAGCTGTGGTACCCATGTGTGCACCTGTGAGCTAATCCTATGCATGTTTCCACAGGAACCCATATTCTGATAGCATAAAAGAAATGTTAACGACATTTGGAACGGCTACTTACAAGGTGGGACTGAAGGTTCATCCTAATGAAGGTGACCCCCGTGTGCCCATCCTGTGCTGGGGGACCTGTGCATACACCATCCAGAGCATAGGTAAGACTCTCACCGCTGTGTCTCCCAGTCACCAGGTGCTTGGCAGCTCTCCTTAACCCCAGGCAGAGGCAGAACCCCCTGAAGCCAGCCTGGTCTGCAGACTCTGCCAGCCAGAACTTCTAAGAGAGACTCTGCCTTGAGGACCAGGCTCATGTGTGCTGCACAGACAGACACGGAGACAGACACTCATATTCTTTAAATGAATATTTAGTATGAATAGCAGTATAAAGAAGTAATAAAAAGCCGGGCGTGGTGGCGCACACCTTTGATCCCAGCACTCGGGAGGCAGAGGCAGGCGGATTTCTGAGTTCGAGGCCAGCCTGGTCTACAAATGAGTTCCAGGACAGCAAGGGCTATACAGAGAAACCCTGTCTCGAAAAAAAAACAAAAAACAAAAACAAACAAGAAGTAATAAAAAGAAATCAAGAAATAATTGTATGCGGGCAAAATGCTAGTTTGTCTTACGGCGTCTGAGTAAGTACAGTCACAGGAACAAGCAGAGCTGTGGTTATAGCACTTTCTTACTAGGGACTCGGTTGGGTTTTTTTCTTAACTTTCTGTGTAGGAATGTTTGCCTACATGTATGTCTGTGCACCACAAGTGAGCCTGATGCCTACAGAGACTAGAATTGGGCATCAGACCCCCTGAGACTAGAGTTGCAGCCAGTTAGGAGCTACTAAGTGGGTTCTGGGAACCAAACCCAGGTCTTCTGCGAGAGCAGCGGGTGCTCCTTTCTCCTGAGCCCTTTAGCCCTTTTTTGTTTCTTTCATCCAAAGTGAATTCTTGTGAAATGGCTTAAAGTTGCTAAACTCTAGCTGGGAGTCATGTTGCACACCTTTAATGCCAGCACTTGGAAGGCAGAGGCAGCCGGATCCGAGTTCGAGGCCAGCCTGGTCTACAGAGTGAGTTCCAGGACAGCCAGGGCTACACAGAGAAACTGTCTTAAAAAAAAAAATAAACGGGGGTTGGGGAATGATAATAAGAAATGACAAAATCACATTCTCCTCAGAAATGATTGAACTTCTTAAAAATGTGCAAAGAATAAATAACTTTAAAAATATATATGGCATTCAGCTTACCCTCTCAACCATCTTGAATCTCTAGAAAGAATTTTGAGTGATGAGGAGAAGCCTGTTTTTGGACCTCTGCCTTGTAGACTGGTAAGAACACTCGCTCCTCTTAGTAAAACTCACTTGCTGTAAAGATGCCAAAAATGTTGTGTGAGGTCTGGGGTTACCTGGTGTCTGTTTGTTCCGAGGTGTATTTTTAGACAGGATCTGCTCATTTCTCTGCTAACTGTAAAGCCGTCTTTATTTCAGGACGACTGTCTCAGGTCGTTAACACGGTTTGCAGCAGCACATTGGACAGTGGCGTTACTTCCTGTGGTACAAGGACACTTCTGTAAACTCTTTGCATGTGAGTGCTCCGTGTCTACCACCATCTCTGTCTGCAGCTTATGGTCTCTGGGAATCTTGTTTGTAGGAGTCTAATGTCTCTGTTACAAATGCAGTATTTGCTAGTACTGTCTGCTACTGCTGCTCTGACATGCAGATTCAGACATGTCCCTACTGCATGCTTCTGAGACTGATGCTGTGTCTGCAGTGTGCTAATGTGTCTTCTTCCATCTCTAGCCTTGGTGCCTAATGACAGCTATGAAGACCTCCCATGCATACTAGACATCGACATGTTTCATTTGCTGGTGGGTGTTTACAGTTTGCTTTGCATCCTCTTCCTGGCACTCCAAACACTGCCTGGGACTTGATGAGTCAGCAGACAGAAGGGCAAATGGGAGGCACTGCCGAGCAGTGGATTGCCGCACACTTGTCTAGTTAGGTCTGGGGCTCCTTCCTCTCCTACTTAGCTGTGTGGCTGAGATTTGTAATACAACTGTCTGCTCTTAACTCACTCAGGTAAAAATAGCAGTGGCCTCATAAGTGATGCTGACATTAGTGCACAGTCCATTTAGAGGTTTTGTGCATTTTAGGAATCTGAACAGATCTGGCCCTGTGGTTGTAATACTTAGGGGCAGACTGCCTCTTCTCTTCTCCCTTTTTTATGCTTTTTTAAATTAAGATATGTCCATTATACAGAATTGTAGCTTCCCCTGTGAATTTTCCATAGGTACACACACTCACAACATCACATCACCTCCCATCTCCCTACTCTGTCTCATCCCCCCTGCTTCCGGGGCTCCTTCTCTTCCTTTTTACTTTCTTTTTTTTTTTTTCAACCTACTTATCACAGATGAGAATAACATATCCTATATATGTCCTTCTGGTCTGGCATTTTTAATTTAATATAGTATCTGATTCCATCCTTTTTCCTATACGTGACCTCACTTCATTCTTAATGGCTAAGTAATACTACCTTGTATGTTTTTCTTTTTTAAAAAAATTTGACCATGTGAACCACAGCTCAAACATGGAGGTCATGTCCTCTGACCTCTTGAGTGCATATACAAGAAAATAAGTGGGAAGAAAATGAAAAGTTTTCACACACTGTTCCTTATAACAGGAATCTGCTCATATGGATCCACTGGATCCATAGGGATCCACTGGATAAATGAGAGTCTAGTTAGTGACTGACCCTCCAAGCCCCTTGAGCTCCACTAAGGTCACTGATCCAGTCCTAGTGGATTTTTAAACCCTCCCCTTTTAAGTTTAAATGAGGGCTAAGCTGGGAAGAGATCCCAGGAGTGCGCAGGAGTGTAGCTGGGAAGAGCGGCCCATGCTGGTGCTGATGCTGTGTTTGCTGTCTAGGTGGGCCTGGTGCTCGCTTTCCCGGCTCTGCAGTGTCAGGATTTTTCAGCAAGCAGCCTGGCCACTGGGGACCTGCACATCTTCCACCTGGTTACCATGGCACACATCGTACAGATCCTTCTTACCTCATGTACAGGTACCGTGTCACAGTCAGGATACTCCCTCCGTTTGTCTTCTGTAGAACGTTTTACATTTCTTTCCCCTTTGAAAATCCCCTGCAGTTTGAACAGTTTTGCTTTCTTCGATTTAGCCCGTACACAGAGTAAGTTAAGCTCAGCTGAATGCTGTGTTTCAGAATACCAGTTCTATTTGAACTCACACATTTCAGTAGTACCCCGGACAGCTCATTCTTAAGCTGTTTAATTCAAGCATCCTGTTATTCAAACATTGCAAGGCAGTGTGTTGGTTAGCTGATAGTCCCCACTGTGTGGTAGCTGCAAGACAGCGTGTTAGCTGGTACTACCCACTGTATAATGAATGGCTGGTTCACCGGTCAGATGGGGATCCATACTATGTGCACAGTTGAAAATGAAAATCCTATGTATTTATAGGCATATTTCCATATATGTGAGTGTGTGGGTATGTTTGGGTGCTTGGCTGGTGTGCTTATCAGCCCTTTCAGCCACACAATAGGAATGGAGACTACTAGTGTTTCCTTGTCTTTCAGAAGAGAATGGCATGGATCAAGAGAATCCCACTGGGGAAGAAGAACTGGCCATTCTCTCTTTGCACAAAACACTTCACCAGTATACTGGAAGGTGAGCCCCTAATCTTCCATGGTTGGCACACCCATGTGCCAGTAGGGCTCAGTAGGGGTCAGCAGGAGAAAGGGTTGATTTGTTGATGAGGGGAAATTGCTGTGCATGGATGTGTAAGAAGAACCTATGGGAACCCGGCGTGGTGGCGCACGCCTTTAATCCCAGCACTCAGGAGGCAGAGGCAGGTGGATTTCTGAGTTCGAGGCCAGCCTGCTCTACAAAGTGAGTTCCAGGACAACCAGGGCTACACAGAGAAACCCTGTCAAAAAAAACCAAAAAAACAAAAAACAAAAAAAGCTATGGGAGCGACTCTCCATACATCTGATAAAGCTGACGTTCCTGAGAGGAAGGTGGCAGTGTCCGCAGCCGCCCACACTTGCCTGGCCATGAGGCCTTCATCTGTTCATCAGATGCCAGCTGGTGGTCAGATGCACTCTGAAGTTGCTGTCCTAGAACTTACGTTATTTTATCAGCAATTTCCAAGTGCAAATCAAATTAGCATGGTATATTTCTAAGATGTTATCCAAGAGTGACAGATAACATTCGATTCTTGGAGCAGCACTTTGGTGTCACTGTGCCTTGGAGTAGGAGTCCTGCTTAGATCTGGAAAATGTGTAGCAAGGAGCTAGGACTATTCTGGGCTGGAGACATGGACCCCCGTGGAGGAGAGTGCTTGGTGCACCAACATGGTAGCCTCAGTTTGAAGTTTGAATCCTGGAACTAATGTAAACCGCCCTGGGGCGCGGGGGGAGGGGGGGGCAGGGGGGGAGGCAGGAGGATCGCAGGGCACTGCTGGCTTCCAGCATACCTCCAGGCTCAGTAAGAGACTGTTCCCCAAAGGATAAGTGCAGAGTGATGAAGGCAGACACTCACATCCTCTTCCCGCCTCTGAGTGCACACACATGTTTGGGCATGCCATGCATGCACACACACATTCTTAGACAGAGTCACCCATCTGAGAATCTGTACTAATGTACTCATCCAAAATCCAGAGCCGCTCACAGGGGTTCACAGACACATACTGGTGTTCTTTATGCAGGCAAGGAACTAAAAGTGACCCAGATGTTTGTGTAGGGCATAGTTTGATATCAGTTGTGACCCATTCTGAAATGCAATGGATAGGTTAAAAATTATAGCGTGTAGTGTGTTGTAGGTAGCTTGGTAGTCTTAAACTTCATGTAGCTAGAGCTGTGTAAGACAGTCAGCCTGGAAACAGTCTACCTGAACAAGATGTGCTAGTGTAAGAGTCTGGAATGACTGCTAGAGCTGTGTAAGACAATCAGCCTGGAAACAGTCTACCTGAACAAGATGTGCTAGTGTAAGAGTCTGGAATGACTGCTGGGTTTTGGTTTCCTGTTTTAAGATGAATCCTCCGCATGCTGCCCTGGCTAGCCTTGAACTCACAGAGCTCTGCCTGCCTTTGCCTCCCAAGGCTGGGGGTCATGCGTCACCACCCATGGTTTGGATTTTCATTTTCTAATTTTTGTACATATGTGGCTCTATTGCTTTTGTAATTCCTAATTTACCATTGGAGGCTCTATCTCTGTGTTCTTGACATCCCTTAGTGCCTAAGGCTGCTGCCAGCCTTTGACCCACGCCTCCTGACCATAGCGTCAGTGATTCCAAGTGTCAGTTGTCTGTCTTCACACTATGCCTTACCGCAGTGAGCTTTCCTCACGGTTTTTCCTGATCCCATTTTCTGTCCTCAGTGCCTTGAAAGAAGCCCCCTCCGGCTGGCACCTGTGGAGGAGTGTCCGGGCCGCCATCATGCCTTTCCTCAAGTGCTCTGCTCTGTTTTTCCACTATTTAAATGGAGTCCCGGCCCCTCCAGACCTTCAAGGTAACTTCCCATTTCTTCCAAGTGTAGTGAATGCTTGTGGTCATCTGCTCCCGCTCTTTAGAGTAGACATGAGTCTGGGTGTGATGGCGTATGCCTGTAATCGCAGAGCTGGGAGGGAGGGGCAGCTTAGTCTACATCATAAGTTCCAGGACAGCCATTGCTACACAGAAAAGCACTGCCTGAAAAATAATAACAATAACAACAATAAATAGGTTAAAGATGAGTAAGGAAATGTGAACGGCTGTGCTCGATTGACACGCTCAGGCCTCAGTCACACCCCACACGCACAGACAGGATGCTGTAAACAGATGCGCTAATGAGCTACTGAGAGCTTAGGGCGTGGCTGTGGCAGCACACCCTTAGAATGTGCATGTGCATCCATGCCTGTGTGTGCTGTGCCTCCACATCTCAGGCAGTGTGACCGCGAGCACCTCCGTGTGCATTCACACAGCACTGGGTCTCAGTATCTGCTCTGTCACCTTACGTATTACTCAGAAGCTAGGTTCCTCGGGATTTTAATGGTTTTTTTTGTTTGTTTGTTTGTTTGTTTGGTTTTAGTTTTATTTAATTTATATGTGTAAATGTTTCGCTGGCATATATTGTGCACCGTGAGCACCTGTTGGAACCCCTAGCACTGGGGTTGTAGTTAGAGATGCTTGTGAGTCACCTCATGAGTGGCAAGAATTAAACCCCGGTCCTCTGCAAGAGCAACAAATGCTCTTAGCTATGGAGTCATCTCTGCAGCCCCAGTCCCTCAGATGTAAAACAGCAAAAACTAACAGTGTAAGAACTTCTTTTAAAAAAAACAACAACAACAATGTTATTATGGTGGGGGTGGGGGTGTGTGCGCTCTCGAGCACTTGAGGTCAGAGGACAGCTTTGGGAGTCAGTTCTCTTTGTACCACCCCCATGGAGGAGAGTATTGTAGGACCATGGCTCTGTCTCTGATCCCTGCTGATGCTGGCACTAGTCACAGGAGCCAGCGCAAGGGTGCAGCATCACCTAAAGACTGCTTGACTGACACCAGCGCTGGCGGTCACTACCGTGAGTCCATCTCTAGGGAAGAGCCGCCTGACCTCCGACTGACTGCTCTGTCCAGGCTCACACTCAGCCCAGGATGTAAACTGTAGCTTTGCACATTTGCAGAGGCTCAGGCTGAGTCTCAGGGACTGTAACTGGTTTAAGAGTCATGTGACACCAACCTACTCATGGAGTCGTCGTCTACCAGGGGCCTCTTACAAGTCATGTACATAGCATATTTGATTTTGTCTTACTTAAAAAGAAAGAGGCTGGCCGTGGTGACACACGCCTTTAACCCAAGCACTCAGGAGGCAAAGGCAGGCAGATCTCTGAGTTTGAGGTTAGCCTGGTCTAGAGTGAATTCCAGGATAGCCTGGGCTACATAGTGAGATCTGTCTCAAAAAAAAAAAAAGAGATAGACAGACAGAGACAGACAGATGGCAGGCAGGCAGGCAGGCAGAGTCTGCCCCCTCTTCTGTCTGTGGGGACGTAAGTGTTTATGCCTCTTTTCCTCCCTATGTGCAGTCTCTGGAACAAGCCACTTTGAGCACTTATGTAACTACCTTTCCCTGCCAACCAACCTCATTCACCTTTTTCAAGAAAACAGTGGCGTCATGAACTCCCTGATTGAAAGGTAATGTTAGACGTCTTTCTGCATTATTTAGAATGATTTAGAAAATAAAGCTTAGTCTTTCCCATTTCAAAATTTTTCACTGTTGAACTTGATAGACTTCAACACATTTTTCAAGTTATAAGAATTAGGATGTTTTGCCAAGTATGGCAGGCAGCACACTTCTTTAACCCCAGCACTCCGGGAGGCAGGAGTCTGCATTGGAGGCCAGCCTGCTCGACATAGTGAGTTCTAGGACAGCCAGGGCTACACAGAGAAACCCTGCCTCAAAAGTAATGCCTAAGTTTTTAAGAGAAAGAATAAGAGTGTCTAGCTAAGGATTTGGCTTCAGGGTAAGACTGCTGCCAACCCAGCAGTGTGGTCCATGGAGGAAGAAGCACCATAAGGAAATGTGCGTCGTCCAGATGAGAACAACTGAAGATGGTGTCGGTGACACCTGCACGGCAGTGGAATGTATTTAGTGTCAGAGAACTGTTGCATGTCAGAAAATCGAGGGAGAATGGCAAACACCTGGAGTCTTAGCACTGGAGAGGCTGAGGCAGGAGGTTGAGGCAGGGCCAGCTGTCTCACAAAATAAAACTAACGTCCCCTCCTCTGTTTGCCTTAAAGTTGGTGCCAGAACAGTGAAGTTAAACGGTACCTGAATGGCGAGAGAGGAGCGATAAGGTGAGTTAGAGGAGCTCGGTCAGGGGTTTGTGGGTGGCTGGTGAGAAGCACATAGAAGTGTGAAGGCCGTGTTCGCCTTCTGGCAGGAGTCAGACAAGAACAAAAGTGCCCTGCATCCTTGATACAGAAGAGAAAGGATGTTAGCTGTGTTTGGGGAACTTCTGGTGTGGGGAAACTGCTTTTAGAAATGTTGCTCTTCATCCTGGGTTTCTTAGCTGTTTTCCTCTTTTATTTCTTTTTTTTTTTTTAAAGATTTATTTATTGATAATATGTAAGTACACTGTAGCTGTCTTCAGACACTCCAGAAGAGGGAGTCAGATCTCGTTACGGATGGTTGTGAGCCACCATGTGGTTGCTGGGATTTGAACTCCGGACCTTCGGAAGAGCAGTCGGGTGCTCTTACCCACTGAGCCATCTCACCAGCCCTCCTCTTTTATTTCTTTTTATGCTGTTTCATTAGGAAGAATTCCAGATGGTCCAAATATCAGGCATGGTATAATGAGCTTCCATGGGCTGGATGTCTCTCCTGAGCAGAGGAGACAGTCCCAGCTGGTGAATTTAGGAGTCACCTGTCACGTGCAGGCTGTGGTTTAGTGGCTACTCACTGGAAGGGTGAGGGTGACTGTCCAGGAACCCCAGATAGCCTTGTATACTAAACTTCGCAGGCTCCCCTGTGCTCAGGACCCAGAGGCTGCTTAGAGCCAGGGGAAGCGGTGGCTGGATCTCAGGTGCGTGCTCTGGTTACCCCGCCTCTTTCCTGGAGGAAGGTTCCTAGCTGGACAGTGCATGGGCCCAGCTACCTCTATGCGCTGCTTTTTGTCTTTTTAAGATTTTTATTTATTTATTCTATGTATGTGAGTACACTGTAGCCATACAGATACAGATGGTTGTGAGCCTTCATATGATTGTTGGGAATTGAATTTGTAGGAACTCTGTTCACTCCAGTCAACCCTGCTCGCCCAAAGATTTATTTATTGTTATATGTAAGTACACTATAGCTGTCTTCAGACACACCAGAAGAGGGCATCAGAGCTCATTACAGATGGTTGTGAGCCACTATGTGGCTGCTGGGAATAGAACTCAGGACCTTAAGAAGAGCAGTCGGTGCTCTTACCCACTGAGCCATCTCGCCAGCTCCTCTATGTGCTATATATGTGTGGGGCCACCTGGGTCTTCCCTGCTCCTTGTCAGCTGGGAGGAAATCACTTGACTCCCACAGCATCCCCTAGTGCGGAGCCAGTCAAGACCAGTTCTTTTCCTATTTATTTCATCTGTGTCTGAGTATTAGTTGAACACTGTGCCTTAATTAGGGGTTCTGCTGCTATGAAGAGACGCCATGACCTTATAAAGGAAAACATCTCCTAGTGCAGGCTTACAGTTCAGAGGTTTAGTCCATTATCCTCATGGCAGGAAACATGGCATCTTGCAGGCAGACATGGCGCTGGAGAGGAAGCTGAGGGTTCTACATCTGGATCCCCGGGCCCCAGGAAGAGAGAGTGAGCCACTGGGTCTGACTGGAGCTTCTGAAACCCCAGAACTTGCTCCCTAGTGACACACTTTCTCCAGCCAGCCACACCTGCTAAGATTGCCACTCCTTCTGAGCCTATGGGGGCCATTTCCATTCAAACAACTGCACACTGGCTGTGTAAAACCTTCCTCTGGATCACACAGGTGTCTCACTGCTCAGGACTGCTGCTTCTGGAGTCTCCAGCCCCATGTTCCGAGAAGGCTGCCTGAGCTTGCTAGTACAAATCCAGAACCCAGAGCGCCTGCTGTGAGGGGTTGAACCTGTAAATGTCACTTGTCACACACACACACCCACACACACACACACACACACCCTTAGCTAGCAGTCTTCCTGTGGGACAGGATGTGTGCTTCTTAACTTGAAGTGCTGATCACAGTAATTGACAAGCTTTGAAAATATAGACAGCACTCCTGGCACTGTGCGTCTCTGAAGTTGGAGTTCTAGCCTGTGTGCTCCCTTTAAACTGCAGTGGATGATGATGGCTCGCTAGTGCTGTCCAAAGTACTAGAGAGTGGATACCACAGCTATGAGCTGTGGCTCACACTGAGAAAGAAGCCCTGAAGTACTGACTGGATTTGAACTTCTTTTTCCGAGTTTCTTGAGTCATAGAACCAGTGTAGCTGATAGAGAGGGAAGTTTAGTCCATTATCCTCATGGCAGAAAACATGGCATCTTGTATTCTTACAGTAAGTACACACTTTCTGACGTCAGTCCTGAAGTCGTAAGGGTGGGTTCTCCGATACTGCGCCATCAGTAGAAGTCAAGAGTGGGTGTTCTCACCTGCTGCTCCTTCCCGCAGCCACCAAACATTTGCTTAAATGGGCAGAGACTAAAGGCATCTCTGTCAACCTCGTCACTCATTCTGAGCACATCAGGTGAAGAATGGGAACTCCGAGACACTACCATCATAGCCCCATCCCCAGCTCCCCGCCCATGGGCTCCATTGAAAGAATCCAGACAAGACACATACAATGAGTGTAGGAGACAGAATTGGTTTGGTTTGGGCAATTTTGTTTGTTGTTTTGTTTTGTATTCTAACATTGTTGTTTATAGATATTGGTGCGGGCGTGCCACGCCTGTGTGGAGGTCAGAGGACAGCTTGCAGGTGTCCGTTCTCTCTCCACTCTGGGTTCCAGGAGTTGAGTTCAAGGGAGAGTCACTCTAGGTGGGCTTTATTCCATCCCTAAAGTCTCTGCAACAGAAAACTTCCCTTGACAGAGCCATTTGGATTAACTTGGGGAGACGGGGTGGGTGGGTCCTGTTCTTTACGAGGGAGCCTCCAGCTAGAACATAATCTTAGGCAGTTTAGATAGTTAACTGTTAATGGCCTTTCAGGTTTGTCTCCACCACAGTCAGAAATCAACTCTGCCCGCACTGCAGGTCCCTAGTTCTCCAAGCTGTCGTGGGTTACAATTGGGGGATTCATCCCCCTGACCCTCAGGCTTGCCGATGGTGAAGAGCAGCTGGGTTGCCTTCTCTGGCTTCCACCCGCCAGGCCATCGGCTGCTCAGTACACCTTCCCTTGCTCTACTTTGACTAAGCCAAGAGTTAACCTTGTGTGCTTATAACATGACCTCATATTTACCAAGTTCTTCTCCTTTCTCACTTCTTAGCTACCCCAGAGGAGCTAACAAACTGATAGACCTTCCAGAGGACTACAGCAGCCTCATTAACCAAGCATCCAATTTCTCGTAAGTTACTCTTTTGGTGCCCTGCCCCTCAGACCCTTCTGCAGACAGTCAGATGGGTTTGTGGGGGATCTTTGTTTTCACTGGGGAAGAGAAATCAGAAGTCCTTTCCATTTATTTATTTTATGTGTCTCAGTGCTCTATCTGCGTGTGCACCTGTGTGCAGAAGAGAGCATTAAACATATCCTCTTATGCATGGCTGAGAGCCACCCTGTGCTTGCTGGGAACTGAACTCAGGACCTCTGGGAGAACAGCCAGTGCTCTTATCTGCTGAGCCATCCAGCTATCTCTCCAGCCCTGCATTTGTGATTCTTTTTTTTTTTTTTTTTTGAGACAGGGTTTCTCTATGTAGTCCTGGCTGTCCTGGAACTCACTTTGTAGACCAGGCTGGCCTCAAACTCAGAAATCTGCCTTCCTCTGCCTCCCGAGTGCTGGGATTAAAGGCGTGCTCCACCACACCCTGCTGCATTTGTGATTCTTAAGGAGTTTTCCGTTTCTGGGTATCTCCTGCGTCTCCCTCCTTGCTCTGTAGACCCGTCACTCCGAGTGCTGTGCAGAGTCTCTGCCCTCTTTTACTCTGTTGATGTGCTAAAGCACTGACCAGAGCAACGTGGGGAGGAAAAGAGTTAACCTGCTTACAGGTTACAGTCTGTCACTGAGGGAGCTCAGAGCAGGGGCTCAGAGCAGGAACCTGGAGGGGGGACTGAAGCAGAGGCCACGGAAGAACACTGTCACTGGTTTGCTCCGTCTGCGTTCTTATATAACCTGGGCCCACCTACCCGTCATCAATTAGCCATCAAGAAGAAAGTGCCCCCACAGGTGTGCCCACAGGCCGTTCTAACAGAAGCCATCTCTTGTTTGGAGCTTCTTCTCTCCCCCTCCCCATGTGTCTGGGAAGCTAATATGGGTGTCTGTTGTGCGTCACTCCATTTAAGTGGCTGTGCTGCGGTACTTTGCACACTGTGTCTGAGATTTGTGCGTGACTGCAGACATCACTCTTCCCTGCCCCAGTAGTAGTTCCTGTTGTTCACACAGTGTTTCCATCTGCCTGTCCCCGATGTTGCTCCCTAGGTGTTTCTGGTAGGTGGTATTAGTGTGTGTCCCAGTGTCCTGTCACAGGATAGTGAATACTGACAGATTGTCTTCCAGGGTGCTCTGTGCCTGTTCCTTTGTAACAGTGCTGTCTTTATCTTCCAGGTGCCCCAAATCAGGTGGCGACAAGAGCAGAGCTCCTACTCTGTGCCTCGTGTGTGGGAGTCTCCTCTGCTCTCAGAGTTACTGCTGCCAAGCTGAGCTGGAGGGTGAGGATGTCGGAGCCTGCACAGCACACACCTACTCCTGCGGCTCCGGGGCCGGCATCTTCCTGAGGTAAGGCCTTTGGCTGGCCGTGTTCACCTGAGCACTTCCGGGACTTTCGAAGCCACTGTGCCACTGTGTGCAGACTACAAAGAGCCAGGGCTCTCACATTTCCCGTATGGCTGGTGATAGCTCCCAGCTGACAGCTCAGCTCCCCTTTGTGCCTCCTTAAATGTGGGGCGAACCCTGTCCCTCGTTTCCTCCCCAAATTCAGGTAAAGAGTTCCCCCATCAGGGACTGCAGAGACTGAGCACAAGAGCACCTGTATTCAGGTCCCAGCATTTGGGTCCGCAGTGCAGCTCACAACTGCCTGTAACTCTGGTGCTAAGGGCTCTGCTGCCCTCTGCTGGCCTCTGTCGACTCGCACACTTACACATACAGCATAAATTTGTACATCTTTAAAGCCCAGCATCATCTTTGCCTCTGTGGTGCTGTTAGGTTTCCTCTGAGGAGGCACGGGTTGCCACTCGGTCCTGTACTCAGATAAAAATACTTAGTAACTGTTGTGTGTCATTTTTTAACGAGTAATTTTCTCATAATGTGGAGGAAGCTGAGTAGTCTTTTATGTTTAGGAGTTAGCTGTCTTTCCCCACACTTAGCTATTTTAAATTCTGCGCTTGGAGCCCTGGGTTCTCGACACAGTCACTGTCTGCATCTGCAGCACATCATTGCCAGGTACATTCCCGCCGCGTGGCTCCACTGAACACTTGTGTAAAGAGTCCCTTCCCTTGTTCTCCTGAATTGGCACCTCGGAGGCTTACCTCCTCCATCTGCTAACCTAGGCCTAGGCCTGGGGACTTCCAGACTGCACACAGGCTAATCTAGGCCTACAGTGTTTCCAGCCTCTGAGACTTTCTGCTGAATAAGCTCACCCCTTCCTGGTTCTTTCTGAGCTCTGACTGGCTGCTCAGCTCAGCTGTTGTGACTCACACTCCTCTCCACGCTGACTGATTCAGACTGACGTCTCGGCTTCTGAGTTGCTCTGCTTGACCTCATGCTACCTTTGGCAAGCTCCTCTGATCTTCTGGCTCCTTCTCATTCTCTGACTCATTCTGTCTTCACCGTGTCTGCTTGCTCTCTCTTCAGCCTGTCTCTGTAAAACCCTCCCGGTAAATCTGCCTTCTCTCTTCCCTCTGGCTCCGCGCTGCTCTCTCAGGTAGCTTCCTCTTCCTCAAGAGAGTGAGGCACATCCTATTCTGTCAGATCTTTCTCTGATTCATAATTCTGTCTGCCACTCAATTAGACATCACTTCCAAACATGGCTGTGTCCTTCCACAAACTATGGAATTAATGGTATATCCTAAAGGCAAGTCTGTATTCCAGCAGAGGGGTTAAAGGTGTGTGCTAAAACGGAGCCGTACCACAACTAGAAACAGGTTTCTTTCCATAAGTAGCACAGTCTCAAGGTTCACAGTGGGATCAAGTCCCCTGCACCAGACTTGGGCAGATGCCTTGCTACTTGCAGGTATCTCTGTTACAGCTGCTCTCGCCTCCTGACCTGGCCTCTTGTGCATGTATTTCCTTTCATAGCCTTTTCTCTTTGAGTTGAATCAACATCATGTTACTTACATAAATGCACAAAGATGAATGTTCTCTCTACAGAGTGCGGGAATGCCAGGTGCTATTTTTAGCTGGCAAAACCAAAGGATGTTTTTATTCTCCTCCTTACCTTGACGACTACGGGGAGACTGACCAGGGACTCAGGTAAGGACCCAGCCTGGGGTTAGGAAGATGAGCCCCATCGAGAGCATGATAAGCAGGGAGGTCCTGAAGTCAGCTGGGCTGGTACCCAGGAGTGGGCTCTGCTGAAGGTAGCTTGTCACCCGTGGACTTGTCACCTGTGGACTCGTGCTCAAGGAGCACACCTGGCTCCTGCATTGCTGTGCCACCTTTGGAAAGCCAGGAGTGGGTGGGAGAGGGCTTGGTTGGTAAAGTGCCTGCCCTCATGTGGGCATGAGGACCTGGGTGTGACCCCAGGATTCATGTAAATGGCTGAGTGTGGGCTGCATACTTGTGACCTCAGTGTTGAGGAGGGGGAGAGGGAGGTGTTCCTCTGCCTCACCAAGTCAGTGAGCTCAGACAAAAAGCAAGAGACTGTCTCAGGAAACACACTGGCAAGTGACTGAAGAGGAAGACCCCTGAGGGTGACTTCTAGCTTCTGCCTGCGTGTGCACACAGCCAGGAGCACACCCACACACGTGCATGGCCACTCCCATGCAAACAGAAAAAAAATGGATTCTTTTCGAATGTCTGAGGGGATAACTTGGTGGGTGAAGTGCTTGCCTCCAAAGCCTGAGGGCTTGTATTCAGATCCCCGGCCCTCTCTCACCCTAGTGCTACAGGCAGACACAGGCCACCCCAGAGCTCATCAGCCAGTCAGTCTAGGCAAAATGGTGAGCTCTGGGCTCAGTGAAAAGGCCCTGTCCATGAGATGAGGTGGAAGGAGACAGAGAAGACACCCAACACTGGCCTCCGGCCTCCACACACCAAGCATGGCATATACCCCTGCACATACGTGCACATGTTGAGAATAAATTTTTAAGTTTAATATAAACAAAAGGGCGACGACTGTTGGCTGAGGTAAAGGCCTGCTTCAGGAGCCTGCTGACCAAGTTCAGTCACAGTCTCCCATAGAAAATGGAAGGAAAAGGGACTCCAGAGAGTGCCTCCAACTGCCACGTGTACACACATGGCAAAGGAGAGAGACACAGAGAGAGAATATGAGAATGAGAATAAAAACTTGAGAAACCCCCCATGAGGAACATAGATAGGACAGATGTGAGAAAGCCAAAAGACTGCTTTCAGTTGCCCATAGCATCCCCAGCATCAGCCCCACAGGTCCAGCCTGTGTGGCTCCCTTCAGGGGAGGCCTTTCCTGTCCTGATGACAGGAGACCAGATGTGAGTGCCCAAAGATATATGTGGAGAAGAGAATCACACTGATGCAGACGCAGCTGCCCTTGATGCTGCCTCTGCTGGGAACTTCCCGCTCACAGAGCCCTACTCCAAAGCTGCTTGGCCCCAGGGGATGAAGGACTAAAGCAGAGGTGACTTCCCAGGCTTGAATAACCAAGGTTGGGCTGTGTACCACCAAATACCCAGTTAACATGGGCCCAGCGGCAGCAGGCATCTAGTTACCCAGTTAACATGGGCCCAGGGGCAGCAGGCATCTAGTTACCTTGTTAACATGGGCCCAGGGGCAGCAGGCATCTAGTTACCTTGTTAACATGGGCCCAGGGGCAGCAGGCATCTAGTTACCTTGCTGAGGCTTCTAGGTGACAGCCCCTGTCTTGTCCTGTCATCCTTCCACCCTGTCCTTTGCCCCACGACCTTTTTACACATCACCCACAGAATAAAGAGCTTCTTAACTCAGACCTGGGCCAGCAGCCCTGTTTCCTGACCTCAGTCTAACTGTGTGGCACTGGAGTACCTACCTTTTCTCTTCAGCACATACCCACAACCCAACACTGTGCGTGTGCATGTGTGTGTGTGTGTGTGTGAACAGAAAATGCACAGTTGGAAGCTAGTGCTGTACACCTTTCCTGGCACAGAAGGGGTTGGGACATGAGGAATGGATAAACTGTGCCTATGAGTGACATGTGTCTCTTTCTAGACGAGGAAATCCTTTACATTTATGCCAAGAGCGGTTTCGAAAGATCCAGAAGCTCTGGCAGCAGCACAGTATCACAGAGGAGATTGGACACGCGCAGGAGGCTAACCAGACCCTGGTCGGAATTGACTGGCAGCATTTATAATCGCTCCTCTACTAAAAACTTGACTTGGAGTTTTGTAACACAGCTGGCTTTTCCAGAAAGACAACAGGAAATAAGTTCGGCTGAATCTATTTTGAAATAAATTCTTTATTTAAGCTTTTCTTCCCAGTTTTATTTTTTTAGTCTGGCTCCAGAGACTGATAAAAAGTCATTTTCTGCCAGATTTTATTGCTGTGTCCCTTAGACGGACGTTCCCTGGGTTGACAGCCCTTTCTAGACCAGAGTCTAGCTCCTTTGGACGGTGCCTGCTTCAGCTGCAGTAGCCTGAGCCAATCAACGTTGCTGATGGTGTCAAGCTTGCTGGCTGTCCACCAGAGGCCAAAAGGAGCCCTGGGGCCTGTCAGGAGGACACGTCCCACCATGGTTCCTGAGACTGAGATGCGGTTCACCTCTGGGACTAGACCTCACCTCCAGAGCAAAGCAAGTGAATTTGAAGACAGGACTTGCTTCTCCCTATGGCCTAGAGAGCTGGGGACTCTAACAGGAGAGCAGCTGGCTTTTCATGGCTGTAAATGGTTGGTCAAGACTTTTAGCTTTGAAAGCATTACTCAATTAAAGGGCTTTTTGAAATGTAAAGGACCTCCTAATTTTTCAGACTGTAGCCTTCTGCTCCAAGGCTAAACAGAGAGCGTGTGCGCACCCTCACTCAAGCAGACGGCAGCAGACAAGCAAGAGCTCGGCTGAGTACAGTGCTCCAAGCCTGCAATCCCAGCTCTAGGGATGATTAGGCAGCACTAGGAGTTCAAGGCTAGCTCCAACTGTGTTACAAGCTTGGGGCCAGCGTGGGTAACTTGAGGAGACCCTGTATCAAACCAAACAAAATCCAGAAGGCAGTGTTTTGAGCTGCCTGCCCTGCCCTGTCCTGCCCTGCCCTGCCCCGCCCCGCCCCGCCCCGCCCCGCCCCGCATCTGGATCAGATGTGTTGCTGCTTGTCTGCTGGTTGATGTAGGATATTCCTCAGACTGCACACAAACATCTGTTCTTTTTAGGTATTATTCTAAGAGCAGCCTTTCTAGAACTATAGCCACTTGAACTATAGCCACAGTTACGGCTCTGGCACACCGCACACCTATTTCCTCGTCTGACGGATATCCGTCACATTCAGAGAAGTCACATAGACATGGTGACAGCAGGTTCAGCAGAGGGATGGACTCCAGTCTCCAGGAACAGAAAGGGGCTTTCAGCTTTTCTAACCATCAAAGAACCTTTCACTCAGCCTTTCAAATCTCACCCACTCAGCTCTATCCATGCATCAGTGTCTCAGGAGAGTCAGACATCCAGACCAGAGGCTCAGAGAAATGCAGGTAGCACAGTCTCCAGGATCATGTGAGGAGCTGCCTCCCCTCCAAAGGATGGACTTCAGTTAGCTCTTCAGCGTGGCCCAGGCTCAGGACTGAGAGAGTTTGTAATGGGAAGCCCAAGCTAGATTCTCCGTGCTCGCCCTCTGTCTAGCCTTCCCTTGGCGGAGTCAGACTGGGCTGTGGATGATGATGCTTTCGACCATCACATGCCATTTCTTTAGATTTTAAATTCAGCTTCTGTTGGCTCTTCATCTTCCGTTCACAAGGCTTAACTGTAAAGTTATGGGAACACCTCTAGACTTGAGCCTAGTGCTAGAGCGCTTGCCTAGTGTGACTGAGGGCCTAGGTTCAGCCCTGGTACCAACCCAAAAGGAAAAAAAAATCATGAGCACAGCTTGCTTCTAAACAGGCTGAAAACATCTTCTGCTTTCTCACCTGACTCCACAGGAGCCTGGCATTAGCAGAGGTGACCCTGTGTTTCACTCCTGGGAACATCAGGGTCTGGGCAGTGACTTCCCAGGGAACGGCAGTCTTCACACTGTGGCAATGTCATGTCCTCCCCCTACCGACACGTCTTACTTCCACTTGTTCCGCATGTTTTTGTTGTAGAAATGTTTATATACCATGCTTTCCATATCAGGGGAGATCATGTGTTTAATAAATTGGCTATAATTTTAATATCTGTGGACAGTTGTAAAATTTGGAATGTATCATATGTAAAAATTTTAAAGATATTCAAATAAATGCTTTAGGTGTTGACATTGAGTTGCCTCCATCTTCTCCATGTCATTCGCACACACGGGGCCCCAGCAAAGCTCCCTGTGTCACCTTGCTGCAAAAGTGGGACAGCGATATTAGCCTAAAATTTAAGAAGCTTAAACTATTAGTGTCAGCTATGACCACTAGCCAGGCCACACTGACCTTCCGGGAGGCATGGGCGTTAGCTCAGCCCATGAAGTTTCCGGCTTGTCTATGAGAGTGGGAAGTCCAGGGCCCCTGGACCGCAGAGCAGTGCACAGCAGGTTTATGGGAGACTCTCTCGGCCTTGCCTGCTTCCCTGTGGGTCCTTGTTCTTCTACACCCACCCGACACTTGGCTTCTGCGATGTGTTCAAGAAGGAGACTACTCAAGAGTGGAATTCTGCTGTGTTCTCAGAATTCTCTTACCAGACTGAGTCAAAATACCAAGTTCTCCATGGGACACTGTCAAACACCAGGGTCTCCATTGGGCTTCCCACCTCCTGGTCATTAAGGCTAACTCCTGCCCTAGGCCAGCTGCCTCTCACTGACTGCTGGCTCGCTCTCTCTCTCCTCTCTCTCTCTCTCTCTCTCTCTCTCTCTCTCTCTCTAACTATATCTGGTTGGTTGGTTTGGGTTTGGTGTTTTGAGACAGGGTTTTTTTTCCCTGTGTAACCTTGGCTGTCCTGGAACTCACTCTAGACAAGGCCGGCCTCGAACTCACAAAAATCCAAATGCTGAGATTAAAAACGTGTGCCACCATAACCCAGCAGCTCTGACCCCACCCTTACCTGGGGATGTTTACTGAGGTATACTTTACGGACAAATTAACCCTCTTTAAGGATACAGGGTTGTTTACATCTTGGCAAATGCACAGTTGTTTAACCAGCACAGTTGAGAACTAGAACAGTCCCTGCAGAACATACCCTCACAGCCCTTTGTGGTCCCCTCCTCCCTGCCCTGAGTGTTGCCTCTCACTCCTCTGTCCTGCACCCTTTCCAGAATAGTAGGTGACTGGAGTCACATGAGGTGCCTTCCCAGCAGCTTCTCTGCTACTCGTGCATTTTAGAGCTGGAGAACATAGTTACTGAGCATTTGGGAAACCCTGAGTCCCATCCCCAGCACCACTAAAGCTACTGTAGCATTTACAACCTACATCCCAGCAGGTGGGTTGCAGAGGCAGGAGGATCAGGGGTCCAAGGTCATCTCAAGTACATGAGTTTGAGGCCTGGGATACAAGAGAGAGGGTTTCTAAAACTCTTTAAAAAGTCAAGTATGTTTGAGGGTCACACTTGCCTCTGGATGCTGATGGCATCCACTGTGCAGACCTTGGTACAGTCTCTAATTAAAGGCCTGGGTGATGTTTGGTGACCATCTTGTGATTACAAGCACTCCTATCTACATGGGAGCTTTGTGTGGACCCGGGGGTTTTTATTTCCTTGAGTGAATGGTTATGAATTTCCTTCCATCACGTTGCCCACTGCCGCCAGTCCTGTGTCCACAAATCGGGTACCCATCCAGGCCACTCGTGCATAGACTTCATACCTTCCACAGGTACAGCTCTGCCCTGACACACAGCCACCAAGAACTCCACTGCGCAGCTGGGCTGTGATGGCGCACGCCTTTAATCTTGGGAAGCAGAGGCAGGCAGGTTTCTGAGTTCGAGGCCAGCCTGGTCTACAGAGTGAGTTCCAGGACAGCCAGGATACAGAGAAACCCTGTCTCGAAAAACCAAAAAAAAAAAAAAAAAAAAAAAAAAAAAAAAAAAAAAAAACTCCACTGTGCTAGTGGATAGTAACTGAGAAACCCTGATTGTTGTCGCTAAGCTGCAAACCTGCTGGGCTAGCATGCCGGGTGGGTGCTGGGTGAGGAGGGGCTGGGAGCTTGCCTAGCAGAGCAATAGCTAATCTTATTAGCCCATATTGAGGTTGCCTGGGGTTTACGTGGTGGCTTAGTTTTGAGCTGGAAGCATGTCAAGAGAAGTTGTAGGTTCTTACTGAAGCCGAGACGACAAACTCCCAGGATTCCTGCCTTTCTGGTCATTGAGCATAAGAAACCATCAGCTGTTATTTTACTAGAGACTGTTTGGAAAATAGAAAACTGGGCCAAGAGAATGATGACGTGGCCTTCAATCTCAATACTCAGGAGGCAGAGGCTGGTAGATCTCTGTAAATTCAAGACCACTCTGATCCACATAGCAAATTCCAGGCCAATCAGGGTTACATGGTAAGACTATCTCAAAAAAAACTAAAATAAAACTAAGAGGCTGGGTGTGAGGCTAGCCTAGTCTACACAGCAAGTTCCAGGCCAACTTGGGCTACAATGGACACAGTCTCAAAAAGAAGTCTGGACTGGGGATGTCGCTCAGTGGTAAAAAGCCCGTGCTAGGGTGTAGCAAATCCCCATCACAGCTTTTAAAAAGGAAGGCAGTCCCTGCTTCTGTCTTTGCCAGTTACCCTGTCTGGGGCTGCGCTGAAACAGCTGTTAGTGAGTTTGCACATGAGCTTGAGGAGGGACCAATGTCCCGTAAGGAAGAGCCTGGTTGGTACCAGAGGATTACTTGGACTGGTAAGTCACCAAAAGGAACGGTCATCCTGTCAACTCTTGGCTACCTAAAACTACTTCCAATGCAGTTTATCCTAAACCTCTGAGCCACGTAACTGTAACCCAGCCCCGGGGACGCCTACAGTTACCTATCTGGGAGAATGATTGTTTTAGAAATCCAGCATGGGCCGGGTGTGGTGGCGCACGCCTTTAATCCCAGCACTCGGGAGGCAGAGGCAGGTGGATTTCTGAGTTCGAGGCCAGCCTGGTCTACAAAGTGAGTTCCAGGACAGCCAGGGCTATACAGTGAAACCCTGTCTCGAAAAAAACCAAAAAAAAAAAAAAAAAAAAAAAAGAAATCCAGCATGGAAAAAGAGGCTTGATTGAGGGGGAGGGCCGTGCAGTGGGCAGGGTGTTTAAGACATGGTTTCCTCTGTAGAGCCCTGGCTGTCCTGGAACTCACTCTGTAAACCAGGCTGGCCTCAAACACAGAGATCCACCTGCCTCTGCCTCCTGAATGCTGGGATTAAAAGCGTGTGCCACCACTGCCCAGCTAAGACTTAATTTTTTTTGAAGTTATTATTTCTGCATCGATGGGAGGGTGCCACATATATGGAGACCCATGGAGGCCAGAAAAAGGAATCAGATCCTGAAGCCGGGGTTAGAAGCAGCTGTAAAATTACACCTGCGGGTGCTGAGAACTGTCCATGTGTACTCTGGACGGACAGCAAGCACTCTTCATCGCTGAGCCCTGTCTCTAGCCCTGACCCCAACTCTATTTATTTAAAGACTGGTCTCATGTACCGCAGACTAGCTCTGGATCTTACTATGTAGTACAAGATTCCATTGAACTGATCCTCTGGCCTCCACCTCCCAAATGCCAGAATCAGAGAGACATGCACTGCCGGACCTGGCTCCTGCCTTTTTAAACAGGTACTGGCTAGAATTTGACATCCTGTGATGTATGCTGTTGAATAGACGGACAGTCACTTAACAGTGATTTTCATACAATATAGTTTTTAATATCTCTTAATACGATTGTTGACAGCATAGTTAGAAATGGGTCTAGAGTACCTTTCACCATAGTCTCAGCCCTCCTGAGAGGTGACGGCAGGACCCCGAGGGTCCCCGCCACAGATGCCTGGCTCAGCATCTGGGCCATTCCTTGCTCTGAGAGACTCAGAATACTAACCAACATTGGGGCCATAGTTCGTTGGGTGTACCAGCATCTCTAATCTGGTCTTCCCCCTGAGAGAGTTAGAACCACGCAGCACAGGCCAGAAGCAGCTGAGCCCTGTGGGATCTGGACACCATAGTCTGGGTGCCACCAAAATCATAGTTTTGCTTCCCCTGAGAGCTTGCCTGACATTCCCAGAAGAAACAGCAACTTTCCACACACGCTAGCTCGGAAAGATGACCCGTCTCCAGAATCTTCTAGATATGGAAGCATTCCCATAGTGCTTTGTGGGAGGGAAAAACAGAAGCTCCCAGGGGCCCTTGCCCTCCTGAACAGTGCAGTCCACAAGGACTGTTGTGGCCATCTGAGACCACCAGGAGGCAGGGCTTGGTCCCCAAGTGGCAGATTCTTTTTTTTTTTTTTTTTTTTAGATTTATTTATTTATTATATGTAAATACACTGTAGATGTCTTCAGACACTCCAGAAGAGGGCGCCAGATCTCGTTACGGATGGTTGTTAGCCACCATGTGGTTGCTGGGATTTGAACTCTGGACCTTTGGAAGAGCAGTCGGGTGCTCTTACCCACTGAGCCATCTCACCAGCCCAAGTGGCAGATTCTTAATTGATCACCACATCTCTCCCACAAAGGACAGCAAACTAACCCGGGACCTTCTCAGGCAGTGGCTCACCCAGCACTTGGTGAGTGGAGGATGCCGGAACATGCCGGCTAGAGTACGTGACTGAGAGTCTGGGAGTGGGGCAGGTATGGGACACTCACTGGGTTTTACTAAAGGAAAGTTTTTACCTCCTGCACCATCTATGAATTTCTATGTGGAGGTAACCCTCGAGACTCCAATACTTTTTAAAAAAATATCATTGCTTCTCCCCCATTGTGTAACATGAAACAAATAATGACCAGCCTGTTAACCCTATCATTAAGGAAAACAAACAACATGGCCCTTAGAGTTTTCTTATTTTCACCTTGCTTTTATGTTTCAAGTGATGGTTGGGATGCAGAACTTGTAGCTTAAAAGAGGCAGACACTACTGAGGAGGGGAGAGGCCCTTGGTGTGGCCAGTCACCTATGAGAGATCTGAACTCACACTTGGACAGAGCCCTGGACTGGCCAGTCCTGTGAGCGTTCAGTCCTGGCCATCTGCTGCATTGTTCAGTCACTCACATCTGGAGGCAGCCGTTTCACAAATGTTTGTAACCTGCCCTAAGGACCCTGAACTTCAAGGCCCACATCAAGGAGAGTCAGTAGGTGACCAGCTTTCTCGGGAAATTTGGACTTTCAGCTGGATAAAGGGGGTATCCACAGTCCCTGCAGTCCACTAAGTGTTGAGGAGGGGGAGAGGCCTCAGGCCATCAGCCAGCCTCTGGAGCTGGGCCTGCGTCTGCACCTTCAGCCTCCACCTGATTGCTCTTGCCCAGCTTCTTAAAGCTTTCCAGAAAGGCCTTCCAGGTCTCGGGCACGCTCTTCTCCAGCAGCCAGCCCTCACTCTCACACTCGGGGTCCTCCGGGTTAGACACACTCTCCAGCGCTGTGTGGAGGTAGCGGAGTCCGGCAGTGATGCTCACCTGGTAGGGAGAGAGGAGACTTAGAGCAGACATGAGGCTTAGCTAGGAGGGCTGTTAGGACAACGTGAGCAGTGGCAACTCACATCTCCCTGGATGTGGGGCTGGAACAGATGGTCACATTTCGACCCATCCCACCCTGGCCTCCCTTCCAACCCCCTGGAGGCGTTTAGAACATTTGATACTTTCTGCCTAGATCATCATGGCTCTTCAGTCACCTGTTAATCCAGAGCCGACCCCAAGTGACCTGTGCTGTGCCTACCCCTCCTCTTCCTTCTTCCTGCCCTTCCCCCCACCACATCGACCACCCCAGTGCTTCACTCCATAGTCCACTATCATGGTGTGTTTCTTTGTCCATAAGAATGTCAGCAGCGAGCCGGGCGTGGTGGCGCACGCCTTTAATCCCAGCACTCGGGGAGGCAGAGGCAGGCGGATTTCTGAGTTCGAGGCCAGCCTGGTCTACAAAGTGAGTTCCAGGACAGCCAGGGCTACACAGAGAAACCCTGTCTCAAAAAAAAAAAAAAAAAAAAGAATGTCAGCAGCTTTACTGTGTGGGATCACAAGGTCACTTCCTGGGCTGGCAAGTTAGCTTAATGGGTAGAGACTTGGCTGCCAAGGAGCACAACTTTTGTTTGATTTCCCCCTAGTGGAAAGAGACAGCTGACTCCTGCAAGTTGTCCTCTGACCTCCACAAGTGTGCCATGGAGCTCATATGCCCAAACATGTATACACGCACGCACACACACACACACACACACACACACAAATATAACCTTCTTAAAACTCACTCCCAGTCCAGGCATGGTGGTGGTGCGTGCCCTTAGACCCAGCACTCAGGAGGCAGGGGCAGGTAGGTTTCTGTGAGTCTGAGGCCAGCCTGATCTACATAGAGAGCTCTAAGACAGCCAGATCTATGTAGAGAGATCTTGTCTCCAAACAACAGAAGAGTCACTTCTGGGCCTGGAAGATGTCTCAGCAGGCAAGATCACTTGCTCTTGCAGAAGACACAGGTTCGGTTCACAGTACCTACAGGGCAGCTCAGAACCATCCATCACTCCAGTTCTGTGGGATCTGATGCCTTCTCCTGACCTCCACTGGTACCAGGTGGACACATGACGTGCATGCAGACAGCCAGGCAAAACACTCACACATAAAGTAAATCTGAAAAGATGGAAAATCATTTCCTCTTCTGCACATCCTGGGTGTGCAGTCATGAATGGATGCTGGTCTCCAGCTGTCCACGTTTCTGCACCAGCAGCCACGTGCCAGACTCTGGGTCCTAAAGTATCTACCAGCCTGCACGTAAATGGCTGTGAGGCGCCAAGAGACAATGACTGCATCTTCTGGCTTGCAGATTTTCTGAGGAGGTGACAGCTGCCTCTGGTGGATGGCATGGGACACGAGGCCAGGAAGAGCTGTCAGCTGATTGGTGGTTGGCATGGTGGGTACCATTTTTTCCTTTCGTTTTGTATTCCACTCACTACTTACCTCTATGCAAGCTCAAGTTTCCTGTGCAATTCTGGGCTGTTTAAGACTGTCCTCTCCCCCATACATTGGATGCACCCTCACACCCCAGCCCCAGAGCACACAGGGTGGGACAGTACCTCACCAAACATCTAACCGTGGGTGCACTGGGGTGTATGAAATTGTAATGATAGTGACTGGCCAATTTTAGGTATTATTATTGCCTGTCGAAAGTTTACTAACATGTTTTACAATGGGAGAAGCTATCTTCTCCTGAAGGAAACCCGCCACACTGTAGACTCTGCACTTGATAGTGGTCTGCCCCTTTGTCCATGTTTGATCATCTCCTGACTGGATTGTGATGCACAAGGGGTCAAGGCTAAGTTACGACACTGCCCGCAGCTCCAGCAGCCTACTGCCTGTGACAGCTCCGCTCCCTACAGGTTGAGGGTGTTCAGACTCCCTGGTCCCCTGAACTGGTCCCATGAGCTGGGTTCCAGCAGTGGTGAGCTAGAAGGTGACCAGGTGCTCCACTGCAGTCTACAGGACAGGCATCTTGTCATGGATCTAAGGTTGGTGACTGTCAACCTGGTGGCTAGCTGCTCCCCTCAGGACACTCATCCCCAAGACTGCCACAAGGTGTTATCAAGCCAGTAAGTGGCCTTGACATCAAAAGCTGTCACATGTGGCCCTGTCACTCCCCACGGTGGCTTAGAAGAGGTGTATAGATACGCCCTGAACTTGTCCATACACTACAAGAGAGATCCAAGAAATCTTCTCTAATAGAAAGAAACTTCCTCAGCTAATGTTTCTGTCTTGCTACATTTTGGTTTTAGAGAGTAGGGTTTTTTTGATGCACGAAGCACGAATTCACCCCCAACTAGTTTGTAGCCTGTTCAGCACCTAGAACAGCTCCCAGCACCATGTGTTAGCATTTCCTTCCAAGGATTATTTGGACAAAGGAAGATGGGGGTGTGTGTGGGGGTGCTGAACTTCCAGAAACTACAGAAAAGGGAACTGAGCCTTATAGATGACATAAGGTTAGACTAGCAGGTAAACACCAACTAGACTCTCCAAAAGTACAAATTGATTTAGACGTTCTTGCCTGAATGAAGGTCCCAGCATAAACGTACACGGGAACTCCCAGCAGTCCCCAGAAGTAATGCCGCCATCCCCGTGTAACAGTTTACGTAACCATCCAAGGCCTCAGAAACAAACAGGGGAAGTACTGGGGAACCCCAAAGTCTGGCTAAGTGAAAAGCCAAGCACAAGAGGTTGTGTAGCTTCCCATTGGTCCATGCATACCAGGTGTCCACAATAGGTACAAACGCGGGCACAGTTACAAATGGGCTGGGTGCTGAGTGTTACCGCTTAGTGGGTGTGAAGTTTTCATGGGGTGGTGGGCGAGAATAAAATGTTTTAGAACTAGGTTGAAGCCGGGCGTGGTGGCGCACGCCTTTAATCCCAGCACTCGGGAGGCAGAGGCAGGCGGATTTCTGAGTTCGAGGCCAGCCTGATCTACAAAGTGAGTTCCAGGACAGCCAGGGCTATACAGAGAAACCCTGTCTCGAAAAACTAAAAAAAAAAAAAAAAAAGACCTAGGTTGAGGTGGTGGATATGTGCTACTGTGAATATAATAAACGGCTTAAATTTGCACATGCCTTTAATCCCAGCATTTAGGAGGTGGGGGCAGGCAGATATCTGTGAGTTTGAGGCCAGCCTGGTCTACTTGGGGAGTTCCAGGACAGCCAGCTCTCTATATAGAAAGACCCTATCTCAAAAATAAAAAAGGAAAGGAAGAAAAAGTCTATTTTTTTTTGGTTGATTTTTACCTAAATACTTTTTTGTAAGTAATGACACCAGACACAATGGCACATCTGTGATCCCAGCTTTTTGGGGATACTGAGGCAGAGGATCATGAATTCAAGGGTAGCATGGGCAACATAATGAGAGTATGTCTCAACTGCATGGCAGTGGACACCTCTTTCATGGTACTGGGAAGGATAAGGAATTCTGGGCTAGCCTTGGCTACTTATCAAGTTCAAGGCTAGCCCAGATTACATGAGAGCCTGTAGGGTTTGCTCCCCAGGTCTGTCTTCACCATGTTAAACCCAAGTCTGGCAGGCTCTCTTTCCCTGCCCTCTGCGGACCTACCTCAAAGAGCCAGACGAGAAGTGTGACGACACCCATGGAATTCATGAGGCTGCTGTAGTAATTCAACAGAGCGGCCCTGCAGCCCCGCAGCCAGAGGTTGAGCTCCTCGGTCTGGTGGTCATAGCTGTAGTGTGCTGAGTTGTTGGTGAGCTGGTACTGGATACAGGGCCTCGGGGAGCTGGGGTTACAGCAGCTGAAAGGGACGCCATCCACCAGGTACCGCCCATCCACGTTGCTCTTGATGCGACTGGAAGAGAAACAGCCTGGCTCAGGTTCTGGGGACATCTCACCATGCAGCAGATCCTCCCATGCCCTGAGAACCTGGATTTTCATTCATGTACAGCCTACCACGTGCCAGCCGCTGTACTAGGAACTACAAATAGGACAGCGAACCTATTTCCTGGAGTGGATGTTCTAGAAGGTGGAGGCAGGATTTAAACCCTTAACCAGCCATCTCTCCCCTGCATAGATCACTTAAGACCAACGTCTGCTGTGGCTCAGGGCCTGTGCAGAGGCAGGGCATGGAGGCTGGGGATGGGCAGGGCATGGGGGCTGGGGACAGGCACAGCCCTCACCTCTATAAACACACTAGCAGCAGGGTCTCCTTACTGACTTTGAAAGGCAAGGCTGTGTCCTCTGCTCACTGAGCCGCCAGGCAAGGCTCCCAGCCACCCCACATGTCTGTATTAATTCATGTGTCTTTAGGGTCTGCAGTGCCTTCACAGTGATCCACAGTCCCAGAGGAAGCTCTACGGTGAAAGGTCCTTCCAGCCCCCACACACTGTACCAGGGCTTGCCAATAATTCCTCCAATAGCACACTTAAGATGTGTGTGTGCTTGGCTGAGCATGCTGGAGCATCCTGCAATCCCGACTCTCTCGGGAGGTGGAGGCAGCAGGATCAGTTTGTTACCCTCAGCTACACAGCGCCTTCCGGGCCAGCTCAGATTACAAAAGGCTGTCTCCAGAGATAAATACATAAATAAAGGCTAAAGAGACAGCCCTCTTGGTAAAGAGCTAGATCACACAAGCAGAAGGATCTGAGTTCCATCTGCGGATGTGACAGCTTGGGCTTTAGGGACTCAGATGGATTCCTGAAACTCACTGGCTAGCTAGTGTAGTTCCAGGCCAGTGAGAGAGACTCTGTCGTGAGGAGGAGGAGGAGGAGGGGGAGGAGGGGGAGGAGGGGGAGGAGGGGGAGGAGGGGGAGGAGGGGGAGGAGGGGGAGGAGGGGGAGGAGGGGGAGGAGGGGGAGGAGGGAGAGGAGGGAGAGGAGGGAGAGGGGAAGGGGGAGGAGGAGGTGGCAGTGGTGGTGGACGGCACCTGAGGTCACCTAAGGTTGTCCTCAGCACTCCACACACACCCATGCATTCTCGTGCATGAATGCCCACACACCATCATACTCATAATACACATGCATAAAATAAAGACTGTCTTCTAGCCCTCATCTGAAAGAGCCCACGTCGGGCTGGTGAGATGGCTCAGTGGATAGTGGGGCTTGCTGAGCTTGGTGACCTGAGTCTGATCACCAAGACCATGTGGTAGGGAAAACCAGCTTCCACAAGTTGTCTTCTGACCTCCGGAGGCATGGTGCAGAGCATGCACACCTGTAGACACACCACAGACACACACACACACCGATGAGGATAATAAGAGTTCATTGTTTTTAAAAACTGTAAAGCCCACGAGGTTGCCCTACATGCTGGCCTTAAACCTTAGAGATCTTCCCTCATCCATCCATGGAGAGTGTCCTGGATTTTTTTTTCTTTTTTATTTCAGTGAGCTACATCTATGGCAGCATGCTGTGGGGGTGGCCCATAGGGTCCATAGGTTTGTTCAGGCGGATATAGACGGTGAATCTATACAAGTGCTCTATGTCTGTGAGTGACCCCTTCTTTTTTTTTTAAAGATTTATTTATTATTTATTATATGTAAGTACACTGTAGCTGTCTTCAGACACTCCAGAAGAGGGAGTCAGATCTCATTACGGATGGTTGTGAGCCACCATGTGGTTGCTGGGATTTGAACTCTGGACCTTTGGAAGAGCAGTCCGGTGCTCTTACCTGCTGAGCCATCTCACCAGCCCGGGTGACCCCTTCTTAAGTCTCTGTCATGTAACTAGTCAGCCATGGGAGAGACAACCTGGACCACACCGGTCTGACCAAGCTCTGTCTGTAGACCAAGTAGATGAATGGTACCTCGGAGTTTTGTGAGGTTATCACCATCACCACTATCACCATCATCGTTATTATTATTATTATTATTATTATTATTATTATTATTGGAATTCATCAGTGTCTTACTTTTCTCTTACATTTGTTACTGTGTGTACATGCCTATATCATGACGCCATGTGGAGGTCAGAGGACAATTTGCAGGAGCTGATCCCGCCCACTCCTCCCCCAACTAAGCCATCTCACCTGTTCCCTCCAACTTATTTGGTTTTATGCTCTCTTTCCAAGAATATCCTTTGCCTTAGGGTCCACCTGTGGGCCTTTCCTATGAGCTGCCTGCTGCTTTCCACTGTCGGGATTAGTTAAGGCTCTAGGTAGGCTGCAGGCAGTGGCGTGGGTTATGCTGTATGTCCACATGCCCTTCATTTTTTTTTTTTTTTAACTTTTTTTTTTTTTGGTTTTTTTTTTTTTTTTTTCGAGACAGGGTTTCTCTGTATAGCTCTGGCTGTCCTGGAACTCACTTTGTAGACCAGGCTGGCCTCGAACTCAGATATCCGCCTGCCTCTGCCTCCCGAGTGCTGGGATTAAAGGCGTGCGCCACCACGCCCGGCTGCCCTTCATTTTTTATGGGCAAGATGCACTACCTAACAAATAGGTGGCATTAGGTGGCATGGGCATGGGGCGGGTAAAAGAACTGACCACTGACTTTGACTCCTGCCCTGTACAGACCAGCCTCTTCCCTTCAGACAAATTTCTTTTTTTTTTAATAAGACCATTTCTTTTTTTTTTTTAGATTTATTTATTTATTATATGTAAGTACACTGTAGCTGTATTCAGACACACCAGAGGAGGGCATCAGATCTCATTACGGATGGTTGCGAGCCACCATGTGGTTGCTGGGATTTGAACTCTGGACCTTCGGAAGAGCAGTCGGGTGCTCTTACCCACTGAGCCATCTCACCAGCCCCGACAAATTTCTTAATCCTGGCCTGCCTCGGCTTCCTTGTGCCGTGAGGATTATGTGTAGACCAGACAGGTTAAAAAAAAAAATGCTTGAAGAGGCCGTGGCACACAAATACAAAGTGAGGGTGAGGGTGAGCGCATGCGCAAAGTATGCCTCTGTGGGCAGTGGTCACGCAAGAGCCATCCCGAGTACTGGGGAGCCCACATCAGGTTATAAAATGAACAGACCAGAGGACAGACGTCACAGGAACACGGTCACTTGTGAGTTAGTAGCTGTTGTTCTTGGCCTTTGAGGGTAGCTGCAGAGCAAAATTCTCGCCAAGGCAGAGTGTGCAGACTATCAGATGCTCCTGCCTTCACCTCCCAAGTGATCACAGGCATGTGCCACCACACCCAGTTTACGTGGAGACGGGGATGCATCTCAAGGCCACCGTCACGCTGGGTACACGTGTATTCAACCAACCGAGTTCCACCCCACGCCCACTTCTCTGGGCTGCTACCTGGAGACAGTGAAGAAACATCATCTTCTCCGCTCCTCCTGTACCTCAGGAACCACTGCCCAGCCCCACTCGGGTCCCTACACTCACCCCAGGTGCCCCCAAGATGAAGTAAAGCCCGCCCACCTGCCTCACCCATGCCGCCACGAGTGTATCTGAAGTCACATAGCGATCATGGGGCTGAGGCCAGCAGAGACTCCTGAGTGTCCCCAACTCCCCACCTCCCCTTCCTAACCTTCGGTGAGCAAGACCCGGCTGGTCTCCACAGGACGTGATCATGTCTCCCTCAGACAGGGGTTCCCTGAGAACAGACTAAATTCCTTATATAGCTCCTCATTACCTGAGTGGTGTGGAAAAAAAAAAAAAGCTAAGCAGAGGGGCGGGGAGCTATACACCCCACTCTCTAAACAGCCACCAGGGTCAGCTCTCCCTCTACCACAGTTTCTTAGAGTCTCACTCTTTCTTTCTTTCTTTCTTTCTTTCTTTCTTTATTTATTTATTTATTTATTTATTATATGTAAGTACACTGTAGCTGCCTTCCGACGCACCAGAAGAGGGCATCAGATCTCATTACGGGTGGTTATGAGCCACCATGTGGTTGCTGGGATTTGAACTTCGGACCTTCGGAAGAGCAGTCGGGTGCTCTTACCCACTGAGCCATCTCACCAGCCCGAGTCTCACTCTTTAGATGAGTCACCAAAGGTCAGAGGTCAAGGGAATGGCCCCCAGTTCCCCCAGCTGTCCCCCTGTTCCTTGAATAGAATTAAGTCACTGGATGACTGAATCCCAAGTCACCCACTAAATTCCATGTTTCTCCAGAAGAGTCTGCAGGCTGCCTTGAGATTGCCCTGGCTGTGGGGTAGTCTAGAACACAGGCTCAAAACCTAATGCCCGCCCCCACCCCCACCCCAAGTAGAGTACTTTTACAGCCTGGGAACTACTCTGATATAAATAGCAAGCTCACCCCTAAGGAGCTCTGCACTGACCTGGCTTTGTCTTAGGAGGTGAGGGGGGGCCCTAATCTGCCAGAGGAAAGGAGGGCAGGGCCCTAAGTAAACAAGCAAGGTGATACAGGGATGGGGGCACAGCTGTATGCCGCAGGGCCCAGGGAAGTCCCACCTGAAGCTTGGCCCTTCCTCCCCTGTGCTAAATTGGAGTCCGTCTTCGGGACCCAACACCCCAATCTGATGAAAGAGGCTCAGCCCTAAAATGAGATAAAAGAAGCTCTGGTTGGGGACAGATACATGTTCCTGAGGACTGGGGTCATTCCCGGCCTTGGCTCCTCCTTCTGCAGATGTCAAGCAGTGACATCACAGTATGTCCCTTCTTCCAGGCTCATCCAGCACCCCCAGCTGAGGAGGGATGCCATGGCACAGTTACAGCCTCCGGGACAGCCGGCAGAACCAGGGGTGCGGAGGGAAGGTTAAGAGGGGGGAGCTGTGGTTTGGTGGGGCACCTCTTTGCTATATGGGGTACTGATATAGAAACACCAAGGCTCATGCATCCCTCCACACCCCCCACACTAAATACATACATACATACATACATACATACATACTTACATACTTACACACACACATACATACACACATACACACATATATGCATACATACACACATGCATGCATACATACATACATATACATACATGTTATTTTAAATTTCTTTTTAAAAGCTTTTTGTGGCTAGTCACATGCCCTCTGGCCTCATCCCTGCCATCAGAATCATACCCTAAGGTTGCTGAGAATCCAGAAAATAAAGTAGTCTATTTCTCAGGGATTGGGGGCTCAAAATACAAATAAATAAACTTTACAAACTTCAGAATTTCCTCTTCCTTTTTTATTGTTTTTGTTCGTTAGTTTGTTTGTATGTTTGTTTTTGGGTTTTTTTGTTTGTTTGTTTTTCAAGACAGGGTTTCTCTGTGTAACCCTGGCTGTCCTGGAACTTGTTCTATAGACCAAATTGACCTTGAACTCAGAGACCTGCTTGCTTCTTTTCCTATTTTCACACCTTTTACTGTGGTCAATCATATGTTCAGAGAGTACAATAGCAAAATCCCTCCAGGACAGTGGGATTAAGATAATTGCGTCCCAGCAAGTTGGTATGGTACACATTTTTTTTTAAAAAAAGACATTTTTAAAGTCTTTTTTTAAGACATACTATTGGGCTGGTGAGATGGCTCAGTGGGTAAGAGTACCCGACTGCTCTTCTGAAGGTCCAGAGTTCAAATCCCAGCAACCACATGGTGGCTCACAACCACCCGAAATGAGATCTGACGCCCTCTTCTGGTGTGTCTGAAGACAGATATAATCAATAAATAAATCTTAAAAAAAAAAAAAAAAAAAAGACATACTATTTATTGTTGCGGGGCCCAAGCATGTCACAGCGCTTGTGAGGAGGTCAGGGCACACTAGCTAGAGTGAGCTCTCTTACAGTGTGCCACCAAAGTCACACTGTCAGACTCAGCAGCAAAAATCTTCACCCACTGAGCTACCTTACCAGTTCCACCGAAGTAGTTCTGACTGAGTTAAATGTCCACTTGGAAATTTGGGTCCCCTGGTCATTGAGAGTAGAAATGACCCATCATTTCTCTACTCTCAAAGCAAAAAGGAATTTGAAATTACAAAGAAACTTTTATATTGTTCTTCAAAGACTGGCTCTAAGGAAAGACAAAATGCTGACAGAGAGGACTGGGGAAGGGGCAGCTGAAAGATCAGCTTCTGCCTCCTTCGTGAAAGAAAGAAGAGAAGGAAGAAGGGGAAGGGAGAGGGGGAGAGGGCGGGAGGAAGGAGGGAGAGGGAGGAGGAAAGAGAGGGAAGAGGGAAGGAGGGATGGAGAAGGGGGAGGGGAGGGGGAGGGGAGGAGAGGGGAGGGGAAGGGAGGAAGGCAGGTAGGCAGGAGGGCAGCTGTTGAGAAGGTGGATCAGTGGTAAAGCAGTTGCTTAGCGTGCCCCAGGCCCTGAGTTATGTAGGTCCCTATCAATGAGTGGGGAAAGGAAAGAGTCCCTAGGGGAGGACTTACTGCTGTTCTGCCGAGTGAGCATGGTATTAAACCAACTCCTAAGGCCTTACTACCCCACATGCGAGCGCTCTCAACCTCCAGCAGAAAGGCTCTGACAGTAGACAGTGAGCAGCAGAGGCTCACGACTGGCCAAGGGCAGAAACCAGAGACTGCAGAATGCTCTGCCCTCAGTGGAACATCTCTATCACACCCCGTCCTCCCAAGGCTCAGGGATCATCCCGGGGGAAGGAGACAGAGTGCACGAGACCCAGTGGATGGCTACAGGAAGCCAGTGCTTTCTAGACACCGAAGGGCAAGAGCATCTATAAACTGTTCGCAGCTTTTGACTGCATTCATGAGACCTGCTCGAAACCAAGCCTGAAGAGGTAGATGTGGACAGAAACTCCTCTCACTGAGGAGTGATTGACAACTAATGGCTGCCAGCCAGGACTGGGGGACGGGGATGGGGGGGGCAGTTTTCCTCAGGGGTGTGGGCTCTGAGAGACTATTCATGCTCTGGTAGATGGCCAGACATTTGTGCACATACCTATAGCAGTAACTAGACTCCATTTATTTGAGAGAGAGAGAGAGAACTTGAACCTGGGAGAGAGGAAGCAGGGAGGGAGGGAGAGAGAGGGAGGGTAAGGTGGGGGTTAGAAGGGCATAGCGTGGAAGGGATTAAAACACATCAGACACCTGTGAAACTCGGTCAATTTGAAAAGGAGAAAAAAGAAGCGACTCCATCTGGAGTCCACAGTTAGAAAAAGAAAAGAGAAAAATGGCAGAGATGGGTGAGACCCTCTTTCACCTGGTTTTAGCCTCTCTTGTGTCCAAGGGGCTACTTATTTCCTGGCTTCACTTCCTCCCAGCTGACTCATGCAAATCCCGCCCTCCCACCCTGTCTCCGCAGACTTGTCATCGGAAGGGCAGAACTGGTCACAATCCTCTCCTTGCCTGGGGATTTGTGGCTGTAATCTCCTTCCACAGAGAAAATGACATCCAAGCCGTGACCTTCACTGGGCCTCCCTCCACCCGAGGTGCAAAGTCTGGTCTAAGTTAGATGCCAGCCGCCCAGGAGCCTCTGGGGTGTCAGCCAGGGTATGTCACAGAGCACGCCCCTCCCTAGAGAGCATCCTCTGGGGAAGAGTAGCCTGAGCTGACGGCGAGGCTCATTCTCCCTGAGCCCTCCCCACCACAGAACTTCATCTTCATGCGCACACACACCAATCGTACCTTGGGAAACCTTAGCTGTGCTGTGCCAACAAACAAAACAGGTCTGTGGATAGCGGGACTTGCCATGCTGCGAATGCCCGCCTGAAAGGAAGTGCTGGGACCACCACGCCAAGAAAAAACGGTCTCCCTGCAGCCATCCTCTGCCCTCTGCGCACACTGTATACACGCACACAGATAACAACACACCAGGCATGGTGGCACATGCCTTTAATCCCAGCACTTGAAAGGCAGAAATAAAAGGATCCCTCTGAATTCAAGATTAGTGTAGTCTACATAAGGAGTTCCAGGCAGCCAAACTCCATACAACCCTAAAAAAAAGGAAGAAAGAGAAAGACCAGAACAAGCAGGCACTTAACTAACACCTGCTATACACCAGGCATAGACAGACCAGGCAAAGTACTCCAGGATCACAAGTTCCAGTATCTTTCCTTGAAAGATGGGTAGAAGACGCAACACCAGAAAGGAGCACAACCCAGAGCAGCTTGCCTGCTTCCCACCCTGCA
This sequence comes from Mus caroli, assembly GCF_978045245.1. Lineage (NCBI taxonomy): Eukaryota > Metazoa > Chordata > Mammalia > Rodentia > Muridae > Mus > Mus caroli. Next base: position 47,855,069 of record NW_028227273.1, read on the forward strand.
TAACAGGAAGATAAGTCACCATATCCAGGCACAGACTCCCGTAGGCACCTTTGGCCTTGTCAAACGCTTAGGAAACTAAGGTGCAAACCAGGAAATGTCAGTTCTATGACAGGCGCCACCTCCGGTAGAGCAAGATAAGTACGGGAGTGAGCTCTGAAGACCCCATTCTTACTGTAGGAAGGGGCCTGTGTTCTGGCTTTCCTGGTAATTCCCATCTATTTTAGCATATCATTCCACACCTTTGCCTTGCCTCAGCCGGATGTGAAGCTGAACCAAATGAGGTTGCCACCATTGAGGGCCAGACGAGCCAGGCTGCTGGCAATGTCACAATGGTCCAGCATAATGCCCCTCATACGGACATACATCCGTTCTATACTCAGTAGAGGGAAAAGGGGACTGGGCAGGCTGGGGAAATCGAAGACCTGGGTCGGAGCGGTGGCTACTCACTCTTTGACCTCCTTGGAAGAGAAGTCCAGGTAGCGATTGCTGATCCACTGAATCTCGAACCAGTCCCGGAAGCCGTTGTTTCCGCAGCACTTGAACTCAATCTGGAGCATGTCGATGGTCTTTTTCATGAAGCACCGGCCGGGGGTGTCTGTGTCCCGATAATACTTCATCCCATTCTTGAGTCCGTAAGCCAGGGTGCTCTCCAGGGAGCCCCGCAACAGAAAGCAGCAGAGAGCTACCAGGAAGAGGATGACGTTAAAGAAAACGCAGACAGCCAGGTACGGCTTGAGCCAGGGCTTCCACTTGGCATACTTGGCCGGGTCCAGGGCATCATAGCAGATCTTCCCAGCCAGAGAGTTGAAGACACAGGACAGAACTCCCACCCCTATCAGGGAGTTGGGCACAAAGTGGCTCTCAGAATTATTCATCACTTCGCTCCTCTTGCGGAGTTCAATCTTCAGGAACAGCCCCAGGCTGAAGAGTACGATGCCAGCCAACACGGACAGCCAGTTCATAAGCCAGAGCCCCTGGGCCAACTTGACCCGCTTCTTCTGGTCAAACTTGACTTTGAGCAGCGCCATGCTTACCGAGTGCGTTCAGCAGCCTCCCACAGTTCAGCTTCTACTCCTAATCTGAATGAGCTCCGGGGCTGGACCGCTAGGGTCTAGGGAAGAGCACCATGGGCCCAAGCTGCAGGGAGCTGCCCATTTTGGGGCCTCCCTAGCCTGGGATCCCCGTTAACTCAGTAACGGTAGTCAGAGCTAATCTAGGCCGCTGTATCTGCAGAGTCCTTCCCAGCCAAGGAGGGACAGTCCGAACACTGCAGATTAAAAGTGGGTTCCACAACGCAGTCGCTAATCTCTTTAGCCGGGGTCATCCCATTAGACAAAGCTATGCCAATTCAAAACATGGCCGGGAGGAGCCTCCGTGTATATACATGCTGGACCCAGCTCAGCTCAAGAATCCAGAGCCAAAAGGACAGAGGCTGGCTAAAAGAATAGGCTGGGCAGTTCCTGCACACCGCCGTGAGGTTCTCTTGGGTCTGTGAGTCTGAGGCCAAGAGAGGGGATTGGAGAGATGGTCCGTGGTTAAGAGCACTGACTGCTCTTACAGAGAGCTCAGACTTGGTTCCCAGCACCCACACAAAAGCTCACCCTCATCTGTAACTCAGTTTTAGGGGATCTGATACCCAATACTGGCTCCAATGAGCCCAGACACATAAGTGATTCACAGACCTACACGCAGGCAAAGCCACCATTCACATGTGTTAAGATAACAAAGACAGCAGTGGCCCACACTGTCAATCCTATCGCTAGGGAAGCAGAAGTAGGCATATCTCTGAGTTCCAGGCCAGCCTGGTCTACAAAGGAGTTCCAGGACAGCCAGGGCTACAGAGAGACACCTTGTCTCGAACTAAAGATCACAAACAAATAATTCCAGATTCCAGCCCTATCTTGGTGGTTGGGTGTTTTGTGAGTTTGTTTTTATTTTAGACAGGGTCTCACTTTGTAGCCCAGGCTGGCCTGAAACTCACCTTGTAGAACAGATTGCTTCAAATGCACAGAGATCCAACTGCCGCTGCCTCTTGAGTGCGGGGACTAAAGGAGTACAGTAGCACACATGGCTACATGTAGCAAGTTCAAGGTCACTGGGAGCTGCTTGAGAGCCTATCTCAAACAAACAAGCAAACAGTCAACCAAAGTAGCACCGTGGTCACAGCAAGGGGCATGGGAAGCCTTAGGGAGTGAGTCTGCTATGTTTTGTTGCTGTTTGGGGTTGGTTTTTCTGTCCTGTTTTTCCTTGTTAAGACAAGTTCCCTGGAGCTCTCAATATCACTACACCAGGCTGGCCTCGATATTGAAGAAATCTTCCAATCTCAGCACCACCAAGCCAGTTAATTGGCATTTTGTAGATATTGTTCAAAGATTTATTTATTTATTATATATAAGTACACTGTAGCTGTCTTCAGACACACCAGAAGAGAGCATCAGATCTCATTACAGATGGTTGTGAGCCACCATGTGGTTGCTGGGTTTGAACTTAGGACCTCTGGAAGAGCAGTCAGTGCTCTTAACAACTGAGCCATCTCTCCAGCCCCCAGTAGATATTGGCTTACAAAATTGTGAACAGAAAATACAGAGTACAGAGTTACCATCCCCAGACGTCCCAACCAGGACTAGCTTAAATGACTCTGTTATATTTTTATATTGTTTTGTTTGAGACAGGATTTTGCCTTGTGGCCAAGGCTAGCCTTGAATTATCCCCCCTTTCTGACTCAATGGCTGAAGTATAATTTTTTTTTTTTTTTGGAAACAGGTTTTCTCTGTGTAGCCCTGGCTGTCCTGGAACTCACTTTGCAGACCAGGCTGGCCTGCCTCTGCCTCCCAAGTGCTGGGATTAAAGGGGTGTGCCACCACACCCGGCTACAGTTTTTTTAAAAGATTTCCTTTTTAATTATGTATGTAAGTGGAGGTGGGAGATGTGCACGTGGGTGCAGGAGCCCACAGAAGCCAGAAGAGGGCGACTGAATCTCTGCAGCTGAAGTTACAGGCAGTTGTGAGCTATCTAGTTGTAGGGGCTGGGACCAAACACAGTCCCTGTAAGAGCAACAAGGGACACCTCTCCTGCCCCAATTTCTCTCCCTCTCCCTCTCCCTCTCCCTCTCCCTCTCCCTCTCCCTCTCCCTCTCCCTCTCCCTCTCCCTCTCCCTCTCCCTCTCCCTCTCCCTCTCCCTCTCCCTCTCCCTCTCCCTCTCCCTCTCCTTTTCCCTCTCTTCCCCCCCCACCGGCTTTTTGAGACAGGGTCTCTCTAGGTAGTCCTGGGTTGTCCTGGAACTTACTATGTAGCTCAGACAGATCTCAAGCTCACAGAGATCCGCACCCCACCCCTGCCTCCCAAGTACTGGGATTAGAGGTGTGTGCCACCATGCCTGCCAGTCTTCACCATCCTCAAGTGTGTACGATAGTAGTATGTTGATATTTTTAATTGGCAATTGCCTCACTTTTATACTGAGGATCCTGTGCACACATGTGTGTTCAGTCGGGTGATTGTGCCAGAATTTCTGCATGGAGGGGAGGAACAGAGCGTTGCTGTCTTTCTCTCTGCCAGGCTCCTCCTGGCTAGGCTGGCTGCCTAGGGAGCCCAGATTATGCCCCGCTCCTAGAGCAGGGGTTCTGGGAATGAGCCACCATGCCAGCGTTCTACATGGCTGCTAGGGACCGGACCCTAGGTCCTCACGCTTTCTTTACCCATGGGTCCATTCCCATCCCTGGGCACCTTTTCCTTGCTTATTTATCACCTGTACCTTCTTCTATGAAGTGTCTGTTTGAAATTATTTTTTTAATCCGCTGATTTTTTTTACCTTAATTTGTTTATTGATTATTTGGATATTTCACATAATGCGCCCCAATTCCATGTACTTCCCGGTCCTCTCAATTCCACCCTCCCTCCCAGAGAAACCTCCCCTCAAAAATTAAAAAAAAAAAAGAAGTAAATAAAAATACAAAATCCAAGCCAGTAGCACACGCCTTTGATCCCAGCACCCAGAAGGCAGAGGCAGGACAGCCAGGGATACGTAGAGAAACCCTGTGTGGAAACCACAAAAAGAAAAAAGAAAAAGAAAAAGAAAAAAAAGAGCCTGGCAGTGGTGGTGCACACCTTTAACCCCAGCACTTAAGAGGCAGAGGCAGGTGGATTTCTGAGTTCAAGGCCAGCCTGGTCTACACAGAGAAACCCTGTCTCGAAAACAAACAAACAAACAAAAAAAAAAAAAAAAAAAGCCCTAGCTGCTCTTCCAGAAGATCCAGATTCGATTCCCAGCACCCATGAGGTGGCTGGGCATCTGATGATCTCTTCTTGTCTCCTCAGGTACCAGGCATGCACATGGCACACAGGTACACATACAGACAAAACAGCTGCACACATAAAAATAATAAATAAATAAATAAAAAGACAATTATAATTAAATCAACCTGTCATTCAAAGTTGGGTTTCATTATCAGTGTTAAACCAAATCAGAACCAGTTTCCCACAGCCCAAAACTTCACAAGGCTATCTACCCCTCAATCCCGTTCAGCTACTTAACAGTCTACATCTCATGAGTCGCTTTAAAAAGCCATTTCTGGGCAGGAGAGATGGCTCAGCAGTGGAGGGCACTGGCTATTCTTCCTGAGGACCTAGGTTCAATTCCCAGGTCCCACGTGGCAGCTCACAACAACATGTAATGGGATCTGATGCCCTCTTCATATATGCAAAAAGAGCAGTCATACACATAAAATACATAAATAAGTCAGTCATTTCTAAGCTATGGGATCATGCTAAAGGATGCTTTAGGAACAGCTGTAGAAGGAATAGAAGGTACGAAGTGAAGACAGACTGGTCCACAACACAAAGTGCTGCTTGCCCATCCGCTAGTAGGGTTCTGTGTTCTCTCTCTCTTTCTCTCTCTCTCTCGATTTATTTATTTATTTATTATATATAAGTACACTGTAGCTTCAGACGCACCAGAAGAGGGTATCAGATCTCATTACAGATGGTTGTGAGCCACCATGTGGTTGCTGGGATTTGAACTCGGGACCTTAGGAAGAGCAGTCGGTGCCCTTAAGCACTGAGCCATCTCTCCAGCCCCCTGGTCCTGTGTTTTCTATTCATTTATGTGTTTATTTACTTACTTGTGAGAACGCATCCCACAGATCCCCGGCTGGCCTCAAACTCACTGTGTAGCTGAGGACAATGTTGTACTGGCTCACCGGCTTCAACCCCACAAGAGTTTCTTTCAACACAACAGGAAGCACATGGATGCTTTTTCTTTGGAACACACATCTGTACAGGCATTTTGATAAGGAATCTAGCTATACCCGTTAAACTTTAAACTGTTCGTCTCTGGCACTGGAGGGATGGCGCAGTGGTTAAGAGGGCATGCTGTTTGGTTCCCAGCATCTAATGCCCTCTCTGCCCTGCTTTGGCACGAGGACACAGAGAGAGAGACAGAGACAGAGACAGAGACAGACAGAGACAGACAGAGACAGACAGACAGGCAGGCAGACAGACAGGCAGACAGACAGACAGACACAGAGAGAGGGAGAAACAGGAATAGGAATAGAATAATGTAACTCTTTCAAGTTACTTTCCCAGCAGTAATGCTATTAATAAGTGCAAAGGATCTTATGAACAATTCCTTCAAATTCCTGTCCTGTGGTGGGAATAAGAGCCCAGCAGGTAGGTCAGGCCTTCAGGTCAGAATCCCCTCCCTTCCCTCATGCATCAGTTCTGCTTGCATGCCCCCTCCCCCTTTAAGCCTTCCAGGTCAGTCAAGTGTGGTGGTGAAGGCACACATCTTCAATCCCAGCACTGGGAGGCAGAGGCAGGGGGATCTCTGAGTTAAAGGCCAACCTGGTGTGTAGAGTGAATTCCAGAACAGCCAGGACTACACAGTGTGTGTGTGTGTGTGTGTGTGTGTGTGTGTGTGTGTGTGTGTGTGCTTAAGTAGGCCAGAGAGGGCCTCAGATCCTCCAGAGCTGGAGCCATGTAGGTGCTGGGAACCAAACGTGGGTCTTCTGCAGCCCTAGAAGTGTACTCTTTTTTAAAAATATCTTTTCCTGGTTTTTGTTTTGTTTTTGTTGTTTTTATTATTTATTTTATGTACATGAATACACTGTTGCTGCCTTCAGAAGGCATCAGATCCCATAACAGATGGTTGTGAGCCACCATGTGGTTGCTGGGATTTGAACTCAGGACCTCTGGAAGAGCAGTCAGTGCTCTTAACTGCTGAGCCATCTCTCCAGCCCCTAGAAATGTACATTTTAAACCAACACGTTCTCCTCTGACTTCCACTCACATGCTGTAGCAGGAATAGATGGGCATATAGACACAGACAGACAGACAGACAGACAGACAGACAGACAGACAGAGAAACACACACACACACACACTAAATATAAGGAGGTAATTTTATATATATATAATTTCCACTGTTAAGAGCACAGTGGTGCATGCCTGCAATCCCAGTACTGTAGAGGATTACACTTTTCAAAGCAGACATAGCAGGACCTTGTCTCTAAAATGTTTGTTTCCAGATCTAAAATCAACCAAAATGCACACAGAGAAGGCATGAGAACCAAGCCACGAAACGAAGGTTATTTGTCCTCCAACACAAGTCACCTTGGGAAACAGCACTGATTCCTTTGTTAAAGCAAAGTTTGGACGCCACTGGCATATATCCACAGGCAGATTCGGGGACATATAGAAAACAATTATTATTATTATTACTGTTACACCACAGTTGGTTAAAACAACACCCGGGATCTCTGATTTATCTACTGTGGTGTTTGTATGTGTGTGTGTGTGTGTGTGTGTGTGTGTGTGTGTGTGTAGTGTGTGTGTGTGGACGCCACTTGGCATATATCCACAGGCAGATTCGGGGACATATAGAAAACTATTATTATTATTATTACTGTTACACCACAGTTGGTTAAAACAACACCCGGGATCTCTGATGTATCTACTGTGGTGTTTGTATGTGTGTGTGTGTGTGTGTGTGTGTGTGTGTGTGTGTGTGTGTGTGGCGGAGGTTGGGGGGTCCAACCAGGGTTTCTCTGTGTACTCCTGGCTGTCTGGGAACTGGCCCTAAAGACCAGGCTGGCCTCGAACTCACAGAGGTTGGCCTGCCTCTGCCTCCAGAGTGCCTAGGTTAAAGGTGTGCTGCTGCCTGGCTCTTCAATCTTTGGATCTTTCACCCTTTTTGCCCCCAGAGACATCGGAAAGAGCGAACTTCTCTGGCTGGAGTTGCTTTGCTTTGGTGCAGACACTCCTGGCTCCCTCATGCAAGCGTGTGGAAGCTTCCCGGAAACTGGGTTTAGATGGCTGTGGGAAGCTCTTAGGGCATGTATGTGGATGAGAGAAAATAGGAAGGAAGAGCTGAGCAGAAGCCAGGGGTAGTAGGTAAGTAAAAATAGCTGCAAAGACGGTGGATTAGCCACGCACCTTTCTCCTGGTCTGTGGATAGTAAACCGCGCAGGGCACAGCAGAGGTTGTGCTGGGCCTATGCGCGCCCTCTGGTGGTCATGACAAAAAATGGCTTCAACGGATGGAAAGGGGATGGTGAGGTCATTTGTCTCTGCGAAGCCAGCATCCCTGAGGTCAAACTACCGAGGGAGGCAAGAGCAAACAAGAAGTGGGCCCATGAGAGGAAAGCGTTTCACTTTCATCGGGAAATTGCGCTATAATTAAATCTCTGTAAATGTTGCCCGCGTTATATTTAAAATAGAGAAAGCAGAGCTGACCATATGGCTCAGCGGGTAAAGGTGCTGAACGCCCAATTTCCGGCACCTGAGCTTGACCCCAGAATCACATATGTGTCAGACTTGTCTCAGTATCTGATTCTGTTTATTGGAATTATGTTTAGGGGTTTTGGTTTTTTGAATTTTATTTATTTTGCTTTTTGTTATTGCTTTTGAGTTCCTGTCTCTGTGTGACCATGGTTGGCCTCGAACTCACTATGATATGCCTGCCTCTGCCTCACAAGAACCAAGGCATGAGTAACCACTCCAGGCAGCGGCAGGCGGATTTCTGAGTTCGAGGCCAGCCTGGTCTACAAAGTGAGTTCCAGGACAGCCAGAGCTATACAGAGAAACCCTGTCTCGAAAAAAAAAAAAAATAGATTTTATTGTTTCTGAACATATCTGTACATCACCCTTTACTATGAAATCCAGTTAGTTTTGCTTTTGAGACAAAACCTCGCTATGTGTCCCTGGCTGACCTGGAAATCACTCTGTAGACCAGGCTGGCCTTGAACTTTCAGATATCTGCCTGCCTCTGCCTCCTGAGTGCTGGGATTAATGACATGTGCCACCACACCTGACTTGAGATCTTCTTTTCACACAGTATTATTATATTATTATATATTATATTTGTGTGTCTCTCAGCACTTTGAAACAACTGTTCCAGGGGTTTCTAGTCGCTGTTGTTAACAAAAGATGGCTATGGGCCTAATTGCCACTTCTTTGTGTGTGAAATGAATTTTCATTTGGACTAGATAGTTTTCTGTTATGGAGAGCTACTTTGTATATCACAGACTGTTTTCAGACTCCATGGCTGCTTCTCCCGGCTCACGGTATCCCAACTGTGGCAAGGAGAAATGAAAGTAGCATTGCCAAGTATCCCCAGAAAGGCAAATACCATCAGCAGTTGAGAATTTCAGTTTCTGTGGCACACTTTCTCTGTAAAAGGGGTCACAGGGACGTCAGAGACAGACCCGACCTGCATGAGAACCTATCTCAAAAAGACAAATACATAAATTAGATTAAGGGTCCCTGGGCTGGGGAGACGGTACAGCGGTTAAGAGCACTGGCTGCTGCTCTTCCAAAGAAAGGACCAGGTGTTCAATTCCCAGCAACTACACGGCAGCTCCCAACAGTCTGTAACTCCAGTTCCAGGGATCTGACACCCTCACACAGGTATACATGCAGGCAAAGCACTGATGCACATAAGAAATAAACTTCTATTTAAAAAAATTAGGAGCTGGAGAGATGGCTTTGAGGTTAAGGGCACTGACTGATCTTCTGAAGGTCCTGAGTTCAAATCCCAGCAGCCACATAGTGGCTCACAACCATCCGTAATGAGATCTGGTGTCCTTTTCTGAAGTGTCTGAAGACAGCTACAGTGTACTTACATATAATAATAATAATAATAAATCTTTTTTAAAAATTAAAGGCTCCTTAAGGATATAATAGTGAAAACATCAAGAAACACTGATCTAAGATGAATATTTGAGTGGAGTTAGCTAATTTGGGAAATGGAGGTGTGGAAGAAAGAACTAGGAGGGGGAAGGGAGAAGGAGGAGGAGGAACAAGAGGAAAGGATGGAATCTTCAGGAAGGGGGCCAGTAAAGGTAGACTGTGGGGCCTGGCAATGGTGACACACACTCACCTTTGATCTCAGAACTCAGGAGGCAGAGGCAGAAGAATCTCTGTGAGTTCAAGGCCAGCTAGGTCTACACTGTGAGTTCAAGGACAGCCAGGGCTACACAGAGAAACCCTGTCTCAAAAAACACAACCTAAAGGCTAAGAAAGTCTCTCACACAGCAGGTAGCATATAGGAGACACACATACGCATATGCACACTTACACTCATGCACAACACACAAGCGCAGAGCTCACAGAAAGATACCTGCCGAGCACAGAGCAGACCCCTTGAAGGCTAGGGGTTCAAGTGCTGTTGGTGGCCTGGGGTGGGCCTTCTTTCCTAATTTTAAGCAAAGAAACAGAGGCTGACAGGCCCATGATTTTGGGTAGACAGGTTCAAGGCCACTCTTGATCATACCTGGCCAGCCTAGACCAGTTAGCCGGAGGGGGTGGCTGTTGGCAAGATAAAAAGCCCACCAGGCGTCTGTCTCTGTCAGGAGGGTGAAGACAAAACTAGAGGTTTGACATCTTCATCATACATCGGTCTGCCTGTCAGGAGTCTGTCTAACTCCTAGTTCTTCGGAAGCTGAGGCAGTCAACAACCTTGTCATTATGGTAAGACATGAGCTAATGCCCCTTCCCCCAGGATGTCAGTCACCCCAGCTAGGGAGAGGCAGTTTCTTCCCCATTTTTTCATTTCCTCCAAGGTCACAGCTAACACTGGAGGCTCCCTCGGTTCTTTCCATTGTAAACTAGGATCCTTAGCAGGAAGCTGGTCCATAAAGGTCAACAGACTGATTAGCATGTCAGTGACAGGGGGAGGTTGGAATATTGCAGGTCCAGAGCCACATTTTCTTGGGATATCATTGGCTCCTTAATAGCCTCCCACTGCCCTCCTCTCTCGCTGATCTTTTGTGACCATTGGGTAAATTCTTTGGCATGGATGAACAGAGCCCCGGTGTCCAGCAGTCAAGAACTGTTTCTTTTGTCCTTCCTGTAGTGGTCTCTCTTCAGAGTGTTTCCTGTGACGCCTCATCTTTTCTTAAGTACTTCAAGAGAAACAAGGGGGGAGAGATGGCTCAGCAGATAAGAGCACTGACTGCTCTTCCAAAGGTCCTGAGCTCAAATCCCAGCACCCACATGGTGGCTCACAACCATCCTTAACGACATCTGACTCTCTCTTCTGGAGTGTCTGAAGACAGCTACAGTGTACTTACATATAATAAATAAATAAATCTTTAATAAAAAAAAAAAGAGAGAGAGAAAGAAAGAAACAAGAGAAACAGCAGCTTTGCTGAAATCACGTGCCAGGTAGCCTGACTCAGAGGCACCATGGAGTCCAGGAAACGTCGGCCTGTACTGTTCACATTCTCCAGCTGATCTTTCCCCTCCAACATCAAGCAGGCTGTACTGAGTGGGTGGTGCACACCTACAATGGCTGAAGGTCCCAGCGGAAGGACCAAGAGAGAGTTTGAAGCCATCCGGGACTACATAGTGAGACTCTACATCTTAAACAAAAGACAAACAAGTGGGCTAGAGATGGGGCTCGGTGGGTAGAACACTAACCCAGCATGGAGAAACAACCTGGGTTGATTCCCAGGGCTGCATAAACCAGGCATGATGGCCTGCGGCTGTGCTCCCTGCTCTCAGGGAGGATCGGTCAGTGCTATCCTGGGCTACAGAGCAAGTCTGAGGCCAGCCTGGGCTATATGAGATGCTGCCCCAAAGAGCTTTTTAAAAATGTAGCTACTAGAAAACTCCAACAACTTGCCCTCAGAGACAAGTTCATTCATGTTTTGTTCTTTTTTTTTTTTTTTTTGGTTTTTCGAGACAGGGTTTCTCTGTGTAGCCCTGGCTGTCCTGGCACTCACTTTGTAGACCAGGCTGGCCTCGAACTCAGAAATCCGTCTGCCTCTGCCTCCCGAGTGCTGGGATTAAAGGCGTGCGCCACCACGCCCGGCTCATGTTTTGTTCTTATCTCAGAATATAATGATTCTGGGCTGAGCATAGTGGCACACACCTTTGACCTCAGCGCTCTTGGGCCAGAGGCAGGCAGATCTCTGAGTTCAAGGCCAGCCTGAGCCGTGCAGTGAGACACTTCTTAAAAGCAAAGTGAAACAAATGAAAAACAGAAAGAAAGAAAGAAAGAAAGAAAGAAAGAAAGAAAGAAAGAAAGAAAGAAAGAAAGAAAGGAAGAAAACCATTCTGTCAACAATGTAGCTCAGTGGTAGAGCACTTGCCTAGCCTGTGCCAAGACCCTGCCTGGATGCCATCTGTCTCAGAGCTTCCATTACTGTGAAGAGACACCATGACCAAGGCAACTCTCTCTCCATATATATATATTTTTTTATTTTATTTTATTTTATTTTTTAAAGATTTATTTATTATTATATGTAAGTGCACTGTAGCTGTCTTCAGACACTCCAGAAGAGGGCATCAGATCTCATTACGGATAGTTGTGAGCCACCATGTGGTTGCTGGGATTTGAACTCGGGACCTTTGGAAGAGCAGTCGGCGCTCTTAACCACTGAGCCATCTCACCAGTCCTATATATATATTTTTAAATTTATTTATGTATTATATGTTAAGTACACTGTAGTTGTCTTCAGATACCCCATAGAGGGCGTCATATCTCATTAGAGGGCGTCAGATCTCATTACGGATGGTCGTGAACCACCATGTGGTTGCTGGGATTTGAACTCAGGACCTTCAGAAGAGCAGTCAGTGCTCTTAACCACTGAGCCATCTCTCCAGCTCCATGTGATCCAGACCTTGAGGCTGGAAGACACAGGCTTTTGATCGGGATCGTGACACACAGTGGCCATGAGAAGTTTAGGTCCAGGCAAGGTGGTACACACCTTTAATCCCAGGAGACAGAGGCAGGCAGATCTCTGAGTTCAGAGCAGCTTCCAAGTAGAGAAAAGCTTATGCCTGGGATGGTGGTGCGCATCTTTAATCTGGACCACACCTGCTGCTGCAGGCCCACATAAGGACAGCGGAAGGAGGACTCTTCTCACCCGCTTGGACACGCTTGCCAGCACATCTGTTGGAAGCTACTTCTTCAGGATCCCAGCTTATACAGAAGGGCAGTTGAAACACCAGCCTCGTGGGACCTCGTAGGACGGAGCAGCTTCCCATTCACGGCTGCCCATTGTTGGGTTACCTGGACTGCAGACTGTAAGTCATCTCTAGCACTGCCCAAAGTGTGTGTGTCAGAGAGAGACAGGGACAGAGTGACAGAGCACGTGTGCACATTGTGCTTCATTTTCAGAGGCTGGGAAGAAACCCCCAAGGAAGTGACATTTGAGTTATACAAAACTTTGGCCAGTGCACACAGACCCACCCAAACTGTGCGGAATCTGATGGAACAGAGCCCAGGAAGCTTGGAAGAAAATGTTTGTAGCCAGTCATCTTCCATTTGCTTCTCTAGATCCTGTCTTCATTTTCCTGCCCTGACCTGTGTCCTGGAAGGACCTGTGTACCAACAGACTGCATTGCTCGGCCATTTCCAGTTGGGTTCAGCCAGTGTCAGGCAGTAGGAGATTCAGGATCCATGTGGGCTGGCCCCCAGTTGCCTCCACTCCAAGGGTTGGTGTGTTGTTCCACTGAAAACTTCAACGCTTGTACGGTGTCCTCCCGACCTTCTCCTTCTCATCCAGGTAACAGCATCAGCCTTAGGGAAGGTCAGGTCTCAAGCAATCTTGTTGCTTTTCCCAAACTCTGCCTGCATCTTTGCAAAGCTTTGTAATGCTCCTATGTTAAGCTCTTCACAGACTCTCCAGTTTCTTCACAAGCCCTCTGCCTCCCACCAGGGCCTGCCTGATGCTGTGTGTGATTAATGACCTTGAGTTCAGAGGAGCTGGAGTGTGACTCATCGGAGGAAGTGGAACAGCTGGAGGAACAGCTGGAGGGAGGGCTTGTCTTCACTGCCCAGGAGTGACTCCCGGTGAGAAGGGGAGCCTAGGAGATGTGTAGACCAAGACACACTTTTAAAAGACCAGTTTGGTAGTGGCATACAAAATGGTTTAAACAACAGAGAAGGGGAGACAATTAGAGTTAGACTACAAGAAGATAACAGTTGTTATCAGATTGGCAAAGATCCGGAGCTGAGCCAGCTTGCAGCTGGCTGTGTCATACATGGGAAGACACAGCACTCTCAGAGCACCTGTAAATTAACAGACCTCTTAGGAATATCCTGATGCCAATATCCTGGGTGCTCAGAGCCTGTTGAGGTAGGGATTTCAGTCCTAGGTCTTGGCCTACAACTAGAAGGGCACATCCCTGAGTCATCTGTACACTCAGATATTCCATGATAAGTTTGCTTCTCTGAGACAAGAGTTTCTCTGGGTAGCCCTGAGTGAACTGGAACTTGCTCTGTGGGTCAGGCTGGCCTTGAACTCAGATCAGCCTGCCTCTCCCTCAGAGTGCTGGGATTAAAGGTGCATGCTATCACACGCAGCTTGTTGACAACTTTAATGTTCCTTAGATGCTGATGAAGTGAATCATAGGTTCCCTGTGTAAAACAATGGTTAACATCACTTGTTATTTAGTGTACCCGTAGGAAAGGGACAGGGTAGTATATATGCTTCCACTGGGAAGAAAAGACTATCCACTATGTTTATAATGTATAGGTAAGAAGAAAGCTGATAGTGAAAGTGACTTTTCTTCAAATACACAAAGGTCCAAGGTCAAGCAGGAAGGGAGATTAATTTTACCCTAATCCTCTTGTATTCCCCTTTCCCCCTTTTCCTGTGTATGTATATGGGTGTTTTGCCTGCACTTGAGCCTGTGCACACTTATAGGCAGTGCCCAGAGAGGTCAAAAGAGGAGGTCACATCCGGCCAGGGACTGGAGTTAGTTTGTTAACTGCCATGTATGTGGGCGCTGTGAAGGATGTTAATGGTGAGGTTTGCCTAGTCACGGGCATAGGCTGTGAAACAGGTGGCATGAAGACCAGGTGTCACTCAGGGAGGCACAGAGGACCCTGAACAGCAGGGAAAGCTAAGATTATTAAAGCACTGATCATGGTTCAGACTGTCTGTCTATTACACCTTGCTGCTTTGTGGCCAAGCGTAGTGGTATATGCTTATGTGATATCTATACTGGGGAGGTCGAGGCAGGGAGATGAAGAGTCCCAGCCTAGCCTGGGCTACATACAACCCTGTCTGAAGGACAAACTTTTTTTCTATACCATATTCGTCCTTAAATACAACTCTGGGAAAAGTTTCTGGGAAAGGGGTTGAGGGGGTTACTAGAGAAGGAAATGGCTCTGATGTCTGTTAGGAACAATCTGCTCTGGTCCAGGCCATTCAAGCAGCCAACCCAGGCGTATCCGGACAAGGGGTTCTGGATGCGGAGGCTGACTGCCTTACTTGTTCCCTGGGAAATTCCAGCCAACTCATGATGATTAAGTTACGCCAGGAAATATTTGAAGCAGGGAATGTTTTTGAGAAGCCTGAAGCTTTAGTAGTTAAGAGAATTGAATATGCTAAGGAAAGGGAACAGTAGACCTGGGTCACTAAAGACAGGAATGTCCAGAGAGTTCAAGGGACAAGATAGAAGAAATAGCTGGGTCTACTGGACCAGTGAGCAATGGTGAAAGCCCCCATGAGGGGAGAGCTCTAATAATACAAAGCCTGATCCAGAAATATTATTGGGCAAAATTGGAATATATATATATATATATAAACATAAAAGGGTGGGCAGAAGAGTTGGGGCCTTGGGGCAGGGGACAGGGCTGTTGGATTAGTGACCTTCTTGGAGAGATGGGAACACACTGACCTGCGCCCCTGGTGTTGCCTGCCCAAGGAAACTGGGGTACCCCTTCTAAGAGCTAGAATTCAGGCTTGTGAGGGAGCTCTGGGAGAAGCTGCAAGGGGAATTAATATTGCATATGGAAGAGTTTGAAAAGTAATATTTGGATGAGTTCAATAAATTGGAGGAAGAGATCCTACAAATTTAGACAAGTTAAAAGCATTAACGTCACCCTGACCTGCTAGCACTTTGTTCTCCTGCTAATGCTGCACCCACAAGCTGATGCCCGGATGACCTGTGGTACGGAAGTTTTCCGGAGAGTTAAAAGTTAACGTGTAGGGGCTGGTGAGATGGCTCAGTGGGTAAGAGCACCCGACTGCTCTTCCGAAGGTCCAGAGTTCAAATCCCAGCAACCACATGGTGGCTCACAACCATCCGTAACGAGATCTGGCGCCCTCTTCTGGAGTGTCTGAAGACAGCTACAGTGTACTTACATATAATAAATAAATAAATCTAAGAAAAAAAAAAAAGTTAACGTGTAACTTGCTTTATAGAGACTGAATTGTGACTTCGTTGTGTGTTGTACTTTTTGGTGACATAGTTACATGGGGGTTTTCAGGAAAAACAATGGGTCTGAGGAAAATAGTAAAAAGGCTTTTGATTATGAATTATTACTTAACAAGGAAGTGTGTAGCCGATAAAAGACTGAGACGCACTCAGAGAGAGAAAACCGTGAAAGCTGCTTCTGAGCGCAGTTTCAGGACGAGTCACCCATCAGCTGGCACCTACGTCCTTGCCTGAGACTGATTTTGTGCCAATCCAATCCTACCATTTTTAAGACCCTCCAATGACTGAGGCTGGTCCTCAGCCACCACCAAGCCATCTCACAGCCCCAGTATTCTATTTACTTACTCATTTTCTCCTTATTTTGGTTTTTCAAGTTAAATTTCTCTGTTTAAAAAACCCTGTCTCAGCTGGGCATGGTGGTGCACACCTTTAATCCCAGCACTTGGGAAGCAGAGGCAGGTGGATTTCTGAGTTAGAGGCCAGCCTGGTCTACAAGAGTGAGTTTCAGGACAGCCTGGGCTTCAAAGAGAAACCCTGTCTCAAAAAAACAAAAGATTTCTCTGTGTAGCCCAGGATGTCCTAGAACTTGTTCTGTAGATCAGACTGGCCTTGAATTCAGAGCTCTACCTGCCTCTGCCTCCCAAGTGCTGGGATTAAAGGCCTGTGGCACCACTGGCGGCTCCCAATATTTTTAACTTTTTTTTTTTTTTTTTGAGACAGGGTTTGTCTGTGTAGCCCTGGCTGTCCTGGAACTCACTCTGTAGACCAGGCTGGCCTCGAACTCAGAAATTCGCCTGCCTCTGCCTCCCAAGTGCTGGATTAAAGGTGTGCGCCACCACGCCCGGCTATTTTTAACTTTTATTCTTGTTTTTTTCCCTAGTGATAATGGAGATCAAATGCCAGAATTAGCCAACACCAGAATTTCTCTAAATATAGTGAGTAGTTACAAGGCCCTTAGCGTATGCTACTGGTGTGTTGCTTCCTGCAGTGATCAGCTGACTGACCGACCCTGATGAAAACACTGCTCCGTGCATCCCTCTCCTGTTGCTATCCTTTTAAGTAACTGACGTTTCTCCTTAGTAGATGCTGCACATCCTGAAACTATTAGCATTCCCTTCCACAGCTAGTGGGTAAGGGGAAGAAACTGGCTCATTTCTGACTCAGGAAGAGTGCTCTGTCGTCTGAGGCCACCCAGGCCCCTTCCTATTACTTACTGACATCCTGTCAGAGTCCATTTTCCCAAGAAGCTGCTTTAAATCCTCTTCTGGAGACAGAATATATATATATATTTCAAGCATAAGGCATTAAAAGGCATATTAAAACCTAAAAAAGTCACGTCCTAAAATTAACTCCCAGGCTAGATACAGTGAGATACACCTGTAATCTCGGTACTGAGGGACAGTCAAGTCTATCTTTGCGACAGCAAGTGCCAGAGTTGGGGCTGCACCGTGAGACCACTCTCAAAAGCAAATCAAAGCAGAACAAACGTAAATGCTGCAAGTAATACTGCTGGAGTGGTTTCTGGAGGGGAACAATTCGGAAAGAGAGGGTGTTAGAGCAAAAAAAACAGGGAACTTCACCTCTGGATGACTGCTAGCCGCATGGCTATGACGGACAACTTAATGTGGCCTGTGTTTAGCTCTCTTCCCAGTTCCATGCTCAGTGCTATTGTGTGTGCTGTAGAGATGGGGTACCACGGGGAGTGAAGCCTCAGGCTCCAAATCCCAGCCTTCAGGAGGCTGAGTTCTGAGGCCAGCCTACAGAGTGAGTCCCAGGTTAACCTGGGCTAGCATGGGGGCTCACCTTTAAAACAAAAAACAAAACACAAAGATGAGTCCACACCTACTTTCCTATGCCAGCGGGGGGGAAAAGAAACATGAGCAGGGTGTGGTGCAGATGCTTAGAGGTAGAGACAGGGGCATCTCTGTGAGTTCCAGTGCTGTATAGTGAGCCCCTGTCTCGACAAGGAAGACGGAGGGAGGGGAGCTGGCCACTTTAACCGTTTCAGTCTTACAGCTAGCTGGTTCCTACACCTCTTGGAGGCTATTCAAAACTTCAGCCTAACACAACACTGGATTCCAGAGGTTCAGGAAGGAGTCTTCATAGCCTTGCTGAAAAAGACACAGAACAAACCTTTAGTGGGAGGAAAATAGCCATTAATGGAGCTTTTATGGGCCTACTTCTTCCATTTAAACCGTCCGCTAATGGAATTCTCCGGACATCCTTATTATTTATTGAAGACCCGCTTTATCACTCCCTGTGATCCACGGTAAGAACAGCAAATCCCTCAAAGCTCCTCCATTCTCCCCCTAATTCTTCACGCTGTCATACTCAAAGGGAGGCAGGGGAATGTCAAACCAGCAAAAGTCCGTTACTCTGCTATGAATTTAATAGGACTCACAGGGGGGGAGTTTCAACAATTTCAAACCCCTATCACCGCCAACATAAGACAATATCAGGTAAACCGAATGGGATGTCACACTGAGTGTGGCCAGTGCTCAGTCCCACTGGATGTCTCTCTCCTCTTCAGGAAGAATACTCCAGTTTGGGGAGGCCACATTTCGGGCCAGCCAGTTGAAATCATCAACCTGGTCCCAGTTATTTTTGCTCCTATCTAAACCGGAGTCCTGGAAGTCCTTGTCGATCCCCGGGTAGCTCCAGGTGTAAGGGGCAAACTGGATGCCGCTGCAGTCCTCCACGATAGCCCTGCTGGTCACTTGCAAGAAGACGCGCGTGTCTTTGGTAGTGTGCACACGGAGCTGCTGGCAAGCCACAGCCAGGACGCAATCTCGACAATCCTCCAGGAACACAGAGGTGGTCACTGGGCCGCAGAGCACTTTGCAGCCACGGGCCTTCGCAAGCCGCAAGGTGTTGGGATTGCCACACAGTCTGACAGTGCAGTTGGTCAGGTCGCTCAAAAGGATGTCGCGCTGGTGCAGCTCTTCGGCTCTCTTCTCCAGGTCTTGGGACTCCAGGTTGGAGAAGCCACAGGCCCAGCTGGCCCCGGGAGCTCCCTCCTCCTTGGTCACGGGTGGAGAAGGGGCCGCCGAGGCGACGGGTGCGGCGTCTACCTGGGCGGCCCCCGCAGCATCCTTCTTCCGCGCCTTGAAGGCGAAGCGCTTCTTGGGCTGCAGCTCCTGGCGCCGTTCCGTTAGGACAGCCTGCAGCTGCGCCAACGCCGCCTGGCCCTGCCGCAGGTCGTAGGCGGCGAGGAAGAGCACCGAGTCGTTCAGGAGCTTCCGCAGCCCCTGGAGCCGGTTGGCCGCCTCTTCCAGCCGCTCCGCCGACGCCTCGCCCCGCAGCAGCTCCTCGACCGCTGCGCGCTCCCGGGCGAAGGCGGCGGCGAAGAAGCCGCTCTTCTCCTCCTCCACCTCCTGGTCCTGCCGCTTCTGCTTGCGTCTCTCCACCTCCATCTGCCTCTCCTGCTCGCGCCTCTGAAGTCGCTCGGGCACCAGGCTCAGGTCCCGCGGGGAGGCAGCGGCAGCGTCGGCCAGAGCCATGGAGCAGTCCACACCCTCCATCTTGACTCCAGGCTTCCTCCTCCGCCGCCTTGCCTCTGAGCGCTCGCTCTCCGCGCGAGGCCTCCCACCAACGCGCGCTGTGATTGGCCGGCTGCGGTGACGTCAGCTCCCTCCATATTCTCTTCGCCTATTGGTTTCTTCGCGTTGGAGGGGCGGGGAGGAGGGCGGGGCCGGCTGACAGGAGGGGGTGGGGAGACAAAGGTCCTGGTGGATGGGTGGGGTGGGAGGCAGGCGGGTGAAGCTTTTTTTTTTTTTTTTTCCTTCTTAAAGGGGCAGGACTTATATCCGGGATTGTGGGGTGAGTTGCAGCAGCGGCAGCTGCACATGTGGGTTTGTTTATAAGAACAAGGTTAGAAACTCGCAGGCCTCCCCCTCCCCCCAGCTCCTCCCTGCTACCCCCTTACAGGCCGGAGATCTGCTGCAGGGTGGTGGGGAGGAATCTGTGCTTGTGGTGTTGTGGGGGACAGGTAGTGCGAGAAAGATGGAGGGGGGGTTATTGCACCTCCCGGACCGCGCCGGAGGAAGCTGCAGCTGGAACAGCTGGCCAGGGAACCGCTTGCATGCCTCTGGGTTTTTTTTCTTTCTTTCTCTCTCTCTCTCTTTTTTTTTTTTCTTTCCCTTTTCCCTTCCATCACCTCTTTGCTCAGCCGGTCCCTGCCGCCCCGGTAACCCTCATCCTTCCTGCCCTCCCCCATCCACTGCAGCTCGACGCGGCCTGGGGGCGTCTGGGTCCCCGTGGGCAGTTACTGGGGCGGGAAGAAGGCGCGAAGCACCGCTAAGGGAGAGACTGGCTTCCTCGCTGAAGCGGGCTCCGGGGTTCCTGGGGGAGTCTAAAAACAGATTATTTTTTTTAATGGCCAATTGCTGCAGTCGGAGGGGGGGGCGGGGGAGGATGACATGCCACCCCCACCGTCTTGCTCCCTGACGCGGTGGCAGCCACTCCCTGCGCAGCTGGCAACCGCTGGCCGCGCGGGGCTAAGACCCTCAGCCGGAGCGCCTCGCTTCTCCCTATAGGGCCGGCGGTCTTTAGGAAGGCGATGGGGAAACGGTACATTATTTCTAGAGGTGGTGGGAGGGATTTGTCACCGGAAGTGAACGAGCCTAGCCTAAAGTCCAGACCAACCCGAGGTGCGAGTGGGCAGCCAAGACCGTGCAGTCCCTGGCAGAAGCCCAAGGCGGCGGCCGCCGAGGACTCGGGTGGCATCCTCGCGTGCTGCCTTCAGCCACCGTGCCTTCTGGACTCGGCGGCCCATACAGTCCTCGGTTTCAGCCCCATCTCCGCCCTGGTTGCCAACCTCCATTTTTGTTCTTTTAATTGGGATTTTTTTTTAACTGCCCAAAATACTCATTTGAAATTTTACCAATATGCCTGCGTTTTCCTGCAGATAAAGATGGGAGGAAACGAGAGCCATTCAATTAAGTTGGCATTAAGACTTGAGTTGCAAGCCTCACGTCCCATTTGCCTCCTTTCCTAACCATTAAAAAAAAAAAATCCAAACCTCAAGCACAAATTCTTGATTGAAGAGAAAGCATTGCACTACAGAATCAAGACAAGTGTCACTGGGTGGCAAATTCTTTCCTAGGTGGAGGGTTGGAGTGGGAGATCACATGTTCCTGTGTTCTTGTCTGTATACCTGCTGTAACAGAGCGCCGGTGAGGGGGGCGGTCGGTGGTCACTTATGCAGGCTCCTTATTTTCGTCAGTTTTGTTTCCTGGGCAAGCTAGATGAGGCTCTTGTTTTCTACTTTTTAAAAGGACTTTTATTTCACAAAAGTATGGATTTTGGACTATTGAAACACAGCTAATGACTTTGTTCAGGTTCAGGAAAGGAATGTAAGAGCCGCTTTCTTTCCTGAAAGATAGATTGGTTTTTTAGATTTATTTATTTGTCTTTTATGTACATGAGTATTTCGTGTGCGGTCGATGCATGTGCACCATGATGCAGTGTGCAGTGCTTCTGGAGACCAGAAGAGGGCATCAGATCACTGGAACTGGAGTAGACAGTTGTGGCTGCTCTGTGGGTGGGAGGAATCCAGGTCGTATAAAAGAGCATAGGTGCTAACCATCGAGCCGTCTCTCCAGATGAAAGATAGATTTAACCTATGGAGATTAAATGAAAACTGATTTGCTATAGGAAAGAGCAATGACCCCCTCATTGGCTTTGCTTTAGTTTCCCAGTATCGGAGCCTGCTCCATTCTAATTAAGAAAGTTTCCTGGCATCAGGCACATGCCTTTAATCCCAGTATGGGACTTCATGGCTAACCTGGTCTACAGAGCTTGATCCAGGACAGTCAGGCTACACAGAGAAACTCTTCAACCCTCCCACCCCCCATCCCAAAGTTAGTTGGTAAAAGGTTTCTTGAGCTTGGAGTTTGGACTGTCAGCTGTTCTGAGACTATGAGTGGTTTTTAGTGTAGGCTATTTGCAAAGTAGAAGCCAGTGTTACCAGCCCTTTCAAGATTGTGTTTCTGCCTAGGGAGAGGTTTTTGCAGTGTCTGCTTGACATGAAGGTGCTGAAAATTGTCTGTTGTTTAACCAAATGTTTAAGCATCAAAGGACAAAAGATGGAGGGTCCCACAGTTGACTCCGTGTGTTGGGAACCTTTTTTTTTTTTTTTTTTAAAGAAGTGTGAGGCATGAGAGCGGTGGCTGTGTGGTGGCCTTGGTGGACTGGGTGATTGTTTTCTATCCCCAGGCTGGAGTAGGCGATCGAGGCAGGTGTCAAGCTATGTGTCTGGTTTCTGAGTTCAAAACCACAGGCAGGTTGTTAACTGCTGACCGTTTGCCAGACCACGTTACTTTCTCTTCCTAACATTTGAGGGCAGTGAGTTGAGAATGCGTCTTTGACAGGATGGTCCTGGCTCAGCAAAGGTAAGTACCCACCGTGATGGGAGGAAGGGAGGCATGCAGGCATACTATTAAATGTGCAGCTCTCAGGGCAAGGCTGACGGATCTTGCAGACAACTTGCAAAGTGAAAGGGTAGAACAGCTTTGAATTTTAATGTTTTATTTGATTTGATTTATGGGGGCAGTATGGACACACCACACCATGGGAGTGGAGGTCAGAGGACAGCTTCCAGGAGTTTCTCTCTTCCTACCTTTATGTGGGCTCAGGCTGTAGGCAAACACTTGACCAGTTCAGCATTCCCATCTGTCCACTTTTTGTTGTTGTTGTTGTTGTTTTTCGTGACAGGGTTTTTCTGTGTAGCCCTGGCTGTCCTGGAACTCACTCTGTAGACCAGGCTGGCCTCGAACTCAGAAATCCGCCTGCCTCTGCCTCCCGAGTGCTGGGATTAAAGGCGTGCGCCACCACTGCCCGGCCTGTCTGTCCAACCTTAACTTATATTTAACAATGGTTTGTATATTTAATGGTTCTCTGTATTGGGTTTGACTTTTTTTTTTTTTAAGTTTTATGTTCTCTGGTGATTGACCTTACATGTATGTCTATGTGAGGGTGTCTTATTCCCTAGAACTGGAGTTACAGACAGGTATGAGCTGCCATGTATGCTCTGGGAATTAAACCTGGGTCTCTGGAAGAGCAGCCAGTGCCCTTAACCACTGAGCCATCTCTCCAGCACCCAAGGGTTTTCTTTCTTTCTCTCTTTCTTTTTTATCTATATGTATTTATTTCATATATGAGTAATTGGCCTGCATGTATGTGCACCCTGTGAGCTCAGTACCCACAGGAAGAGAGCCTTGAACCCCTGAAACTGGATTTACATATGGTTGTGAGGCACCATGTGGACGATGGGAATTGAACATCTAGAAGGATGCTCTAGCCACCGAGACATCTTTCCAATTCCTACATGATGTTATAAGGCCTTAACAGTGAACCTTAAACCAAGCTTTGAGCCGGGCGTGGTGGCGCACGCCTTTAATCCCAGCACTTGGGAGGCAGAGGCAGGCGGATTTCTGAGTTCGAGGCCAGCCTGGTCTACAAAGTGAGTTCCAGGACAGCCAGGACTATACAGAGAAACCCTGTCTCGAAAAAAACCAAAAAAAAAAAAAAAAAACCAAGCTTTGGTGGTTCATGCTTGTAATGCACTCAGGAGGCTGAAGCAGTAGGATCAAGAATTCCAGGCTAGCCGGGTGTGGCAGCACACACCTTTAATCCCAGCACTCGGGAGGCAGAGGCAGGTGGATTTCTGAGTTCGAGGCCAGCCTGGTCTACAAAGTGAGTTCCAGGAAAAAACAAAACAAAACAAGAAGAATTCTAGGCTAGCTTGGGCTATATAGAGATCCTATCTCTTAAAGAAGGAGAAGGATTAGGATTCTCATCTTCGTAGTTAGATGCCCCAGGAAATAAGTGAATGGGGAAAGGAAAGCATTTAAATGAAAGAAGCCTTCGTCTGGGCCCGGACAGCTCAGGAATGAGGCCCCTTGCTGTTCAGTGGGATTTCTCGGAGTTGTTGGGCAGATGGCAGAAGCCAGCCGCACCAAGGCAGATATGAGCCCTGTTTTGTAGTGGTTGGTTACCAGAGGGAGGCGTTCACCTGTTTACCTCTCAGCAAGCAAGCTAGGAGCATGCCTGGGTTGTGACACGTTCATTGAGGAAATCTAGTCCTCTCTTATCAGAGGGTAGGCCAATCTTCCCACCACTAATGCTAACATTTCTGGTACCTAGACCGCTGTGAGGGCATGTCCTGTCCTTCAAAGGGTCCTTATAAGGAGGGTCCTTATACGGAGCATGCGCAGCAGCTGCTTTCGCTCGGCCGCTCCTGGCTGCCTCCTCCCCCTCAACACGCTGTCTGCTAAGGAGTTTCCTCCATTGTGCCTCGGGCAGACGTTGCTCAGGTTCTTATCTGCTGCCTGCTTATCAGAGCTAACTGTGCTAGGGGTGGTGAGACAGACACCTCAGTGTGGAAAGCATCGGCCAGGCAAGCCCAGCGGCGAGCCTCCGCGGATCTCAGAAACGCACACACAGGGTGGTAGAAGGAAAGACTGCTGCATAGAGCTGCCCTCTGAGCCTCACACAGTCGACACACACAAGATGCACATCAAAAGAAAAAAAAAAAAAAAAGAGCTAAGCCAGGGAGACTCCAAGGCCGCCAAAGTTACAAAGATACACACTCAGTGGAGCTGGAGAGATGGCGCAGTGGGTAGCGTGCTGCTCTTCCAGAGGCTCGGAGTTCAGTATCCAGCACTCAGGTCAGATGGTTCATAACTACCTGTGACTGGTTCCAGGGAATCCAATGACCTCTTCTGGCTTGCGTGTGTGTGTGTGTGTGTGTGTGTGTGCGCGCGCGCGCGCCCGCGCGCGCCCGCGTACATACTCATAAATAGAAGAAAAAAAAAAAAAGATATACACTATACACCAGGAGCCAAAAGCTTAGGAAATAATCACACAGATTTAAAAGAGGGAGAAGTGTCAGCTGGCAATGCTTTGACTGGGGACGAGAAAGCAAAGGAATCGAAGTCAGCGAGGTGCTCTGTTCCGTTTTGATTGTGTGTGTCTGGAGGCCAGAAGGAAGGATTGAGCAGAGAGGAAAAACCTACAAGAGAGATAAGACATAGGCATGCAGTGTAAGAGACATCTTCAAAGACTGGAGGCGCTGGGGCCAAGCACAGGGGCAAAGATGCACTTTGGATGGAAGATGGGATGCCTCTTGGCTGCAGAGTGAGATTTTGTTTTATTCTTTAAATTATTTTAAAAAAATAATTTTGCCGGGATGGAGAGATGGCTCAGTGGTTAAGAGCACTGACTGCTCTTCCAGAGGTTTTGAGTTCACTTCCCAGCAGCCACATGTAACAGAATTCAATGCCCTCTTCTGGTATGCATGAAGACAGCAACAGTGTACTCACACACATAGAATAAAGTAAAATAATAATAATTTTGCCTGCATTTGTGTATGTGTAGTACATATGTGCAGTTCCTGCGGTGTCCAGAAGAGAGAATCAGATCCCTTAGAACTGGAGGTACAGATAGCTGTGAGCTGCTTTGTGGGTGCCCAGAATAGAACCAAGGTCCTCACCAGGCGGTGGTGGCGCAGGCATTTAGTCCCAGCACTCAGGATGCAGAGAGAGGCAGGAGGATCCCTGAGTTCGAGGCCAACCTGATCTACAGAGTGAGTTCCAGGAAGCCAGGGCCACTTAGAAAAACCCTGTCTCAGAGAGAAAGGAAGGAAGGAAGGAAGGAAGGAAGGGAGGGAGGGAGGGAGGGAGGGAGGGAGGGAGGGAGGAAGGAAGGAAGGAAGGAAGAATGGATGGATTGGGTCTCTTCAAGAGCAGTGTGTGCTCTTAACCACCAAGACATCTCTCCACCACTGTGTTTTTATTTTATTATTTGTTTGCTTGGTTGGTTGGTTGGTTTGGTTTGGTTTTTGTAGACAGGGTTTCTCTGTGTAACCCTGGTTGTCCTGGAACTTCCTCTCTAGACCAGGCTGGCCTCGAACTCAGGGACCCTCCTGCCTCTGCTTCCTGAGTACTGCCCCTAAAGGCAGGCACTACCCCCACCTAGCTTTCGTTTTTAAATTGGTGTCTGGGTGCATGTGCCTGTGTGTGTGTGTGTGTGTGTGGGTGGGTGGGTGGGTGGGTGTGGGTGTGTTCTTGAAGTCCAGAGAGTGAACTCTGGAAGATCAGCAAATACTTGCAACCACAGTGCCATCTCTCGAGCCCCCGCTTTGGTTTACACTGTGCGTGCATGTGGAGGTCAGAGGGCAGCTTGTAGGAATCAGTTCTTGACTTCCCCCATATGGATTCCTGGGGACACACTCAGGTTGTCACACGTGCCCATTTCACCAGTGCCATCTTGTTTGGGGGGGCCAGTGTTTCAGACAAGCTAATGAACCCACGAGCTTCCAGGACAGTTTTCCTGTCTCCACCTTCTACATCACCTTAGGAGTGCCAGAGTTCCAGATGTGAGCCACCTGTCTGGCTTGTTGTGGATTTCAGGGTTCAAACTCAGGTTGCCAGGTGTGAATGGCAAGCGCCCTTGTCCTCCTCACTCTCACTGTCCCCGCCCCGCAGCCGCTTGTAGCAGGAAGTTCTTTGCAGATTTCTGATCACTAGCTCTC
The DNA here is from genome assembly GCF_978045245.1 of Mus caroli. Lineage (NCBI taxonomy): Eukaryota > Metazoa > Chordata > Mammalia > Rodentia > Muridae > Mus > Mus caroli. The sequence continues at coordinate 47,881,271 of NW_028227273.1, forward strand.
GCCTTCTTCACAGACTTCCTCTCCCTTCCTTCATCGGCCAGGCAGAACTCCACTTTCTATCCTGAACCCCCTTCTTGTCTGTCTCTCCTTCCCATTTGGCAAGGTAACGTTCTCCAGGGACCTAAGCCCTGTTCATGTATTAAGATTTGAATCCAGGCTTCCGGCATCCAAGCTGTCACCATCGCCTGTCTAATCCCAATGCCACATCTAATTGCGCCACAGCCACAGTCTGACGTCAGGATCATCCATAGCGCGTCCCTGTCTCTCCTTCCTCTCTGTTCTGGTTCCCTCTCCCTGTCTATACCTTGACTCACTCTGGTCGTCCCCCATACCATGCTAGCATAAGCTGATAGAGTCTCTCTATGTAAAACGTCTGCTGGCTTGTTCAGAGCGTTCAGCCTCCTTGTGTGACCTTAGAGCCACAAAGCCATTGCCATTGTGCCTTACCAGCCCCATCTGCCACCATCGCCTCTGTAGCCACCCATTCCCTCATTAGTCCAGCACAGGACATCCATGTACTTCTATGTGCCCTGCTGCACTTTTTAAGTCTGGCTAACTTGCGCTGGCCACCCTGCTAGACATGCAGGTGTGGCGGCGGCAGTAGACAGGGCTCCTGCAGAGCTTATGGGCTGAGTGAGAACTGTAATCAGTGTGGTGTGAGGCGGGCTAACTAAGGGGAAATTTACTCTGTTACTTCTTCGTTTCTTTTGGCAAATGTTTCACTCAGGTGCCGGGTGCCCGGAATATAGCAGTAGACAGGAGAGGTAAGGTGGTCCGGTTTCATGGCCAGAAGTGGGAAAGTTCCAGTACTCCTAGCAACACACGAAGCAGGTGCAGGGAACCCAGAGCTGTGGGAAAGAGGAGTCTGGCCAGAGCAGTGTTATCAGCCCTGCTGTGTCACACGGCGACTTTGTGATACCAGCTCTTTCTCTGGGGAAGTTACATGTGAATCTCTTTGGATCAAAGCCAGGGCATCTGTAAGTGTTGCTAGGGACTAAACCCAGGATCTTGTATGTGACAGGCAGATCTTCTACAATGGAGCCACATTCTCCTCCCATCAATGGTTTTTTGAGACAAGACCTCGTGTAGCCCGGGTTGGCTTCAAACTGTCTGTACAGCCCAGGCTGGCTGCAAATTCCCTCATCCTGGTATGACAGATGTGAGTCACCACACCCAGCCTTCCCAGGATTCGGAATCCTCTGCCCTGAAGTGGAGATCAGAGGCAAGGTCTGGGAGGCGAGCAGAGCCTCACCACCATGGGTCCTTGTAAATCATGGCAGAAACTTTGCACTACATCTTGAAGGCACCTTCACATCCCCTGGGGGATTTAAGCTGAATAAGAACAGTGTCCCACTAACCTCCCCCTTTCCCATTCTAACACCGGGTCAGCCTGGAGACCCCAGGCTGCGTGATTCAGGGTTGAGCTGAAGCAAACAGTTGTCGGTTCAGACACCGTCGCGGGAGACTGTCCACCTGAGGGAGTAGTGGGAATGACCATCAGCTAGACAGAGGTGGGAGCCGGGGAGAGGAGGGTGGGAGGTGTCAGCAATAGCTAGGAAGGATGAGACAGGGCTTAGTGATCATGGGAAACTTCCACATGGGGAGCTGAGGCTGAGGAGAGCCAGCCGGTCCGTGTTGGACATGGTTGCTACTATGTCCCTCTCCCTGGGACAGCATGCGTTATCTTTTCCACATGACAAGACGCTTCCTCCATGACCCTGCCATGCCCCTCCTCTCTGGGCTGTGTTCTGCATTCTCTGTCGCTGGTGTGTGTGAGTAGTGAGGCCACTGTCTGCTTCTCTTTTCCCCCCATGTATATATATTTGTGTGGTGTGCAGGCTTGCGTGTATGCGTGTTCAAACTGGCGTGGTTGCGTATGTGTGTATCTCTGCATTTGGAAGCTGGCATCGAGAATCTTCCTGGATAGCTCTCATTATTCTTTGGTGCAGGGTCTCTCAGTTGAACCCAGAACTTGCAGAAGGGGCTGGGCTGGTTAGACAGCTTGTCCTGGGGAATTCCTGGCACCAGTTTTGAGCTCTGGAATCCACCCAGCATTTTGTGTACGTTCTGGGGGCCTGAGAGGCAGGTGTCTTAAGCACTGAGCCATCTCCCCAGCCTGCTTATAGAGATCTCTAATGTACCTTCACTCCGCTTCCGTATTCTTCACTCCGCTTCAGTACCCCTGTTGTGTTAATGACTGAAGCGCTAGACTCAAAGCAAGACCTTCCCTTAGGAGTGTGACTAGGTGGAGTTCGGCGCCTGTTCTCACTTCTAGCTAAAGGATAGAAGGGATCCAGGGCTAGAGAGGATATACTGAGCTGCTGAGGAGCAGGGTCAAGTTAAGAGTCTTCAGCTATTAGTGTTAAGATGGCATGATCACTCTAAGTCGTCCATTCTTTGGGTCGGAGCGGTGCTGGGGACTTATTTAAGGACTCTCCTGTGTCAGGCTCCATGAGTGAGCTCAGTAGCCGGCCAGCCCAACATGTTCCATACTTCAGGCAGTCCTTGAACTTGTCACCTCCCTGTAGCTGGGTCACATTACCTTTTACATGTAGTTTCAGCTTCTTTTCTTGTTAAGACAAGTAAGTGTTTCAAAACCTTTGTAATGATTTCTTTTTCATTATAAGTATGCGTGCGTGGGTGGATGAGGAGGCTGGCCAGGAAGACCAGAGAAGATCATTAGATCTCCTGGCACTTGGGTTACAGGCAGTTATAAGCTGCGTTTGTAAGTGCTGGGACTTGAACCTGGGTCTTCTGGAAGAGCTGCAAGTGCTCTTAAACACTGAGCTGTCTCTAGGCCCTTTTTCTTCTTTCTTCCTCTTTCTTCTTCCTCCTCCTCTTCCTCCTCCTCTTCCTCCTCTTCCTCCTCCTCCTTCTCCTCCTCCTTCTACCCCTCTCTCTCTCCCTCTCTCTATCTTCCCTGTGTTACTTAGGACTAAACATCAGGTCCTGAACATGCTAGGCAAGCCCTCTGCCTCTGTTATATCCCAGCTTCAGGCTCACTCTGTGGCCCAGGCAAGCTTTGAACTTGGGATCTTCTTGTGCTAAGATTATAGGTATACGTCACCAGACTAGGCATCATGATTCTTCTTCTTCTTCTTCTTCTTCTTCTTCTTCTTCTTCTTCTTCTTCTTCTTCTTCTTCTTCTTCTTCTTCTTCTTCTCCTTCTCCTTCTCCTTCTCCTTCTCCTTCTCCTTCTCCTTCTCCTTCTCCTTCTCCTTCTCCTTCTCCTTCTCCTTCTCCTTCTCCTTCTCCTTCTCCTTCTTCTTCTTCTTCTTCTTCTTCTTCTTCTTTTGTAAGCTTTACTGTTTATAATCTTCTATTTTGGGGAGCCATTAATCTAATCCCACCTCTCCTCACAGATAATAGTAAGCATATGCCTTGTGATTATAACAGAACATGCAACAGTTGCTAAGCCCCTGTGTGACTCTAAGCTCTATAAGGGCCATGATTGTGTCCTCTTTGTTTATTTGAGACAGCGTCTCACAGTGTAGAGCTGGCTGGGCTAGAACTCTCTGTGTCGATCTGGCTGGGCCTCAAACTAGAAGAGATCGCGTGCCTCCACGCCTGGCCTGTCTAGTGTCTTTATGCCTGTGTTACTTCACTTTCCACTGCCGTGACAGAGTAAACAACTGAGATCAATAACTTCCAAGAAGGAAGGGTGTGTTTTGACTCCTGGCCTCCGAGGTTTCAGTCTGTGTCACTTGGCCCTGTACGCTTTGTGGCAGAAGCCTCAGTGGAGACTTGCCAACGGTATTGCCCCTCGGAGGCGTTGAGAGGAAGAGATGTATCCTGTATCCCTGAATCCCCTTTGAAAGCTTGTCACCAGTGACGAATTTCCTCCCTCTAGACTCTGTCTCTTAAAGCCAATGAATGACGTCAGTCTTTCGACGCGAGGCCTTTAGGGAACTGTCAGCCTGGAGACAAAACGCTGTGCTGCGCTCCAGTATGCAGCAGGGCCTGTCAGAGTAGACTCTGGACACTTACTCGCTGAAGGAAGAGACCCTCAGGCCAGCGGTCCAGAGGCCGGGCTTGCGGGAATATGTATTCTGTATTTATTTGTGTATGAGCATGTGTATGGAGGTCAGAGGGGCTCTTGGAGAGACTTGGTTCTCTCTTTTCATCTATGAGTTCAAACCTAGGGAGCCAGGCTTAGCACCAAGTGCCTTTATCCCCCGAGCCATCTCACCAGCCCCTGTAGTGATATTTATTATGCATAAGCCCCCGAAGGGACTCATCTGAAGCAGGGACAGTTTTTAAGAATCATGGGGACCAGTGAGAGTCGGATCTATTATCTATCATCTTAGCGATCCAACTCAGGTTGTCTTGCTTGGCTGCAATCCCCTTACCCACTGAGCCATTTTGCCAGCCCTCTGTTTCTTTCTTTCTTTCTTTCTTTCTTTCTTTCTTTCTTTCTTTCTTTCTTTTAATTAGGTATTTTCTTCATTTACATTTCAAATGCTATCCCAAAAGTCCCCCCAGACCCTACCCCCCCGTTTCTTTTTATAGGTTATCATACGAAAAAACTGTGTCCAAGGCTTAATAGTAGACCAGATCTTTCTTCCTCCCTCCTTTCTTTCTTTCTTTCTTTCTTTCTTTCTTTCTTTCTTTCTTTCTTTCTTTCTTCCACTGTTCAAGCACTGGAACAAAAGTGGGAAAAGGGGTGAAAGGTGAGGGGGACCTTGAAGGCAGCCGTGTTGGGTCTTGTATGTAGTGGTGTGCAGATGCTCTGAGACGATGAGAGCGAGCCTGTGTGTCAGTAACGGATTTGCTAAGGCAGCACTGTTGAGTGTGCCATCAAGGGGAGCCCACTCATGCTGAGAGACTGTCCCCTTCCTTAGTTTGCAGAGTAACTAAAGCTTGCTGAAGTGTAGGTTTAAAAGTTGCAGGTTTTTCAAGGGACAGTGACACACACGTGTGTGCCACAGGCCTGAGGCTTCTCCTTCCTAGGAGGCCCCAGCGTCTGTGGTGCCCGGTTAACTTTTGGCTTGTCTAGGCAGAGCTGCAGGCATCTCTATGGTGGTTTGTCCGGAGGAGCATCATTTAGTGACCGACGTCTTTCACATATATGTTTGTGTGTTTGCGACAGGGTCTCACATGGCCCGGGTTGGCTCCAGAGTCACTATGGAGCTGAGGATAGTCTTGAACTCGCAGTCCTCCTAGTCGACTGCGTCTCTGTGGGGCTGCGACTTGGAGAGTGAGCATTGCATGCTGTTTTTCCTACTCGTTGCCATGAGCCTAACTCAAGTGACAAAGACTTCATTTGTGCAAAGTAGAGTGAACTTAGAGTGAAAGGGATTTTTGGAGGGGGTGGTTCAGACAGGGTTTCTCTCAGAAACTCCCAGAACTCCCTCTGTAGACCAGGCTAGCCTCAAACCCACAGGAGCTGTCCACCTTGTTTTTATTTATTTCTCCCCTAAGAATTTATGTTTTGCCTTAGGGTTTCATGGTTGCAAAGAGACACCATGACCGTAGCAACTCTTACAACAGCGACCATTTCATTGGAGGCTGGCTTACAGTTTCAGAGGTTTCGTCCTTTATCCTCATGATGGGAAGCATGGCAGCTTGCAGGCAGACATGGTGCTAGCCGTTCTGAGAGTTCTACATATCTTATCTGAAGGCAGCCAGGAGGAGAATGTCTTCCACAGGCAGCGGGGGGGCTTGGGGGTCTCTTTCACACTGGGCAGACCCTGAGCATAGGAACCTCAAAGCCCCACCCCTACAGTGACACACTTCTTCTAACAATGCTAAACCTTCTCCAATAAGGCCACACCTCCTAAGAGTGCCACGCGCATTCAAACCGTCACATGTTTTAATCCTGTGTATGTGTGCATGCGCGTGTGAGTGCTCGCGGAGGGCGTAAGAGAGCATTGGAGCCCCTGGAGAAGCTATGATTGATTACAGGGAGTTGAGGTGAGTGTTGGGAGCTGAACTCGGTCTTTTGCAAGCGCCATCTCTCCATCCCTTTCCTCTCTCCCTCCCTTGGGGGGTGGGGGGGCCACTCATGCAGAGGTCAGAGGACAACTTTCAGGAGTCAGTTCTCACTGAGGCGGGATCTCTAACTTTCTGTTGCCGAGGACTGCAAGCCTACCTGGCCCAGGAGCTGAACTTACAGGTAATTCTCCTGCCTCTGCCTCCCAACTCTGTTGGAACGCTAGGTTTATAGCTGTTTGCCTCCATACTGGGCTTTCTAACATGGCTCCTGGAGATCAAACTCGGTCCTGCCTGCTTGGCTAGCTTTTGCTTACTGAGCTGTCTTCCAGGCCCGTACCACGTTCCTATAAACAGAGTCTCACTGGGACCTAAGGCCTATTAATTAGGCCGGCCAGTGAGCACCGGGGATCCCTTGCCCATCTGTCAGTGCAGCGACTTCATCCATACACTACCATACCTGGCTTTATATGTGGGTGCTGGAGATCGAACCCAGACCCTCGTGTTTGTGTGGAGAGCACATTACTGACTGAGCTGTCTCCTATCCACCCCTTTTTCTGTCTTTTGTTTTTCAGACAGGGTTCTTTCTGTATAGCTCAGCAGTCATTGCATAGCCTATGGAAGATGGATGTGTAGCGTGTGTACAAATCTTCTTTTCCTTAAGAAGCAGAAACAAGGGCTGGTGAGATGGCTCAGTGGGTAAGAGCACCGGACTGCTCTTCCGAAGGTCCAGAGTTCAAATCCCAGCAACCACATGGTGGCTCACAACCATCCGTAACGAGATCTGGCGCCCTCTTCTGGTGTGTCTGAAGACAGCTACAGTGTACTTACATATAATAAATAAATAAATCTTTAAAAAAGAAGAAGAAGCAGAAACAAGGCTGGCGAGATGGCTCCTGGGGAAGGGAACTTGCTCTCCAGCTTGGTGGCATGATGTCATTCCCTAGAGCCAGGTAGAGGAAGGCGAGAGCTAGAACCGGTTCCCAGCAGTTGCCCTCTGACCTCCACAGCACACAAAGGCATGCACATGCGCACACAGTGAGTAATTGGTTCGGTGAGAAAGAGGCCGAGCCAGATGTTGTAAGGGGAGGTTGCTTGTTTTTAACTTTCAGTGCCAACACTGTTAGCTGCATTAGTTCTGTGTTAGCCGGGGTTCTCTAGAGTGACAGACAGGCTTGTCAGGGTTATGGAATGAATATGAGTATCTATATATTTAGAGAGAAGGAGGGAGGGTGGGGATTTATTTTAGGCTGTGGTCAAGATGACCACAATGCTGGCAGTTGCCTATGAGTGGAAGGTCTAAGAACGCAGTAGTTATTCAGTCCATGAAGGTGCATGTCTCAGCTAGTCAGTATAGCTGGAATCCTGAGGATGTAGGCTGTAATGCCTGACTGAATGGGCTTGCTAGGGAGAGCGGAGCAGGCAAAGAGAGAGAGCCTCCTTCTTCCATGTCCTTATAATGGCTGCCAGCTGAAAGGGTGGTGCAGATTGAGGGTGGCGCTTCCCACCTCAAAAGATCCGGATTAAAAATGTATCTTCAGGGGCTGGTGAGATGGCTCAGTGGGTAAGAGCACCCGACTGCTCTTCCGAAGGTCAGGAGTTCAAATCCCAGCAACCACATGGTGGCTCACAACCATCCGTAACAAGATCTGACTCCCTCTTCTGGAGTGTCTGAAGACAGCTACAGTGTACTTACATATAATAAATAAATAAATAAATCTTAAAAAAAAATGTATCTTCACACCTCAGATGGCTTAAGTAAGAAAAAAAAAAAAATCCGCCGGGAGCACGTCTTTAATCCTAGCACTCCGGAAGCAGAGGCAGGCAGATTTCTGAGTTCGAGGCCAGCCTGGTCTACAAAGTGAGATCCAGGACAGCCAGGGCTATACAGAGAAACCCTGTCTCGAAAAACCAAAATAAATAAATAAACAAAAGACCTCACAGGGGTGCCTAGCCTCTCAGGTTTTAGTTAATTCCAGGTGTAGTCAAGTTGAGAACAACAGCCATCACTACTTCCTTTTGTGTTTAAATTTTTTTAAAAAAATTTTTATAAAGATACTTTACTTTTATTATTTACTTTACTTTTATTTATTTATGTAGACTTCTGCGTGCATGTACACCTGCACCTGCAGGCCAGAAGAGGGTGCCAGACCTCATTATAGATGGTTGTGAGCCACCATGTGAATTGAACTCAAGACATGTGGAAGGGCCGCCAATCCTCTTAACCTCTGAGCTATCTCTCCAGCCCTCATGTTTTAAAATTTTTATCACATTTATTTATTTGTAAGTGTCTGTTGGAGTAGGAGAGCTAAGTCAGTAGAGGTTTGCTATTGCAAGCATGAAGACGTGAGCTCGCTTTCTAGAACTAACATTTATAATCCACATTTATAATCCCAGCACTAGGAAGGCACGACTAGAGGATTCCTAGACCTTGCTGGTCGACTGGCCTAGCCTACTGCAGAGTCCCCACCTCTGGGAAATCCCATCTTAAAGAACACGGTAGGGAGCCAGCGAGAACAAACACATGAGAGTGTCCTCTAGCCTCTACACACCTTACACAATTGGAGCATCCATGCATACAAACACACACACTCAAGCAAGTTCACACACACCTGTATAGTTACAAAATAAAACCCACCTGAGGTACATGGACCCTGAGGAGGAACACTCAAGAGTTCTCTTTTCCCACAATTAGGCTGGGTGGTGGCTCACACTTATAATTCCAGTATTTTAGAGGCTGAGGCAGGAGGATTAAGAGCTCGAGACCAGCTGGGCATCGGTGGTGCATGCCTTTAATCCCAGCACTTGGGAAGCAGAGGCAGGCAGATTTCTGAGTTCAAGGTCAGCCTGGTCTACAGAGTGAGTTCCAAGACAGCCAGGGCTACACAGAGAAGCCCTGTCTCGAAAAACAAAACAAAACAAAAAAAGACAAACAAACAAGAAAAAGACCAGCCTGAGCTTACAGAGTGAGACCCCCTGTTTTTGTTGTTTGTTTTTATTTTATTTGTGTTTAAAGCAGTTATACAAGGAGGGAACAAGGAGAAGCATGCTAGTTGGGATAATATAAGACTAAGACATGACTCAATTAAAAACAGTCATTTATGTATTTATTTGCTGTATGTGTGGGGGTTTAACCATCAGAGCAAGCATGTGGAAGTCTCAGGTTGTCTCCCACCTTGTAGGTCCCAGGGATCAAACTCAAGCCTGTAGGCCTGGTGAGCAAGCATCTCTTCCCCCAACTGTTTTGCTCCCCTTGCCACTGTTTTTTGGAGGAGGGGTAAAAACAGTAATGTTGAGAGATTCATTCATTGCTTCTCTCAGACTGCCACCCATGAGCCAAACTGCTTCCTCAGTTGCACACACCCATGCAGACGAGGACATCTTTGCCTGAACATCCTAGGTCTAGAGAACACTTTCTGAGTGACGTCCTGTTAATGGGGACAAGTCACCAGCCTTATAGAGCATCCGCTACCTCCAGCACCAGCCAGGTGCCTTGACGGAACATAAGAGTCAAGAAATGGTGGCTTAGCATACTGATGCAGGATGCCACAGCTGGCCCCGGGGGAGACGGGAAGGGATAAAAATAGATAAAGCCTGGTCCTCGACTCCTGGAGGCTCGGAGTCCAGGGATAGACACGACTAATATGAGTCCCTCGAGGTGGTGTGTGTTATCAAGGAAAAGGGAGGTGTTTGGAAGTACAAAGAAGAGAGAAGCAAGGGGAAAGGGCAGGCAGGGGAGACGCTAGAGGAAGTGAATGTCATGAGAGACGGGGACAGGGATAGAACTGGCCAGGCTCTGCTTCCTAGAGTCCTGTGGGCATCCAGGAGTTTCTGGAGAACATCAGAGCTCCTGGCATTTGGGTGGGTTGGGGATGGGAAGGTGAAGAGAAAGGGTTGGAGCTGGGGGAGGGTGGGGGGGGGGTGTGCGGGAGGGGGCAGTGCCTGAGAAAGGCTGTTGCCATGGTTCCCTGGAAAAAACAATGGGGCCAAACAGAGGTCAATGGAAATGAAGTGGAGATCACCTGAGAATGATCTGTGCTCCAAGACCAAAGTGTGAGTGTGCTTTGTATTTTATTTGTTTGTTTGGTTTTACGAGAGAGGGTTTCTCCCTGTAATAGTCCTACGTGTACTGGAAATCACTTTGTGGACCAGGCTGGCCTCGAACTCCCAGCACTGGGATCAAAGGCTTGCACCCCCATGCCTGGCCAGTCTGAACTTGTAAAATAGGTACATACTTACCGAATGTAGCCAGTGCTGATACCAACCAAAGGCTGGCTCAGAGTGAGGATTTAAGGTGCAAAAGGAGTAGCATGGTCCAGAAGAGCTTTTTACTCAATCCACGGTGTTTCTGCACAGTCCTACAAATCAAGCTGGTCTCCTCTCCCGCAAGCTGTTACTGTCCAGCAGAGACTGTCTTACCACAACAGGAGCCTACTGCTTTGACCTGCACGAGAAAGAGGCTGTCGGGCAAGCTTCCATTATCAAACCTGGAATTTGCTGTGTGTGGTAGTTTGAGCCTGTGATTGCAGCACTTGGGAAGTGGAGGCAGGAGGACTGCCACATGTTCAAGACCAGCCTGGGCTATATAGTGAGACCCTATCTTCATTGAAGAGTAAAAAAAAAAATAACTTTAAAAAGTAATGCAAGGCATGAGGGACGGCTCAGCAGTTAAGAGCACTGGCTTCTCTTGTGGAGGACTGGGTCAGTTCCCAGCACCCACATGGTGGCTCACAGTGCGCTGTAACTCCAGTTCCAGGGGATCTGACATTCTTCTAGCCTCCTCCAGTGCTAGGCTTCCACGCAGTACACATTCCTATATACATGCAAGCCAAATGCTCGTGAGATAAAAATAAATGATACAAAGTGCAGGTCGGATGCACAAGTGTAAAAAGCACACTTTGGGGCAGGCAGGCCTCAGAGCCTAGACTATTGTTGAGCAATCTCTCCCCCCCCCCCCCCACTTTTCCTCACTCAGTGGAAATCTGCCTCTCTCTGCATGCACTTACCTCTGCTCTGAAATGGTAGCTTTGACCTTTGTCTTGTGTGCTCTTGTGTGCGTGTGGTGACCAGAGGTCACCATCTGGTGGCCTCTACAGACGCTCTCCACCTTTTTTTCTCCCTCCCACCTCCCCTTTTTTTATTCTCTGTGCAACCCCTGCCTGTCCTGAAATTCACTCTGTAGACCAGACTGGCCTAGAACTCAGAGACCTGCCTACCTCTGCCTCCTGAGTGCTGGGATCAAAGGTATGTGCCACCACTACCCAGCCACTTTTTGTTGCCGTTGTTTTTTAAAATATCTCATTTTGGGTGATGTGTAATGTGTTGGGGGGGAGGTCAGTGCTTGTGTTTGCAAGTGTGTGCAGATAACCAAGGAAACTGGAGGCACTGGATGTAACGGAGCCATTGGTACAGATGGTTGTGAACAGAACTAGTCCTCTACCAGAGTATTCCACCATCATCTGTCTGTCTGTCTGTCTGTCTGTCATGGTTTTCTAGCTAGCCTGGAATAAGCTATTGATCAGTGAATGGCTTTGAACTCTCAAAAATCCACCTGCCTCTTCGTCCTAAGTGTTGGGCTTAAAGGCACACACAGCCACACTCAGCCAAGAGCAACGGGCTGTAAACTGCTGAGCCATCTCTCCAGGCCCGGAGTTATTTTTGGCACCAGGTCTCTCCTTGAACCTGGAGCTCTCTGATTTAGCTAGCCTGGCTGACTATGGATCTTCCTGCCTCTGCCTCCACACTCCTAGGTTTACAGGCATGTACGTGCATGCTTGCAAGCAAACACTTTCTTTTTTTTTTTTTTTTTTTTTTGGTTTTCCGAGACAGGGTTTCTCTGTGTAGCCCTGGCTGTCCTGGAACTCACTTTGTAGACCAGGCTGGCCTTGAACTCAGAAATCCGCCTGCCTCTGCCTCCCGAGTGCTGGGATTAAAGGCGTGCACCACCACGCCCAGCAAGCAAACACTTTCTATTCCCGAAGTTGCTCTTTGATTTTGATAAACACTGGTCACAGTTTCTTGACTTTTGCAAATTTTCACAAGGTCACTGGTCTCGGGGAGTGTACTTCCAATGTTTGTAGCTCAGGGATCCCCCAAACTGCCTGCCACGACCTCTGGTCCTGGCACTGCTCAGTACTCGGTGTGGCTCCTCCTTGTTAGGGCCTGAGTGTGGAAGTGGAGCCTCTCACTCTTAGGTGTGTCTAGTTGAGGGTTTCCTCTTTGTCTTACTATCCTTACTCAGCTTTGAGAACCCAGCTTTAGGGCTGGAGAGATGGCTCAGTGGTTAAGAGTACTGGCTGCTCTTGAGAGGACCTGGGTTTGGTTCTCAGCACCCACACAGTGGCTCAGAACCATCCATACCTCCATTGCTAAGGAGTCCAGTGTGGTCTCTCTTCCCCTACCTGCTTGAACCTGCTTGCTCAAGGGTGGAGTTTCCTGCTCATTCGTTCTGCCACGCCTACTGCTGGACCCTGTTGGCTTTGCTGCTTGGAGGCACACACGTGTTCGTCCTGCTACTGGACCCCCGAGTTACTTGGCGGGAAATTGGGATCCCTCCCCCTTCCTTTATAACTGAATGTTGGAATTAGTAAAGGTGGGCCTTGAACATGGAATCGTCTTGGCCCCATTCTTTCTCCTGCCCCGTCTAGCTTCCTCTCTTTGCAGCTCAAACTGCCATTCTCAGTTGAACCGTTCGTGTTGCGTACTGCGGGCAGGCCGCAACAGTCCAGACTCCTCTTCTGACCTCTGAGGGGTCAAGGCGGGAACATGGTGCATATACATGCATGCTGTCAAAATAGTCATACATGTAAAACAAACAAAATTTTCGGGCTGGAGAGATGGCTCAGCGATTAAGAGCACTGACTACTCTTCCAGAGGTTCTGAGTTCAATTCCCGGCAACCACAAGGTGGCTCACAACCATCTGTAATGGGATCTGACACCTTCTGTCATGCAGGCATACATGCAGATAGAGCACTCACTCATATGCATAAACAAACAAATCTTTAAAAATAAATAAATGAGCTGGGCGTGGTGGCACACACCTTTAATCCCAGCATTTGGGAGACAGAGGCAGGTGGATTTCTGAGTTCGAGGCCAGACTGGTTTACAAAGTGAGTTCCAGGACAGCCAGGGCTATACAGAGAAACCCTGTCTGGAAAACAAACAAACAAACAATAAATAAATAAATGAAAATTTCAGCCTGGTCTACAGAGCAAGTTTCAGGATATCCAGTGCTATGCAGAGAAACCCTGTTCAAAAAGAGGGTGCTGGGGGCCAGGGGAAAGCACAGCTTTAAACTTTTCCCTCTACCTGCCTGTCTGCACAGAATGCCTTCTCTCTACCCCTATGCCCAGAGCATCACACTGGGTGACTCCCTTGCCTCCCCCAAGTCCCATATATTGTTGCTCTGTTGTTTTTAATCTCAGAACACTTCTAAGGACAGAGGACATTGAGCAGATCAACATGACACATGACAATATTGAACATGAGTGGTGTTCAGGGCTGGGGATGTCAGCAGGCAAGCTTCCTGTCTGTGGAGCTGCTTGCCACAGAAATGGCTTCCCTCCCTCCCTGAGGCCACACCCATCCACCACCCACACATCTATCCACACATCTACCCACCCACCCATCCATCCATCTACTCACACATCTACCCACCCACCCATCCATCCATCCACCCACCTACTTACCCACCCATCCATCCATCCATCTATCTACCCACACATCTACCCATCTACCCAACCATCCATCCATCCACCTGCCCACCTACCCAGCCAGCCAGCCAGCCATTCATCCATCCATCCATCCATCTCTGTCCATCCATGCATCCATGCATGCATGCATCCATCCCAGGTACCCAGAGCAAACTTCACTGCTGCCGTGCATATGGATTGCTCTTGTTTCTTCTTTCCTTTCCCCATTTTTTCTAATTTGTTTGTGGTGATGGGGACAGCATAGTGACAGTAGATCTTTTGCCGCCACATTAGAGAGGCCTTGGCTGCACCCACCCAGGGGGGTTCCTTTCTGAAGTGGCAGGAAGGAGGTTTGAGGTTTGTGAATGTTGCTTCTAAGTATTTTAGCGAAAGGTTTGTCTGCCCACATTTGTGACATCTTGGCAAGCTAGCAACCTGAGAAGATGCTTTCTGGTTGGTTTTGTGTGTGGTTTTACTCTTTAGGGGGAGAATTTACACCTTGGTGAAACTGTGCTTAACTGGCTAGAGAGATGGCTCAGTGCTGCCCCTGCAGAGGTCCCAGGTTCAGTTCCCATCAGTACGCGGCAGCTCACGATGTCTGTAACTCCAACCCTACCATGTCCAACTTCCTCTTCTGGCCTCCACAGACAGCAGGCGTGCACACTGTGCAGTAACATACAGAAAAAAACACCCGTACGGCTGGGTGCCAGAGGCAGGTGAATTTCTGAGTTCGAGGTCAGCCTGGTCTACAGAGTGAGTTCCAGGACATCCAGGGCTACACAGAGAAACCCTGTCTTGAAAAAAACCAAATCAACCAACCAACCAAACGAACTAAAAAACCCAAACACCTGTACGCATACAAATCAATAATTAAAAAAAAAATGCTATTTGGGGTCAGAGAGATGGCTCAGTGGTTAAGAGCACTGACTGGCCTTCCAGAGGTCCTGAGTTCAGTTTCCAGCAACCACATGGTGGCTCACAACCATCTGTAATGAGATCTGATGCCCTCTTCTGGAGTGTCTGAGGACAGCTGCAGTGTATTCATATACATTTAATTATTTAACTAATTAATTAATTAACCTGCTGTTAACTTTGGGGTTAAAACTAACATAATTCCCAAACAATTGGGGAATTCTCTATATATGCTTTGAACTGTAACAAAAAAATGAACTCATACACACACACACATACACACACACACACACACACACACACGTCATACAAGTAGAAACAGTTAAAGAATCCTCCTGCAGAGTCTCTCTTTGTTAGTTGTTATCTAGTGTGTAAGGGCCAGGGGCTGTGCACACTTGGTTGTGGGCCAGGCAGGTCCTGGGGAGCTGTGAGGACAGGTGTAGCAGATTACTGCCATAGGCCGTAATGTGTGCAGAAAGTTGTTTGCTGATTTTCATCTTTGTGTTTCTTTGTTTTGTTGTTGTTTGTTTTGTTTTTCAAGACAGGGTTTCTCTGTGTAGCCCTGGCTGTTCTGGAACTTGCTTTGTAGACCAGGCTGTACTCACATTCAGAGATCCGCCTGTCTCTGCCTCAGAGTGCTGGGGTTAAAGGCGTGTGCCACCACCCCTGGCTTGCCTGGGGATGTTTTTGCTTGAGATAAAATCTCTCGTAGCCCAGGTTGTATCTGAGATTAGCCTGGAATGCCGTTCTTTCCTAACCTAGTACTGGGATTCTGCCCCGCCTGAGCCTCAGTTACTAATCTCCAGCAATGTTTCCCAAATGAGAGTCACCGCTGTCAGTGGCTTGTGAACTCTTTGACCCGCATCTAACAGGCTCTGTAAAAATGAGACACCACAGAATGAACTGTGTCCAGTTCTCTTCTGAAACTCATTGTTGCTGTGGGTGACGCCGAAGGCCTGACTAGTCTTCCTCCCGAATGTGGGAATGAAAGGGAATTAAGGGTGTGTCTCACCACATCTGGGTCAGATTCCTTCTTTCTTTCTTTCTTTCTTTCTTTCTTTCTTTCTTTCTTTCTTTCTTTCTTTCTTTCTTTCCTCTTTTTTGTTTGTTTGTTTTTTGTTTTCTTTTGTTTTTTGGGGTCTTTTTGTTTTTGTTTTTTGTTTTTTTTCGAGATTCAAGACAGGGTTTCCCTTTGTAGCCCTGGCTGTCCTGGAACTCACTCTGTAGACCAGGCTGGTCTTGCTCGAACTCAGAAATCTGTCTCCCAGGTGCTGGGATTAAAGGTGTGTGCCACCACTGCCCTGCTCAGATATTCTTTCAATAATCTTGGAGACTTTTTTTTAGAAAAAAAATCTTCCTTTCTGTTGTGTTCTGGTGTGAAATATAGGTCTTGAGACAGAGAGGCTCAGTCAGAGGTGTTTGAAAGCTAGATGAGGTCGCTGTGGGACATAGGAGAGCGTGCTGAGGGGGTTGCTCTGCAGGGAGAGGTACCTGCTCCCAAGCCTGAGGACCTGGGTTTGAGCCCTGGGTGTCCTGGTTGTAGTGGAGAACTGATTTCCAAAGGTTGTCCTCTGACCTCCTCCACACGCATGTCCCCTGCAAAACACAAAATAGATAAAATGTAATTGTTGATGATGATGACTGTATCCAGGGAAGCTGGAAAAGACAATGAACAGTTGGTACCTGGGCTGGGGATGTCGCTAGCTCAGTGGTAGATAATCTGTTTAGCCTTCATGAGTGAATTCGATCTGTAATACTCAAGTAAAATAAGAAAGTATGATTCAAACCTTGGTCCTTCCCAGGAATGTCCTCCAACTATGGATTCCTGCAAGGCAATCTGTTTTTTTTTTTACTGTCGTTTGTTCTTTGTTTTGAGTTTTTTTTTCCTGTCACTATTTTGATACAGTCTCATGTAGCCCAGGCTAGCCCGAACTGCACTGTGTTGTTAAGGATGATCTTGAACTCCTGTTCCTCTTGGCTCCGCCTCCCAGAATGCTACGATGGCAGAGCTGAGCCGCCATGCTCAGTGGAGGGAGAGCTAGGGATTGTACATGCTAGGCAAGAACTCTACTAAGTGAGCCATGCCCACGGCCCGGTTTTCAATTTTTATTTTTATTATTATTTTTTTAAAGATTTATTTATTGATTATATGTAAGTACACTGTAGCTGTCTTCAGACACTCCAGAAGAGGGAGTCAGATCTCGTTACGGATGGTTTGTGAGCCACCATGTGGTTGCTGGGATTTGAACTCTGGACCTACGGAAGAGCAGTCGGGTGCTCTTACCCACTGAGCCATCTCACCAGCCCCTATTTTTATTATTTTTAATTATGTGTAGGCCTGTGTGTCTCTACGTGGGTATATATGCAAGCGAGTGCAGGTGAGGAGGAGGTTAGAGGTGTCAGATCCCCTGGAGCTGGAACTGAGCTCTGGTCCCCTACGCCAGCAAGTGCTCTGACATAGCCCAGGCTGACCCAAGGCTTTCCAGATAGTTAAAGATGAGGTTACAGGCAAGAGCCTAAGCCCCTGGCCTTAGGTTTAGGAATATGTGTCTTAATTCATTACGGAGTGCCAGGGGTTGAGGCACTAGCATGTACCTGTTCTGAGCTGTTAACCCACTGGGGTGGGCTTGTGTTGTTAGAGCAACTCTCCAGTCAGTGAGGTGCAGATGGAGATGGGACACTTTCCACTTTGAGATTTAGAGAGGTGCCTCTAAATCTAGGTAGGAGATTGCCCGGGGGTGGGGTGTTGGGTGGGGGCAAGCAAGAGATGAAGCCTGATGTCTGTGGAGAAGAAGGCCTGGCTTTTAGGGGAGGCTTGTGGGTGGGTTCTGTGCTTTGAAGGAAAGAATGAAGAAGAATAACTACAGTGTCCAGGGCGTGGCTGAGGGGAAAGGTGTGAGTCACAAATGTGGAGACTAGAAGGGTTAGAAGAAATGGTCACGTGCCTCTCCATGTGCCCTGCTTTCAGTGGGTAAGATGGACTCCTAAGGCCTCGGATGCCAGGCCCTCGTGAGCCGTTCCTCCCAAGCACCCGTGCCCTCTGCTCTGACTGTCAGTTTCTGAACAATGTCCTGGTTGTGTTAGATATGACTCACAAGGAGCTGACACATGTACCCAACTGGTATTTGGCTGCTGTGATTCATCCCGAGTGACGTGCGTTCAAACATGGTTGAGAGTGTACGTACCTTTGCCCACGGTGTCCTCCATTGACACCTCGGTAACTCCTCACTGTTCCAGTAACTGTGCAGCTTTTTGCCATGTGGCCCTGGATGTTAGTCCTGCACTGTCCCTTCTCCTTTCTTTCTCTCTCTCTTTAAAAATTAGATATTTTCTTTATTTGCATTTCAAATGTTATCCCCTTTCCTAGTTTCCCCTCTGAAAATCCCATATCCCCCCGCCCCTCCCCAACCCACCCACTCCTGCTTCCTGACCCTGGCGTTCCCTTATACTGGGGCATAGAACCTTCACAGGACCAAGGGCCTCTCCTCCCATTGATGACCGACTAGGCCATCCTCACAGCTGGAGCAGTGAGCCCCACCATGTGTTTTCTTTGATTGTAGGTTTAGTCCCAGGGAGCTCTGGAGGTACTGATTAGTTCATATTGTTGTTCCTCTTATGGGACTGCAAACCCCTTCAGCAACTTGGGTACTTCCTCTACTCCTTCATTGGGGACCCTGTCTAATGGATGCTCTGTCTAATGGATGCCTGTGAGCATCCACTTCTATATTTGCCAGGCACTGGCAGAGCCTCGCAGGAGACAGCAATATCAGGCTCCTGTCATCAGGCTCTTGTTGGCATCTGCAATAGTGTCTGGGTTTGGTGGTTATTTATGGGATGGATTCCCAGGTTTCTCTCTTTTTTACTTCATGTGCGTGTGTGTGTGCGCGTGCGCGCATGTGTGTGCACACCTGTATGCACATGCCTGTGGAGGCCAGGAGACAACCTGGGGTGTCATTTGTCAGAGGTGACCAACCTTGTTTTGGAGACAGCCTCTCTCCTGGCCTGGAACTCATCAAATAAGCCGGCCTAGCTGACCTCTGTGTCTGCCTCCCTAGCACTGGGGCTACAAGCTCATGCCATCAGCACCTGGCTTTTTAACATGGGTCCTGGGGCTCGAACCCGGGTCCTCATGCTTGTGCATGGGAGGTCTTTACTGACTGAGCCACCTCCCAGCCTTCGTTTGTGTTCTTCACTGAGTGTTGAGAATACATCTTAGAGGCCTGCTTAATACCTTCTCCCCCTCTTCTTCTCCCCCCCTTCCCTCTCCCTCCCTCCCCCTCCTCCTCTTTCCCTCCCCCTCCCCCTCTTTTCCTCTCTCTCTCTCTCTCTCTCTCTCTCTCTCTAATAAGTGATCATTAGATTGACCCCTTCTTCAGATGTTTCAGTTCTGTATTGTTTGTGTTTTCTTATTTGTTCTGTTTTGAGAGAGGGTTTCACTATGTAGCCCTGGCTGGCCTGGAATTTGCTAAGTAGACCAGGCTGGTCCAGGATCCTCCTGCCTTAGACACCCAAGTGCTGAGCTGAAAGGTGTACGCTACCATGCCTGGCTAGCGTAGTACTGTATTGTTTTTTGGTTTTGTTTTTCCATTTTCTATGTCTGTATAGCAGACGTGTGCCCAGTGTCTGTGGAGGCCAGAGGAGGGTAGGGTGTCAGGTCCTCCAGAGCTAGAGTTCAGGGCAGTGGTGAGCTGCCATATTGATTCTGAGTATGGCCTCTGAGCCGTCTCTCCAGCCCCTTGTTTTAGTTTTTGAGTTAAGGGTCTTGCAGTGGGCCCTGGCTTGTCTCAGGCTTGCAGCAGCCCTCCTGCCTCTGCCTCTAGGATTGCAGGAGCGCTCCCATACTCATCAGCAGCAGCATTTACTAAGTTCATTCTCAGGAGGGTGCAATGATGGAGCAAGGCCCTTGGCATGGACCTCCCTTGGGAGATTTGACTTCCTGTGTAGCCCAGGCTGTCCTAGAACTCACCAGATAGCTGACCTCACTATATGGCTTTTTTGCCTCTTGCTCCTAATCTCCCTAGAGCAAGGATTTCACCTGTGCACCACCAAGCCTGGCTGAGACTGATTTTTCTCCCCCCTGCTTCAAAATACCAGTCTACTGCTTGAGTGATCACGTGACTGACTTCTTACACACCCACACCGTGCACCATCCCCCGTCCTTTTGGGTGCATAAGATAGGTAGGGCACTGGGGGCCCTGAGCACAGGGAGGTGTCCCAGCCTAGCCCCCTAGCTGTCTTCCCGCTAGAGTGATACCTCCTAACCCAGTGGCTGTCCTCCCCCTCATGTTCTCTGTGGGGAAACAGGCTGGGTGTGTGAGACTGGCGGCCAGTGGGAGTGCTGGCTGCCTTTGAAAACAAACATCTCTGATGTGTTGTATCAACTCCTTGTCTTGGGACTAGAAGCTTGTTAGGACTTCAGAGTTTTTTTTAAAAAGCCTGTCAAGGAAAATGACCAGCTTGAAAACCATGTCCTGACTTTAATAGCATTGGCATCTAGAGAGGTGTCCTAGCGTGTTCGTAGTCACTCCTCAAACCAAGTAACAGCGTAGACTCGATAGTGAGAATACCGGCAGCATTCCAATACGTTGCTACCTATCACTTTGAAGCCAATTTCAGACTTTTTTTTAGGGGGGAAGGAGAGGTCTGGGAATTAGACCCTGGACCTCCAGCTTGCTGAGTGGGTAACCTGTCATTTAGGCACACCACAAGACTTCCCCTATATAGTTGTCTTTTTCATTCATTTAATTATCCAGTCACTTATTAATTCATTGAAATAAGGTCTCACTGTATTGCTGTATTACTGTTGGCCACCAACTTGTAAGCCTCTTGCCTCACTCAGCCCCCTGGGGCACTGGAATAACAGGTGTGCACATCCAAACTTGGGGCCATGTTACTATGCAGACCCCTGGCCGGCTTGGAACTCTCTGTGTAGATCAGGCTAGCCTTGAATTCAAAGAGATCCACCTGCCTCTGCCTCCTGAGTACTAGGATTAAAGACCCCGTACCACTACGCTCAGCTGCTCCCCCCATTTTTTAAATTTATTTTAATTTTCTTTGTGTGTTTGTGAATGTGTATTTCTGTGTGGGTGTCTGTGGAGACCAGAAGAGGGCACCAGCTCTCCTAGGATTTCAATTACAGGTGGTTGTAAGCCACCTAAGGTGGGTACTAGAGTCAAACTCTGGTCCTAAGAGCAACAAACTCTCTTAACTGCTGAGCTGTCTGTCCAGATTCACATTACTTGTAGCAGTAGCAGTCACAAGAATAGCGGCAACTATTATTGAATGTCTACTGTTTACCAGGCACCAGGCAAGGGTTTTCTGTCACCAGTGTCCTTTAGCTCACACACCAACCGCAGATACGTGTATTGCTTGCCTCCTTTTTACGAACAGGAAACCGAGAGACATTTAAAAGGCAGGCTAGGGCTGGAGAGATGGCTCAGCCGTTAAGAGCGCCGACTGCCCTTCTGAAGGTCGTGAGTTCAAATCCCAGCAACCACATGATGGCTCACAACCATCTGTAATGAGATCCGATGCCCTCTTCTGGGGTGTCTGAAGACAGCTACAGTGTACTTACATATAATAAATAAATAAATAAATAAATAAATATTAAAAAAAAAAAAGGCAGGCTAAGCCGGGTGGTGGTGGCGTACGCCTTTAATCCCAGCACTCAGGAGGCAGAGGCAGGTGGATTTCTGAGTTCGAGGCCAGCCTGGTCTACAAAGTGAGTTCCAGGACAGCCAGGGCTATACAGAAAAACCCTGTCTCAAAAAAAGAGTTCAGCCATGTCTTCATAGAGGGTCTGGGGACAGCAAGGGATACGCAGTGAGATCCTGTTTCAAACAAATACAGTACCCTCAAATCCTGGTGGGGCCTGCAACAGAAGGCTGCCACTGGCTGCTCACACAGGAAGAGTCCACAGGCTCATCGGGTTCTCAGTGCCCTGCTAAGACATCCTCCGTGTACTAGTTCCTGACGCCTTAAAATAACTCTCAGAGGTGAATACTATAATTATCCTCATTTTATGGATGAGGGGGTTGAGGCTCCGACGGGGGATATGGCGTGCCCGGTGCCACCAGCTCTAGAATGGGTAGAAGCAAAGATATAAAGAGGGATAAGAATCTTGATGATGGACAGTGAGGATTAAAATAGTTTTGTTTTAGTGCATTCTGTTAGTGTTTCTGTGTGTGCATGTGTGTATATTGGGCACATACATGCCATGAACCCTTGTGAAGGCCACAGGACAGCCTGTGGGAAGTCGGCTCTCTCCCTCCACTATGGGAGGTCACATCCTCAAGCTTGATGGCGAGCGTCTTTGCCCACTGAGCCACCTTCCCGCCTCAGAATGCAGAACGTGTCTTGCGCATCGCTACCTCGCTTGACAGCCCTCCTGTTCCCCCCACAGTGGGTACCTCTGGCTGGCATGCACATATGCACAGCGCTACTTACCGCCACTGCAGCATCTCCTTTTTAAAATTATGTTTTATTTGTTTGTTAGTGAGTGTGTTAGCATGCCGTGATACTTGTGTGCAGGTCAGAGTCATTTCTGGCTTTTGCCTTCCACTATGTGGGCCCCAGAAATCTGATTTAGGTTCCGAGACTCAGTAGATGGCGCAGCTACCAGCTGAGCCATCTCTCTGGCCTGCATCTCTTCTAAGTGAACCAAGCAACGGTTCACTTTCTTTCTTCTCCTAGTGATGGGGAACTGTACTGGGCTGAGCTATAGTCTCCACCCCACTTTCACCCCTAACTGCTATGTGCACTTTGGGCCCTTTTTATTTGAAGGTCCAAGCACATTGTAGAACATTTAGAAACGATAAATCTTTCTTTTTTGTTTTTTGTTTTTTTTCCAAAATCCTGTGTCTGACTTTCCTTGTTTCTAGGTCTCTTACACAGAAAGGAATACTTGTATATGATTAAGTTGTTGATTGTACAGTCAAGCTCATTTACATATAGTATAGCCATTTTAAGAATGGTCCAGGTGACAGGAAGTGGGTGGTCTAGAGACTTTCAGAGGAATTAGTTTAAGAGAATATTGGCTTAGGCATTAATCCCTTTGTTGTTCCTTATAAAATAATGAGAAAATCTTTTATAAGATTAAAGAATTGAGCCAGGCAGTGGTGGCCCAAGCCTTTAATCCCAGCACCCAGGAGGCAGGCGAGTCTCTGTGAGTTCAGGGCTAGCCTGGTCTACCCTGTCTTAAAAAACAAAAACAAAACTGGGGAGATGGCTTAGGGGGTAAGAGCACTGGCTGCTCTTGCAGAAGACCTTGGTTCCTAGCATCCTCATGGAGGCCTACAGCCATCTGTTACTCCAGTTTTAGAGGACCCAGAGGCTTCCGTGAGCTCGAGGCACACGTGTGGTATACACATGCATGCAGACTAAACTCATGTACATAAAAATAAAACAAAATATTTTTTAAGAAAAGGAATGGTCCTCTTTGGGGGGAAAAATCTCCTTTTTAAAAAGTTTCTTAATTTTAACTTAGATTCCAAAACTCTTACAACAGAGTTTGAAATGTTACAAGCAAATTTAAACGGGTCCCCTGTTTGAACTGCTGTTCTAGTCCTATGAGGAGAAGTCTAAGAAGGTGCCTTTGTTTCACAGAATTAGGGCATGCCTACAAATGTAAGCATATCCGTCCCACTGCTGTCCCAGTATTTTGCAAACCCCTCCCCCCAGACTTAAAATTAGATTTGACAACTGGTCATCTCTGGGTAGGTCTGGACTAATTAAAGGGTTGCCCCTCGGCCTGTGCCTCTCCTAAGATATTGGCACAGCAAGACTACATGTTCCCAAGATACCTGTCAGGCCTGAGAGAGGGGTAAGTTCTGGATCCACCAGCCGGGGCTTCTCCCATCAGCCCTTAGGAGACTAGTGACTGCATACAAATCCTTGGAAGCGCTGGGAGCCTGTCTGCAAAATCAGGGTCATTAAACCTTAGGCTCATTATTCCTTAGATTCCAGGGCCAGTTCTCGGGACAGACAGATGATGGGTTAATAGCAGAGCACCTTGAGCTCTGAGCACCCACTCAACATACATCACTGTTATACTAAAGAGGCTGCAATGCCCTAGGACATCTCCTTAAAAATTAATTTTGTTCTCAAAAGCTATATAATCAATACATATTTATAAGGTGCAAAATGTTTGCATGTAATATACACACACATTGTGTAATGATCAGATCTGGGCAACGGTAGATCAGATTTAAAGTGAGACTTCTGGTTTCCTTGGGATTTTGGCCAATGAGGAAAGCTATCTTCTTGAAATCCATTAATGTTTCATTGGCAACCTGGAGCACCAGCTGTAACTCGCTATGCCCAGATTGCAGTGCATACTCCATGGGCCCTTTGGAAATGCCCTTCTTCCAGATAGTAGGGCATTCTAATTACATTCCCACCAATCCAAAGGCACTTTAAAACACGTTTTAAAGTTTCCCAAGCCAATTAGAAAACTGGTTGGTCCAACCATTAAGTATAAAGAAATATGCTAGCCGGGCGTGGTGGCGCACGCCTTTAATCCCAGCACTCGGGAGGCAGAGGCAGGCGGATTTCTGAGTTCGAGGCCAGCCTGGTCTACAAAGTGAGTGCCAGGACAGCCAGGGCTACACAGAGAAACCCTGTCTCGAAAAACCAAAAAAAAAAAAAAAAAAAGAAATATGCTAATTTATGCAATGACTACTGGTCCAGGAAAGCATTGGCTGAATTCAAAGCAAATTAATTAACTACATACATACATGCACATACATAATACATACATACAAGGCTTCTAAGAAAAGAAAGACCCTCAAAGATAGATACTATGTAACACTAACGTAACTGAATGTATTTTTCAGTCAAGTCTAAATGCCAAGCCTACATTATGTAGCCCGCCAGTTACTGGAACATGAGGTGGTTTGCTTTTGAGAAAGAAGTTGGATGTAGCAACATAGTATGGCAGCTTTGACAAACTTGTTTAATTTTATGCTTATATAAGTAAGCAAGGTGCATAAAGGACTCCTGTGGGTGTTCTGGGGCTGAACCCAGGACTGCGGTCACACAGTCACACAGTAAAGCATGTTTTAGCCCCCCCCGCCTCTCACTGGACAGCATCTCCACCTCTGCCCAGAGGCTTTTGCTTCCTAGCAAAGGCTATCCAAACCAAACAATAGTGTAAAGAATTTAAATCTGGCCATACTTTTATTTAGAACTCACCAGATATGTTTATCAACAAAACCTCACCAACTGACTTCAAATAATATGGGGGGGGGGAGGAAGCAAGGCTTAAATCTGCATCTTTAAGCATGAATTACATTCTTGTACAACTTATTACCTATTTCTGATATTTCTTTAATCCCACTCCTTGCTATATTGTGTGGGCATGTGGGCATTAGTAGTTAGGCTACAAAGAACTCTCATACTGAATACTTACGTTTCGGGTACTACTAGGTGGTTTAAGAAGTGTCAACAATTTGAAATTTAAAACAGGTGGTAATTATGGTTGGACCAAATGGTGCTAAAAGGTTTTGTAGCTTCATTTTTTTTTTAAAGAATGGAAGTTATTTAATGCAACCCCCACAAACATGAACAGTAAAGATAGCAGTCTAAATAGCGAGGGCCAAGGGGGTACTTAGCTTCTCTCCTTAGTCACTAGTTTTCTTTTCCTTTTTAATCTTAAGGTACGTTTGTTTCACAGATAAGATTGCACAGCATTTCAGAGTGGAAAGGGATGTTGTAGTTTAGGAGCAGATGAGAAACTTAAGGCTAACCCAGTTATCTGCCAACTTAAAATCGACTGATGCTTTAGTTTTTAAATAAATATGCAAAAAATTTTTTTCTTATGTGGTTGGTTCTATTTGGAGTTTCTAAATCAATTTTTGTTTATCCTCCCCGCCTCCAATTTAAGTTAAAACGTGTGTGTGTGTGTGTGTGTGTGTGTGTGTGTGTACAGGCCCCCTAAGGAGAATCAGCTCACATCTTGTAGATGGGGGGAGAGGCGGGTGGATACAAACCTGTTTCTTGAATCGACCCCAATACATTTCAAAGTTTCCCAACACACACGCACATTTTTTTTTTCTCAAAAGAAACAGAAATCAACAGTCTATGAGCTTGGTTTTCTTTTGGGAAAAAAAATTTTTTTTTTTAATTTTAATTAAAGAAATCCTAATCTTTCTGCTTTTTTTTTTTTTTTTAAACTAGGCAAGACCGAAGTTTGAGGTAGACGAGCAGGCGAGCCGTTTGCCCGGGCGCAGAGCATGAAGGCCGGGCGGGCGCGGGGAGCGGGCGCCCGCCGCCCGGCGCGGGGGTGAGCGAGAGAGAGAGCGGAGCGCGTGTGGCCGGCGCCGCTCGGCCTGGAGCTCCCGCGCCCGCGCCCCGCGCCCCGCGCCCGCCGCCGCCGCCGCCGCCGCCGCCGCCCCTGGTGCGATGGCGCAGAAACCCCGTTGACAAGGCACTGCTTTTTCATGACGGTGAGTTTCCCTTTGAGTGTATTATAATTTTGTGATAAAAATTTCAAGGAGAGAGAGAGAGAAAAAAAAACACACAACCTCCTTCCTCTGCCTCTTTTTTCCTTCGGGGAGGGGAGAAGCGAGGGAAGGAGAAGTGGGTGGGGGGAGAGGAGAGGAGAGGAGGAGAGCTGGAGATAGATCTCCAGCCAGACAGAAAAGAAAGAGGAGCAAATTAAACACCGAGTTGCCAAAACCAGGATATTAGGTTTCAGCCCAGAGAGCTATTGGCTAAGGCTGTGTTTTTTTTTTTTTTTTGGGGGGGGTGGGTTTGTGGGTGGGTGATGGTGGTGGTGGGTGGATGTTTAATGGACACGGAGAAAAGGGGAATCGAGTGTGGATGCCTCTCCCGGCGCCGCCGGGGCCCTGGGAAGACCAAGTTCAGTGTCTCGGGCGGGGGCGCGGGCGGGCCGGGGCCGGGGGGCGCCGCGGCCGCGTGGGGGGCCTGGCGCCTGCCTATTTTCCCCCCCTTCCTTCTTCTTCTTCCTCCCCCCCCCTCCATCCGCGGATGCAAATTTCTGGAGCGGGGAGTGGGAGAGCCCGGGAAGGGGGGGGTGTGGGATAAAAAAAGGAGGGGAGGTGGCAGCGTGGCGGCTGGCGCTGGGGAGGGGTGGAGGGGAGGGGAGCCTTTTAATGACTCATTGATTGAGCCGCTTTCAAATTAGTTGTGTGCGCCGAGTGTGTGTGTGTATGTGTGTGTGCGCGCCGAGTGTGTGTGTGTGTGTGTGTGTGTGTGTGTGTATTCCGCCCCCCGGAGCCGCCCGGGGAGCCGCGGAGGAGGGAGCGGGGCTCGGCGAGGGGAGGACGGCGGGGCGGCGAGCAGGGGGCGAGGGAGGGCCTGGAGTGACGGCGGCCGGGCGAGAAAACTCAGCTTCTCCCAATCTCCTCCCCTCGCCGCTCGATCCGCACAGCCCCCTCGGTCCTTTCCCGACCGCTCGCTGCCTCCGTGGCTCCCGGGTGGGGAGTCCGCCTTTCCGTGCTTCTCGGAGGGGGAAAAAAAAATGGAGCCCGCGTCGGCGGAGGAGACGGGAGGGGAGGCCCGGGTACTCGCTTAACGTTTCCACCTCGGCGGTTCCCTCTTGCCCGCAGCCGCACCGGCGCGTCCGGGGAGAGGCCGCGGCGGAGGCCCGGGGCCTGGGCACCGCGGGGCCCGCCGGCTCCCTAGGCCTCATCCCCGGCCTGGGCCGCGGCGCAGGCCCGGCCTGTCGTAGCCGTTGCCGGGCCGGACGCGAGGCCTTGCCGAGGATCCGCGGCCCAGGCCGGGGACGAGTGAGCGTTTCCGCTGCAGGCTCGGCTCGCCGGTGCGGAGGCCACCGGCGAGGCCCCTGCCAGGCGGCGGGCCGGGGGACGGAGGGCGTTGGCTGGCGGGGAGCGCTTTTTGTGACTTAGTGATCATTTTATTGTGTCTTGATTTTTTTTTAATCTTGATTTTTTTTTTGTTTTGGGTTTTTTTGGTTTTTTTTTTCTTTTTTTATCCCGGTCCAGAGGGCTTCGCGGGCCCCCCCTTCCCAAGTCGCCCCGAAAGCGGCTTCTTGGGGTGGGGGCGGCGGGCCGGAGGACGCTAAGATGGCGCTCGGCCTGGCCTGTAGCCAGGGCTGGTGGCGCAGTTGCTCGGCGGCCGCCATCTTCCCTCGCGGCCCGGGCGGCTCCGGGAGCCCGGGGAGTCCCGAGGATGGAGCCGAGGCCGCGGAGACCCCCAGACCCAAAAGGCTGGCTCGCCGCGTTGGGGCTTGAAGGGGCTGAGGTGGTGGCGGTTTGCTTTCGGTCGTTTGTCTCGGGCCGAAAATAGTGGGATGTGGTCGGGTTCCTTAGTTGATGGCGTCCCTCCCCGCATCCCCCGGTGTTTTCCTCTTTGATCTCGGGCTGGACGGCTTGGTCTTACAGGCCCGGCCGAGGGCAGGACTTTGGGGACCCCCTTGCTTGGTTTTCCTGATTCTTGGGGGTTAGAGTCCCAGCTGACAACGCTAAGGACAGGGTCGGTCTGCCTTCCCGGAACGTGCCCGGCCCAACCTATTCATTTAAGCCGGTTGTAGTTAGTTGGTTGTATTGTCAAACAGACCTGGATCTGGTCTCCAGAATGCAGGGACGAGACGGTTGCAAGTGACTTCTAGTTTGGGCCCTCAATGGACTTCAAAAATTAGACTATCTTAATTAAATCTCTGATTGAAGAAACTCAGTTAAGCTTCAAAGTGTACTTTTTCATTTTGTTGGGGTTTTTTTTTGGGGGGGAGGGGTCGAGGCAGGGTTTCTCTGTATAGCCCTGGCTGTCCTGGAACTCACTTTGAAGACCAGGCTGGCCTCGAACTCTCAGAAATCCGCCTGCCTCTGCCTCCCAAGCACTGGGATTAAAGGCATGCGCCACCACCGCCCGGCATACCTTTTCATTTTGTAAAAACTAAGTTTCCTTATATAGGTAAATACCGGGCAGGTGTGTAGAGGTCTTAAAACGCTACAGGAGAGGAGAAAGGTCTGGGAAGCTCTGGAGGCACTGGGAGATGGAAATAGTTAATTTTCTAGTGGGAAAAAGTCACTGTGTGGTGCTCTTTGTGTCTGAATACAGTAGGTAGGCAGTGGATGTTAGGGACTGCCTAAATCCTGCCAACGCATTGAGCACTTCCAGAAAGTGTTTAGTGCTTTAAATACTTGTGGCTTACTCTTGACAGACTGTTTTTATTAATCTAGTTCAGACTAGTAGCCATTTTAAGCAGCAAAAATTGCATTCCCCCACAAAGTTCCACACTTTTGATTTCTAAATCTGACCATCAGAATTAACTGGGAGGTGTTTTAAAATACAGATCTGCCATCTCCATTATTTACCAAGATGAGCTGTGGTCAGTTTTAGCGTGGCACTCCACCTCCAGGACTGAAATTCCGGCCTCATCAAGGAGAAGGTGGAATGAGAGTCCATTGTTTGAGAGCCCTCCGGGAGAGCTAGTACGCCCGATTTAGATCTAGACTAGAACTTGGTGTGCGGGAGGGGGCAACATTGGTTTTACGGTCCATGTTATTTTGGTTTGAGTGACTGCTCATTATTTTTCCCTTTCTTCCTGCCATATATTAAAGTCATTTAAAGCATTTTTTTTGTAGAAAATTTAGATATCTTGAGATTTTTAAAATCTTAGTACTGAGTTTGCTTCTGAGTGTTTTTAAATTACATTTCCTTTCTACCACATGGGTCCTGAGGATTAAACTCGGGTCGTTGGGCTTACAGCAGATCACCTTTCCCCTTGGCCATCTCTGTGGCCCTATTCCTGGAGTACTTAGGGCAAAAGCCCTGGCTCTGGCCCTACCAACAGGCCAGACTCCTCCTCGCTGGTCTGGGTACACCAGTAAAAGAGGAGTAGGGGTGAAAAGCTGACACATTGTAGTCTCATTGAGACTAGGGACAGGTCAAGAGACTTATCAAACCCTTATTCCAGGTGCTGACATACTCAGAGTTCCATCCCCAGCGGGTTTTGATGTTACACAGGAAAAATGGCCAGGAAAGCAGGAGGTGGGGGTGGAAGGAAGGAGCTCCGGCTCCCGTGTAGTCTGGTTCCCAAGAAACAAGTTGCTTGTGCTCCAAGCAGCCACCTCACCCCGGGTCTGGGCAGCCCCAGCCCTGCAGGCCCACTGCCGCTGGAGGCCCTTGCCACATCCCTGTTATGTCATCAGTCCTGTTTATTCCTAGAATTCAAGGTGACTCAAGAGGAAAGATTAAGATAGGATACAGAGCTAGAGAGAAATCAGATAGGCCAGTAACTGCCCGCCTTCAAGTCCAGCCAAGCCAAGTAGACAGGATAGCTGTGCAGCTTAAAAGGTTTCCACATGCATGCGGACACAAAGCCCAAAAGCTTTTAAAACCGTGGTTTCTCTAACATAGTCTAGTTTATAGGGAAAGAGTCATTAAAAGTAGTGTTGAGTGGAATTTAAAACAAGACATCTGAACTCATGGAATTCACAGCCAGTGGGAGAAGACCTGTAAGCTGAAGGTTACATATGAATTGCTGCCTAGGAAGTTTCTCTGAAGACATGAGCTGAGACTTGCATGAGCTGTGCTAGCCATCTCAGAAGCAGGGTTTGTTGTGCCAAGCCTCCTGTGTAGAGCAGACTGGAAGGGAGCGATGCTGCCGAGCTTCTCTGGAGCTGCTGTGATTAGGCCACTTAGGGAATTCTTAGATTTGTCCTAATTGCAGTGAGAAGCTATGCAGAGTTGAGTCAGAGGTCTAAGGGAGTAGGGTGGGGATTTGAACTCAGGGCTGCAAGCATTGCTAACGAGCAATCCACTGCGGAGGGTTTTTGTTTGGTCTCAAGTTTTGTGTTCATGTGATCCTCCTGCCTCAGTTTCCTAGTCCTAGGACTACCAGTGCAGAAGTGCTCATGTTCTTTATAGACGATGAGACCACTGTGTACAAGGTAGGGATTAGAAAGGTTTGCACTATAGTCTGGCCCTGCAAGAGCGGAAGGAATCAAGAATGCCTTCTCATTTATGGGCCAAGCTTTGAGTGGCTGATGGTGCCACTTAGAATTTGGAGACCACCAGAAGAGGACTAGCTGGCAAGGGATGGTAACAGGATTCATATACCACCTGTTGGGTACCGAAATTGAGCTGTTAGAAGTCACTGGCTGGTAGGTGTGTCCTGGGAGCAGCCCAAGTCCTGTGAGATCACAGAAGTGGACCAAGCTGTGCAAGCACAGTAGTGTGCCTAGTGAAATGCTGAGAAGTTAGGCAGTGGCGCCATGCCCACCCATCTGACAAGTAGCTTCTCTGCTGTGTGAGTGGAAGGGCTGGCCGCTCGTGAAAGTGGGCTCAAAGAGTGGGGAGTAAATACTGCAGTGGGGTTACAGCCTCATTTTGAGTACTTGGTGTGGAGAGAGAATGTGTGTGTGTAGGTCTGTCAAGTCTTCCATCTTTAACATGGTTCTGGAGATCAAACCCAAGGCTTAGGCAGCAAGCACTTTACCTCCTGAGCCATTTTTCCAACTCAGAAATATATTTTCACATGAGCTGAGAATATCTACCCACAAGAGAGAGATTAAGAAAACAGCAAGTCTGATAGAGGGGCAGGATTCTTGAGAAAGGACAAAGAATTTCAGATCTAAGAACAAGGCTTATCAGGGTGGGAGGAGAGTGGAGGGAAGGCAGAAAAGATGAGCAGGACTTAGAGGGAGTGAAACCACGGGAGGCGGGGAAGGAGGGCGGGCTGTGAAGGAGGGCGGGCTGTGGTGCTCTCACGCATGGCCAGCAACTTGCAGGAAGAACAGGTGGTGGCTGGTTTCAGAAGGAAGTTGTTGGTCATCTTGGGCTGTAGGGCAAGTGGGACATAAGACACCTGCAGGCTGCTGCCTGGAGCCCTGAGTCTATGCACTAAGAGCTCTGTACTGCTGTGCTGTTTCCCCAGCCCCTGTTTGACTTTTTGACCTTTGCACAGTGGCACTGGGGAGAGGGAGAGCTGTTGAGGAAGAAAGTATCCACAGGATGCCAGTGGAAATGTATAAAACCCTTAACCAGCTGGTTCCTCTTTGAGGCAGCTGGTAGTATTTTTTGTTAGGTTCGTGTCCCTTGAACTGGCTACAGAGTAACAGTAGGGGGAAATTAGGGAAAAGGGGGGCTGGTGAGCTGGCTCAGCCGTTAAGAGCACCGACTGCTCTTCTGAAGGTCCTGAGTTCAAATCCCAGCAACCACATGATGGCTCAAAACCATCAGTAATGAGATCTGATGCCCTCTTCTGGGGTGTCTGAAGACAACTACAATGTACTTACATATAATAAATCTTTTTAAAAAGGGGGAGGGGGGTTGGAGAGATGGCTCAGCGGTTCCAAAGGTCCTGAGTTCAAATCCCAGCAACCACATGATGGCTCACAACCATCCATAATGAGATCTGATGCCCTTTTCTGGTGCATCTGAAGACAGCTACAGTGTACTTAGATATAATAATAAATCTTTTTAAAAAAAAAAGAAGAAAAGAAAAAAGGAAGGCATTCAAAATCGATTACAAATGCAGGGTCATGCCGGGCGTGGTGGCGCACGCCTTTAATCCCAGCACTCGGGAGGCAGAGGCAGGCGGATTTCTGAGTTCGAGGCCAGCCTGGTCTACAAAGTGAGTTCCAGGACAGCCAGGGCTATACAGAGAAACCCTGTCTCGAAAAACCAAAAAAAAAAAAAAAAAATGCAGGGTCATTTGTTAGGGATGGAGGTTAAGAAGGCCTGAATATAGGGAGAAAGGATGCATTCCTGGGAGGTGTCTTAGTTGGATGGAAATAGTGGGAAAGAGAAACAGCCACTAAGCAGCAGTATGTGGGATGAGCAGAGCTCTCCCAGCAAGTAGTGTTAATAAAGATGCTCAAAGGATGCCTTGGGATGGGATGCTGGGAGGGGCCGCTGGGTCTTTACTGTCCTCTCTCCCTTCCCTCCAGTGCTTCCATTCAGGAAAGTCCCAAGGGCTCCCTTAGTCCTAGACACTCTTGAAAGGGTGTGACTTGTTTAATTATCAATTTCTTAATAAAGTTGTAAATTGAACACTTCCTGTTCTTGTGGCTTCTTTGGCTCACTGGCTACAAACACATCAGACACTGCATTAGCAGAACCAGAGCTCTTAAGTCAGGATAGGTGTTGCCTCTCAAAGTGGCTTATTTCAGGTCCGCCAAGTCCAACTTTCTTGAATCATCAGGAGTTCAACTTTGTTCCTGGCTAGAATGTAAACATTTCACAAATATTATTTGTCATACTTTTATCCTGCTTCACACCCTGATGGCTTTTCAATACATGTTAAAGTTGTTGGGTACGGTGGCACACACCTTTAATCCCAACTCTCAGGGAGACAGAAGCAAGAGGATCTCTACATTTGAGGCCAGGGTGAGCTACACTGGGTTCTAGGCCAAACTAGGCTACATGGTGAGATCCTGTCTCAAAACCTATTGCGCAAGTTCCATCCCTAGTTTCTGTGTTATGAAAAGAGTCAGTGACCTACCTAAGGTCCAAGGGGAAGAGTCCCTGAATTCTTACATTTTGGCATTTATACTAAACTGTTTACAACTAGTACAGCTGTATGCAGCTGACATTTCTGAGGACTAACAAGTTTGACCTTAACCAGGCATGATGGCACTTGTCCTGTGGTGCTGACTGAAAAGACCCAGGGTCCGAGGCTGAAGTAAGGATCACTTTAGGAGAGCGTGGACAACAGAGTTTTGGGGGTTGTTTTGTTTGGGGTGGGGGGGTCGAGACAGGGTTTCTCTGTGTGGCCCTGGATGTCCTGGAACTCACTCTGTAGACGGGGCTGGCCTCGAACTCAGACATCCGCTTGCCTCTGCCTCCCAAGTGCTAAAGGCATGCACCACCACTGCCCAGCTGTTTTGGTTCTTTTTAAAAAATAAAGTCAAAGCCGCTGGGGTGAGGCGGTTCAATGGTGAAACGAGCGGCCATGAACCTGACAGCTGTGTGTCCCACATTGGAAGGAGCAAATCAATCCCAGCCTGGACACATGCCAAAGCAGACTCCTATCCTCATCAGGACCAGGTTACCCCAGTGCTCCTAGGAGGGGGGGCTCCCAGCAGTAAGGTGATTTGGAGACAAGGTGTCATTCTGGGCCTGAGCTGACGGTTTATCCGTGTTCGCTGGAGAGCAGGCCTGGGCCTCAGGAGTGATTTTCACATGTGCATTCCCAGTCCTGTTTTGTTTTGAGACAAAGACTTACTCTGTTGCTCTGGTTGGCCTAGAACTCATTTCATACAAGAGGACTGGGCTCAAAAAAGTCCTCCTGCCTCAGCATCCTGAATGCTGGGACTGCACTTATGCCTGACTAAAAGTATGTTTTTGTTTTTGTGGTTTTGCTTTGTTTTTTGAGATCTTATTTTTATTTTGTGTGTCTGTCTAGATGTTTTGCCTGCATTTATGTATGTGCATCACATGCATACAGTGCCCTCGGAGGCCAGAAGAGGGCGTCAAAGACCCTTTGGAACTGGAGTTGCAGGCCTTTGATTGCTACCAGGGTTTTGTCATTTTGATTTGAAGCTTATTTTAGCTTGTTTTAGTTTTGTTTTTGAAACAGGGCTTCTCTGTTGTAGCCCTGACTGGCCTCAGGCTTAGAAATCCGCCTGCCTTTGTCTGTGCTGGGATTAAAGGCATGAGCCACCCACTACCACCACCCAGCCTTACTTTTAGCTTTTAATATAAAGGAGGCAAACCATATTGTTTTCCTTTATAAACTCTGAGATTTCCTAGAAGTGCAGTCAGTGTACTTAGAAGTAGGCTGATCCCTACTGGTGTTTGTATTCTGACTCCCTAGACCTGTGAACATTTGACTTTAGAAACTGCAGAAGTCTGCCCAGGGTTCCTCTAGGTGAGATCACACATAAAAGGAAAAAAAAGCGCCTTGGCACTGGGACGTGTTTAGAGCCTCATCTGCTCTCTAGGTCTCTTTCTCCTCCTTTCCTTTTTCTTCCTTTCACAATCTATCCAGCCCAGGCTGCCCTTGAACTATTGGCAGTCCTGCCTTAGCCCCAAGTCCTGGGATTACAACAGAAGCCACCAAACCTGGCTTTCCAGACAGTAGCCACCATAGCTGGCTCTCCAGATAGCCTCTTTCTTTTTTTTTTTTTTTTTTTTTTTGTAAATGGCTATTTTACTTCAGAGGTCCACTTCTCTTTACAAGTAGACCCTTTGGCCAAGTGTGATGGCACACCCTTATAATCACTCTGGAGGCAGAGGTAGACAGAAGTCCTGAGTTCCAGGCCTTCCTGGTCTACATGACAAGCTTCAGAACCATCAAGACTGCATATAGACCCTCATCTAAAACAACACCAGCCAAGTGCAGATGTGTGTCATATGCTCGTGGTCCTCACTCACTGTTACAGTTCTGTCACTGCCTATGTGGTGTAGATGGTGGGCAATGAGACAAGAGTAAGACCAAGAAAGGTGAGGGAGGGCACCCTGCTCTCTGAAACAGAGGGCCTAGAGAAGCTGAGCTGAATATAAAACTGTAAGATAGTGTCACATACCTCAGTACATTCTTTAATGCACTTAAAATGTGCCTATCTCAGGCTGTAGAGACGGTTCCTTCTGTGGGTCAGCTGCTGGCTGGACAGTTGGGTCAGCCAGAGTTCAGATCCCCAGAGTCCGGTCAAATGCGGGCAGACGGGTCGGGGGGCTCAGTGGCCCACCTGTAATTCTAGTTGTTGGAAGGCAGAGCTCTCAAAGCAGGCTGGCGAGCCAGGGTGCCACACTGGTGAGCTCGGTGAGACCCTGCCCCAGAGGACAAGGTGGAGAGCGTTAATACTGTAGTGTCAGATTTCTACACATTTGAACAAGCAGGCACACATGTACACTACACACAAAACATGCAAAAAGAAACTAGCTTATCTTTGTAATCTAAGGAACTTTATAAATGCAGTCAGTTTGTTAATATCCACCCCTGTGGAGTCAACTAACCACTAGGGGGAAGTATTCAGAAAAGCCCCCCTATCCCCCCAGACCCATCATCTCTTACTAACACAGTATAACCGCTGTTTCCATAACTACACGGTATCTGGATTGTAAGTTGTCAAGAGATGATCAAAGGTGTGCACGGAAAGGGGCTGAGATGAGGTTCAGTGGGCAGCGAGCTTCTTTAGCATGCACAGCTCTCTGGACTCAGTCTCCAGCTCGGCAGGAACCAGGTGTGGTAGGACAGGCCTGAGGCTCAAGGTCATCCTGACCATGACAATGAATTTGATATTCTTTTTTTTTTTTTTTTTTTTTTTTGGTTTTTGAGACAGGGTTTCTCTGTGTAGCCCTGGCTGTCCTGGCACTCACTTTGTAGACCAGGCTGGCCTCGAACTCAGAAATCCGCCTGCCTCTGCCTCCCGAGTGCTGGGATTAAAGGCGTGCGCCACCACGCCCGGCTGAATTTGATATTCTATTCATCGGTAAAGCTCGTGCCTTTTAACCCCAGCACTTGGAGGCAGACTCAGCAGGATGTGAATTCAAGGCCAGCCAGTTATATATAATGAGACTCTGCCTGAAAAAAAACCAACTTTCCGTCCTTACGTTCAGTTTTAAATAATCTAACTTTTCTTCCATTGTTCTGTGGGGTTTGCTCCCTTGATGTTGGTAGGTGGGTTGGTTGGATAGTGAAAACATGCCAGGGAAATATGTTACCACGCTATAACCCCAGCCCCATCAGATGCTGATTTGCAATTTAAATTACATTTATTTGTTTGTTTGTTTATTTGTTTGAGGTACAATTCCAGAGTGAAGGTCGGGACAACTTGTGAGAGTTGGTTCTCCTACCATTTGAATCCTAGGGATTGAATTCAAGTTATCAGGCTTGGAGACAGGTGCCTTTACCCCATCAGATACTAAGTACTCATTCTGTGCACAGCGCTCGAGAGCGCACTTCGGGGTACATGCAGCTTAGGGGATGACTCAGTGATCGATGGCTAAGTAGAGATACAGTCAGGACAGAGAGAGCCTTCACTAGGGTGGCACGGGGGCACCCGATCGTTCGTTCCTTCATTCTCTCATCAAACATTAAGCGGGTTTTTTCACGGACTCTTGGGAGCTCTGCAGGGTGTTTCTATGAATCACTAACCTACGTGTTCCTCTCATGGGACAAGCGGAGGAAGCTGAGTAAACTTGGTCGCGTGCTGTGGGATGATGGGGGTAAAAGGTAGCTATGATGACTTGGAAGAGACTTGGATTAGGTAGCCCTCGAGCCTGCAGCTCTGGGGCAGTCATGTGCGAGGCTGCGTACAGAGCATGCATGGTGAGTCCTGTGCCCGGTTGGCTCCACGGGGCTGGGACCTGTGTGGGCCACTGCAGGTGTGTAAGCTGAGAAAAGGAGTAATGGGAATGGCGTTTCTTTGGGAGGAGCTTGTTTTAAAGGGGTACTCTTGAGACAGGGGACAGATTTTAAGAGAAAGGACAGATGCAGAGGGACCTTTGTCTGTTCTCAACTGAGAGGTGAAGTAGCCTTTCCCAGTCAAGTCACTGGTTGCTCCTCAGTACTTCAAGCACTGCAGGGGCATTCTCAGTGGGCAGCCTAGTGTGATGGCATGCAAAGAGGGATTAAATGGGAAAAACCAAAATCAGGTGGTGATTGCCTGAAAGAGGCACTGTGAGGGGACTCTCTGGGTGGAAGAGGGGGTGTGTAGAAGGGAGGGCGGGGGGAGCGCACTAAACAGAAGGCCGAGCAGTTAGAAGCTTTTACTTGCACGTCACAAATCTTTTTCCAAGTAAACAGAAATCCCCGGAAGCTAACGGCACTGGGACCAGACAGACACGTGTTCTCCTCACTCTGTTCTCTCCTTGAAGGAATGAGCCTTGGGTTTTCCCTCCTTTTATATATGCGAGCTTCCTGCAAAATGGCGTGTTAGGTGGGAAACGTAGATTTCATCCAGTTGACCAGAGTTCCTTGTAATTCTGGTTCCAGCAGGGCATAAATTGGGTGTGGTGGTTGTGCCTTTAATCCTGGTGCTCAGAAAGTGGAGATATGCCAACTCTAAAATCTAAGGCCATCCTTGGTTATTTGGCAAGTTAAGGCCAGCCTATGGAAGCATTCAAGTGGTGCTGCTTAGACAAGACGGAACTGCTTTTGGAGTTGGGCGAACTGTGCAACCGTTACTTCTGTGATGGTTGAATGGTTCTTATACCTGACCTAGCTCCAGAGACTCTGGGAAAGCTATAGAGATGCATTTTCAGTGAGGCCTTGGGTTCAATCTGCAGAGGCAAACAGAAATAGTTCGGGTAAATATTGTCCATCCTTTACCTTCTTTAGAGTCGGAACCCAGGCTCTGGTGCCCAGCAGGCCGTGCTGTGCCCTCAAGGTCCACCAGCCTTACTCATACCCACCCTTCTAACAAGTCCCCTCCTCCCTGCCTCTTTCCCATGTTATTTTAGACTTGTTTTCTGTGTATGGAATGTTTGGTGCATGTATGTGTGTGTCGCTTTCATGCCTGGTGTCCGTCAGATCCCTTAGAACTGGAGTTACAGAAGCTTGTGAGCTGTGGCTAGCTTTGAACCGAACCTCTGCAAGAGCAGCCAGCTCTCATAACCACTGAGTCATCTTTCCACGCCCTCCTCCCCTCTTCTCCTCATGTTGAGGCAGCGGTCTCACTATGTAGCTCGGGCTAGCCCAGAGCTTTACTCTCCCTTGTGAGCCTCCCATATTGCAGGCCTATGTCACCGTGCTCAGCTCAATTCTTCAAAAAATTAAAAAAATTTTTTTGAGACAGGGTTTCTCTGTGGCCCTGGCTGTCCTGGAACTCACTCTGTAGACCAGGCTGGCCTCTGTCTCATAGATCTGCATACCTGTCTTGAAACCCTGTCTTGAAAGAAACAAAAACAAAACCCAAGAATGTCAGGTATCTTGTAAGTATATTAATTACACTTCTAATTAATATCTTAGATAAGCTGAGCTACTTCCTAATAAAGTTAATTATATTTTTAAAGTTTGGGCACTGAATCAGGGAGGTGGCTCAGCGTATAAAACCACTTGCCCTGGGAACCTGAATTCCTGAGCTTGCTGCCTGGACCCAGATGAAAAGGCAGATGTGAGGATTGCACATGCAATCTTAGCGAGGTGGGAAGTGGAGACAGGAGAGCTCTTCCTCTCCAGCTGGCCTGCCTTGTAGGGGGAAGGAGATAACTGACCCCAAAAGGTTGTCTTCTGACTTCACAAGCATGACCTCTGTACTCGTGCCCTTGTGTGAGCGTGCATATTCACTGGGTAGCCCAAAGCAGGCTGTGTACCCAGGCATGTGTCAAGTCCTGGGTTTCACACACACACACCCCACACAGAATTGCCACTTGGAAATTCAAGCTTACACTTGATGCTCTCACATTTCTGCTGGAAAGGAGGGTTCCGCTAGGCCTTCTAGGATCTGATAAGGCAGGAAATGGAGTTGGGGAAAGGCAGCAGGCTCTGTGGGGCACTGACTGCCGTTCATCGGCAGATGGGCACTTTACCTTGTTAATGGCCACGGAGAGGCCTGTGGTGTGCAGCAATTCTCCAGCGGGACGGCTGCCATCT
Source organism: Mus caroli (assembly GCF_978045245.1). Taxonomy (NCBI): domain Eukaryota; kingdom Metazoa; phylum Chordata; class Mammalia; order Rodentia; family Muridae; genus Mus; species Mus caroli. Next base: position 47,920,272 of record NW_028227273.1, read on the forward strand.
GTTTGGGTCGTAAGGTATCTGTCCCTGCTGTGCTGACACACATGTACCTGTAGTCCTGCTACTAGGAGGCTGCTAGGGAGATCACTTGAGCAAAAACTCCATCTCAACAAAGAAAGCTGAGATTTCCCCCCCTTAGTCTCCCACAGATCAGGCTCAGTGCCTTCCACAAGCACATGCTGGGGACTGTGGGATAGATTCTGCTTCTTTTCCTCAGAGGTCTGAAATGCTAACTTTACCATCTTTCTTATATTTAGACATTTTTTACATTTTATTTTTATTTTCAAATATTTTAATGCATTTATTTTGCTGCACACACTAGGGAAGTCAAGATAACAGGCAGGAGTCCTCTACCTACCACGTAAGTCTTGGGGATCAAACTCGTATCTTCAAGCTTTCCTGCACCTCTGTCTGCTGAGCCAATTCACTGTCCCGTGGCTTTTAGATTTCTTTGCTTATTTTGAGGTAGGGCCTTACTATGTGTGTGTGTGTGTGTGTGTCTGTCTGTCTGTCTGTCTGCAGAAGAACATCTGTCAGAGGCAAGGAGGCAGGTGGATTCAACTCTTTAAGTCAGCGTAGGTCTCAGGTGTGAGGCTGACTGAGCAGTTCAAGCTCACACACGCAGCTCTCTCCCGTGACCTTTCTGTTGGAAAGGAGAGCTTATTGTGGCAGGCGTAATGAAGCAAGAGACTTTTCCTGGTGCTAATGAACTCAGCTCTGCGTGTACAATAAGGCTTGAGGTGTGGGTACATCAATCAGAAGTCTTTGTAAAAGCACGTGTGACATCCTGCATAAAGATGGGCTCTGTAGCTCTGTAAATTGTCAGGTTAGTGACAAGGGCCTGAGAGAGGGTCTGCTCTGCCCGAAGCCACACTGAGAGAGGGTCTGCTCTGCCCGAAGCCACACCTGGTGCAGTGGTTACTAGACTCTTCACTAAGCACGTCTGCTCCCAGCCTTCTGCATCAAAAGCAGGTTTTGCATCCCTTCCTTTGATGGAGCTAGCCTGGGTGTTTAACATGCCTGGCTCCCCCAGTGCTTCTGTGTGGCGTATAAGGTCTAACCCCACAGCCCTGGGTGGACTGGCACTCCCTGTGTGGTACACACAGCCTTGAGCTCTCAGCAGTGCCTCAGCCTCTAGAGTGCTGGGATTAAAGGTCCAGCCAGTGGGCTCAGCCTGTTGTTACTTTATTTATGGCAGATGATTGATTGCCTTGTGACACAGGCCTGCCTTGAACTCAGAACCCTTCCTTGGCCTGCTACACTACAAGCATGCTAAATCATTTTAAACCTTTTAAAAGTCCTCTCATGTTTTTTTCTTTAAAAATTGATTTCACCACTGGGCAGTGGTGGCACACACCTTTAATTCCAGCACTTGGGAGGCAGAGACAGGCAGATTTCTGAGTTCCAGGACAGTCAGGGCTAAACAGAGAAACCCTGTCTCAAAAACAAACAAACAAACAAACAAAAACCAAAAATGGGTGTGGTGGCGCACGCCTTTAATCCCAACACTTGGAAGGCAGAGGCAGGCGGATTTTTTAGTTCAAGGCCAGCCTGGTCTACAAAGTGAGTTCCAGGACAGCCAGGGCTTCAGAGAAACCCTGTCTTGAAAAAACAAAAAAAAAAAAAAGTTTTTGCTGTCGCACATTGACCTTGAGTGCCCTTAGGAAGGGGAGTCCTGGCAACTCCTTTGTCTGTTAACATTGTTGGTTGTTTTCATAGGGCTGTTTTCCTTGGAACATGCTGCAAACCCAAAATATTTTACATGTTAGTCATTGACAGAGAGCAGTGGGCTTGAAGAGTGTGCACAGCCTCCCTAAGCCTCCCTTAGCCACAGCAAGCACTGCTGTGTACAGCTGCCCCATTCCCAGCCTCTCCCCTCCAAGGCTGGGGTCCAGCCTAGACTGCCCTCCAACTCCTTATCTTCCCAAGCCCTAGAATTCAATCTTTTTAATTTTTTCCATTTTATGTAGATGGTGAGATGTTTTGCTTGCATATATTTCTGTGACCCATGCACGTACAGCACCCACAGAGTTCAAAGGGGATCCTCGGGCCCCTGGAACTGAAGTTGCAGATGGGTGGGAGCTGCGGATTGAATCAGGGTCCTCTGGGGGAGCAGCTGGTGCTCTTTGCCCTCGAGCACCTAATTAATTTTGTGTGTCTGTGCGTATAGTGTGTGGGCGTGTGCAGAGCTCAGAGGATGCTGTCAGGCGCATTCCTCTCAGTCTCAGTCTTATTTTTTTTTTTTAAAGATTTATTTATTTATTATATGTAAGTACACTGTAGCTGTCTTCAGACATTCCAGAAGAGGGCGCCAGATCTCGTTGCGGATGGTTGTGAGCCACCATGTGGTTGCTGGGATTTGAACTCTGGACCTTCGGAAGAGCAGTCGGGTGCTCTTACCCACTGAGCCATCTCACCAGCCCAGTCTTATTTTTTTGAGGCAGGCTCTCAGTGAAACTTGGAGCTCACCATTTTGGCTAGGCTGGCTGGCCAACAAACTCCTGTCTGTCCGCCTGTGTCTGCTGTTGTTTCTGTCTTACATAGCTTCCAGAGATTTGAATTCAAATACTATTGCTTTTACAGCAAGTATTCTTCCATCCTGAACCACCTCCCCAGTCCTGGCACTGTCTTAACTTACGTTTTGATGGTGTTTCAGTGAACTTTAGGCCTTGGTGGGGCTGCTGGGAGAAAGTTCCCTCCCTTTTGTCTACTTACATGACAGCATGGACAAGTGACAAGTGACAGCATGGACAAGTGACAAGTGACAGCATGGACAAGTGTCCTTTTTTTTTTTTTTTTTAAGTAGAAAAACTGGAGCTAATGTGATAACTCATTTAGGAAGCCTGTAAACTGGGTTTCATTACCCAGGACCAGGTCAGAAGAAAACTGATTCCCTCAGGTTGTCTCCTGACGCTCACGTATTCACTGAGGCACTGGTTTATGTGTGTATGTGGTGTACGCAGGCACTCTCGCAACTCTTGCACACACACACACACACACACTCACACACAATAAGTAAATATAATAGAAAAACTTAGATATGATAACAGCTAAGATTTATTGCTTTTATTATATTTAAGGCATTCTCCAAAATAAATGAGCCTTGTCTCCTGTGGGTCCCCAGCCTCTACACAGCCTTCCCAGATACTGTTCTTTCACTATTGGTCAGTCTGCTGCCCACGTGTGGTTCATTCTTTTTGCTGACATGCGTAATATATTAGCCTTATTACTATCCCTCTTGATTTCAAACAGGGTTTACTTTTTGGTTTTTAAAATTGTTTTTGTTGTTACTCGTTTTTGAGACAGGGTCTCTCTGTGTAGCACTGCCTACCCTAGAACTCTCTGTGTAAACCAAATTGGACATGAAATCTACCTGCTTCTGCCTCCTGAGAGCAAGGATTAAAGGCATACGTCAGTCACCACACATGGCTGAAATTGTTCTTGAAGCAAGGTTTCATTCTGTATCCCTGTCTAGCCTGGAACTCACTCTGTAGGCCAGGCTGGCCTGAAATGTACTGTGATGCTCCTGCCTCTGCCTCTGAGTTATTGGAATTACTGTGTGTGCCACCATACCCAGGCAGGACTTAATTTTAAAGGCCTGCAGACTGCACTTGATCTGGAATCACCTTTTGAGCTTTTGAGGGATTTTACAATATGTTCCTCTGCTGAAGGCCTTTAGCTGGGTAACACAGTGCGCATGTATGGGTTTAACTGAACAGTAGCTGCAAAGCCAGAGCCAGGCACATTGAGTCCTCCTCCTGTGTGTGATGCATATGTGTCTATGTGTTTGAATGTGTCTCAGGGGATAACCTTGGGTGTCAGTCCTTGACAGTGGCTCTTTCTGTTCACTACTGTGAACATTGGCTGGCCACGAACTTCTGGCCATTCTCCTGTCTCTGCTCCCCAAGTCCCCAGGGAGACAGTGGGAGTCCAAATGTATACAGCTCTGTCTAGTTTTCATGAGAGATCTGGGGGGTTCAAACTCAGGGCATTAGTCTTGTAGGTAAGCACCTTACTTACTGTCTAAGTGACTCTTCTAGTACAGTGAAGAGACTATGATCAGCCCTCTACCCCAACCCTAGACAGGGTTTCTTTGTGTAGCCCTGGCTATCCTTGAACTCGTTGAGAATCAGGTTAGCCTCGAACTCAGTGATTTGCTTGCCACTGCCTCCCAAGTGCTGCATGGGAGTAAAGAAAGCTTTGAATTTCTTGCTCACAGTTTCAGAGGCTTAGTCCACTATCATCTTGGCAAGGAGCATGGCAGAGCTCAGTGGTGTGGGAATAGTTACTGAGAGCTACTTCCTAGTGCACAGGCCAAGAGACCACCAGGGCCAATGTGAAACCTCAAAGCCCACCTCCAGTGACACAATTCGTCCAACAAGGCCACACCTCCTAGCCCTTGTGATTTTTTTCAAATAGTGCTACTCCCTGGTGAGCCTATGGAGGCTGTTCTTCAAACCCTCACATCCACCAGTCTTCTTTCCTGCCCAGACACCTTCAGCTTCCTTTCTCCTGCAGACTACAGCTGAAAACATCATCATGTTCTTTTCTAATCCAGTGAGCTTGAGGTAGAGTACGGTGGAGAAGACCAGTTACTGGACAGTGATCATTGATGTCCTTAGTGGTTTACGTAAAGCACCGCCTGTTTCCCCAGCTCATGTCACGCTCCCTGGAACAGAGTGACCTGGAGGAACAGCTGAGACAGTGAGCCGCTGCCCTTACCAACCCGCTCACTGCTCACTGCGCATAGGCTTCCTACAGTCTTGCTTGCTTCATCCCTTCAGGGGCTGTTGTGGCTACCATCCGCGAGACAGCTCCGCTCTTCATCCCTACTGATGTCAGAGTGCTTAGTCCAGGAAGATGCTCATAACCTGGGAAAGTCAGGAGAAAGGGGCCGGGAAGTCTAACCGCTTTCATGCTGCAGATGTCTTGTTATGTTATTCCTAAAACACAAAAATGTTACTCATTCTGTAAGTAGTGGATATTGCCCAACAAGCTCGCTGATTTGGGTGCCCACTGGAAACTGTTTATTAAATGCAGTAGGTAAAGTTTTCAGTCTTGCTTTTTGTTCTACCAAATATGCATCATGTTTCCCTTTTTTCTCCCTTGAATCAGATTCTCAATATCTATATAGCCCTGTCTGGCCTAGAGCTTGCTTTGTAGACAAAGCTGGTCTCTAACTCATAGAGAACCTCCTGCTCTCTGCCTCTGGCTCAGGAGTGCTGTGATCAATGGCTTGTGCCACCAAGACCTGCTAGGTTTTCTGCCTTCATTACATGCCGTGGCATACTGGTTTGACGTCCAAAGCCCCTCGTGTAGTACCTGACACACAATTGGAGCTGAATATTCTTATATCACTGGACGGCCTGATTACTGACGGAATTAGAAGCAGCCAAGAAGCCTTCCATTTCCTAAGCTCTTCATCACAGTCAAGGAAGAAACACCCCTCTCTTCTCACTCTTGGGGGACTCTGGTTTCATAGTTCATGCTGATTAGCTCCGTAGCTGTTCCAGTTACACTCACCTGCATGCATGTTCTGATACGCGGTACACCTTGGTTGGGGTTTGAGGTTGGAAGGGACCAGCTCTCTCCTCCCACCATGGAGGTTTCAGAGCGAGAGCCGCACCAAGGTTCCTGTTTTGTTTCTTTAAGACAAACTCTTTCTCAGTCCAAGCCGAACTGAAACTTACTAGGTAGCCCTGGCTGGCCTCAAATTCTAGACAAGTCTCCTGCCTCAGCCTCCCAAGGGCTGGGATTATAGACAGGAGCATACATCACCACATCTAGCTCCTGGTATTTTCCTTTAAAGTGATGATGATGATGATGATGATGATTGAAACCTCAGGGGTAGGAGGGCTGAGGAGATGGCCCAGTGGGTACTAGCTAGCACTTACTGTGTAAGCATGAGAATGTGAGATGAAGTCTCCAGCACACAAGTAAAAGGTTGGGTGTGGCTATGTGTGCCTGTAACCCAAGTGTGCTAGGGTGGAGATAGGCAGATCCTAGAAGCTCCTGAGGTAGAGAGAAGTCAAGGCCAGTCCAGAAGCTTGCTAGCCAGCCATCCTAGCAGAAATAGCAAGCTATTCTGGTGTGAGGCTGTCCTAGCCATGACACGGTGAGGAAGGCAGAGCGAGACTGTCCTCTAGTTTCTGTGTACTCACAGGAGTGCACGCCCAAGTGCTCACACCCACAGAGATGGATAAGATACTAAACACATTATAAAAACACTGCAGGATATTGGTGCTTTATCTGCCTACGCAAGAAACAGTTTAAAATTGGGAACTGTAGGGCTAGTCTAACAGCTCGGGATAGGCACTTACTGCCAAGCTTGAAGACTGGAGCTCTGTCTCCTCCATTCATATTGTAGAAAGAGATAACTGATGCTAGAAGCTGCCCTCTGACCTTTGCATTGGCGTGGCATGCACCTAACTACACACACATTCATGCACAAATAAATTAATGTAATTTTCTGTCTCTTTGGACATAATACATGAAACAGTGGATTTTAGACACTGCATGTGAGGCTGCCCAGATTACAGATCCCTGAGAGGGGAAGTTAGTGATGAACTTTTAAGTGGCCAGCCTACTGTGAGGCCATGGCACACAGTGGGGCAGCAAGAGGGTGCTGCACAGAGAACACACTCTGGAAACCTACAGTGCCCCTTTCTTCAAGTGATTTAAGGGGGTGAGGGTGGGGAGGAAGTTCCCGGGGACTGGCATGAACCTCTTAAGCTCCTAAGGCAAATGGACAAATGCTCTACTGCTGAGTAGTCCGTCCATCCCTATCTTAGTCTTAGGAACGACCCAAAAGGAATACAGCCAGCTGCCCTTGACACTCACTCACTCCTAACACATGGAATTCATAGGACAGCAAGTGAAGTACTCAGAGGAGTCCCAGTCTCGATTGGAATTAAGTTAGCCCTGTATTAAAAATTAACAGGCCGGGCGTGGTGGCGCACGCCTTTAATCCCAGCACTCGGGAGGCAGAGGCAGGTGGATTTCTGAGTTCGAGGCCAGCCTGGTCTACAAAGTGAGTTCCAGGACAGACAGGGCTACACAGAGAAACCCTGTCTCGAAAAACAAAAACAAAAACAAACAAAAAAAAATTAACAAGGTGAGATGGCTCAGAGGTTAAGGTACCTGCCTCCACTCCCCAGGACCCTCCCAGTGGAGAAGACAGTGGATTCTCACAAGCTGTCCCCTTCCTGAACTTGTAAGTTATTATTATGAAAACTTTAAAGTAATTATTAATAAAAGTAATAAGATAAATACTAATAAAATAAAATTAAGACAGCGTGAGCTGGGACTGTGGCTCGGAGAGTGATTAACTCGTGTACATAAAACCCTGAGTAGGTTCCCCAGCGCCATGTAACCCAGGGACGGAGGTGCACACCCGTGATCCCAGCGCTTGGGAGGTGGGGGCAGAAGGATCCGTTCAAGACCATCCTCAGCGTCATAGCCAATTCCAGGCCAGTCTAGTTTGCCTCAGATCCTGTCCAAAAGGGGTGTGAAATGCCTCAGTAGGTAAAGGTGCCTCTTGATCTCCAGTGTAAGCCTGAGGACCTGAGACTGATGCCTGAACCTACTTACGGGAGGGAGGGATGAGCTCAGGCATCCTCTACCTCCACAGTGTGCTCCGCCCACACGTTTCTAGAGACATCAGGCACACATGCAGGTTTTTTGTTTGTTTGTTTTTTGTTTTTTTTTTTTCCAAGACAGGGTTTCTCTGTGTAGCCCTGGCTGTCCTGGAACTCATTTTGTAGACCAGGCTGCCTCGAACTCAGAAATCAGCCTGTCTCTGCCTCCCGAGTGCTGGGATGAAAGGCATGCGCCACCACCGACACACATGTAGTTTTAAATGTGAAAGCAGAGCAGGGTGTGGCGGTGTACAATTTTAGTCCCACCCAGAACTCTGGAGGCAGAAGCAGAGGCAGAGACAGGAGGATGTCTGAGTCCGAGGCCAGCCTGGTCTACACAGTGAATTCCAGTACAGCCAGAGTTCCACAGAGAAACCATGTCTCAAAAAGACAAAAACAGACAAACACAATTTAAAAGCAGGCAGGCATGGTAGTGCATGCCTTTAATCCTACCACTCTAGAAGCAGAAATAAGCAGATCTCTGCGAGTTCAAAACCAGCCTGATCTACATAGTGAATTCCAGGACCCTATCTTAAAAGACAAGCACCCAAGATTTAAAAGGATCAAAATGTTTTTTAGTAAATCACTGCATCCTAAACCAAAAGACATCTGTATGGAGAAAGAGTGCCCAGCCTGGGGATGCAGAGGTGGCTTAATGCTCACACGCACTGGTTGCTCTTTAGAGGACCCAGGGTTAGTTCTCCGCACCCATGTGATGACTCCCAACACCTGTAACTTCCAAAGACCAGACGCCCCTTCCAGCCTCCTGTGGTGCTGGGTATTCATAACAAGCAAAATTCAGGCAAAACACTATACACAAAAAGACTTTCTTAATTAAAAAATATTCAGTAGCTGCTAGTATAAATTTAACATGTACAGATGTGAGGCCCACTGTGCTGGCCCTTGTCTGTTCCCATCTACTCAGGAGGCTGAGGCAGGAGAATGTCTGTGAATTCAAGGCCACTCTGAGCTACAGAGTTTCAGGACAGCCAGGGCTACACAGAGAAACTATCTTGAAAAAAAAAACAAAAAAAGAAGCAGAAGAAGAAGAGGAGGAGGAGGGTGGGGGAGAGAAGGGGGGAGGGGGAGGAGGAGAAGAAGAAGAAAAGAAGAAGAGGAGGGTGGGGGAGAGGAAGAGGAGGGGAGGAGGAGGAGGAGAAAGAGAAGAAGAAGAAGAAGAAGGAGCAGCAGCAGCATTAGCATTTGTCTGGCATCCAGTCGAGAATGAAGAGCGATCAGAGCACTAAGAATGAGCAGGCCTTAAGTGGTGGACTTTGTGGCGGAAACGGTTACCACTATTTTACATAAGCTTAAACCATGAGAGGAGAGGCCTGGGACACAGCTCATTGATAGCGCATGCGTAGAAATCTGAGGTCATGGTTGTTTCTGTCTGCAGCACCGCAGACAGGCGAGACCACAGAGGGGAAATGAAATACAGTAAATCAGGATTTAACAAAAGACCCAGTGTAAGCACAGACCTGAGTTCCAGCCTCCACCATCTCTGAAAAGCTGAGCCCAGGTCCTTACACTGTAGCTACAACCCTAGAAAGGCAGAGACAACAGATCCCTGCTGTCTTGGCCAGCCAGCCTGACTATTCAACAAGCCTTAGGACAGTGACCATGCTGTCATAAAAAAGAAAAGGGAAAGGAAAGGAAAGGAAAGGAAAGGAAAGGAAAGGAAAGGAAAGGAAAGGAAAGGAAAGGAGAAGCAAAAGCAAGGCATAACACAGTATCTGAGAAACAACACCTAAGGTTATCTTCTGTCCACACACACAGACACACCCCAGGAGAACACCCACACACAGTTCTAAACTTGTAGACGTGAAAACAGTGTTTGAAAAAGCGGGGGGGGGGGGGGGGGGGGGGCAACAGAGGGCCAGGACTGTCGCACACCTGGCAGAATGCCCGTGGGGTCCATCCCCAGTAACACGTGAGCCAGATGTGGAAGTGCACACCTGTATTCCCAGCTCTTCAGAAGGGGAAGCAGCCTGGTCTATAGGACACTCGTATCAAACAGAGAGAAGGAAGGAAAAGGAAGGAAATAAACAAGAGAAACCTGCGTGAATCTAGTACATGAGATGCTGCAAAAGATGACATGACACAGGGTCTTAAATTTGATTCCCTGGCCCCACCCAAAACAAAACAACTACAAACAAAACAAAACAACAAAACCCAAAACCGGACAGGGCAAAATAAGGGAAGGGGGCAGTCCCGCTCTCCTTTAGGTTGCAGAGTTCACAGGAGAAGAGGTTGAAATTCCGTTTTGTAGCCTTCCAAGATCATGCATTGCCTGTCAGCCCCTCACCCCACCCTTGAAAATAACTAAAAAAAAAAAAAAGAAAACAAGGAAGATTCCAGAGTGTGCCCACCTGAGAGGATCCAGGGATGGCGCCACACGGTGGGAGGTGAGAACCAACTCACACACAACACACCCACGATAAACAAGTACCTTAGCTGATGGGAATTTTAACTGGAGAGCTGGAGAGAAAGCGCAGCACTGAGGGCTTTGCTGCTCTTTCAGGGGACATAGGTTCAAGTCCCAGCGCCTACTTGGCAGATCATCTGTGTCTCCAGTTCCAAGGGGTCCAACATTCTCTCTGGCCTCCTCAGGCACCAGGCACACGTGTGACACACATACAGACTTGCAAACACTCATACACATAAAATAAAAATAGGACTGGAGAGATGGCTCAGTGGTTAAGAGCATCCACTGCTCTTCCGAAGGTCCTGAGTTCAAATCCCAGCAACCAAATGGTGGCTCACAACCATCCGTAATGAGATCTGACACCCTCTTCTGGTGTGTCTGAAGACAGCTACAGTGTACTTAGATATAATAATAAATAAATCTTTAAAAAATAATAATAAAATAAAAATAAATCTTTTGGGGGGGGGAGTTGAGACAGGGTTTCTCTGTGTAGCCCTGGCTGTCCTGGAACTCATTCTGTAGACCAGGCTGGCCTCAAACTCAGAAATCCACCTGCCTCTGCCTCCCAAGTGCTGGGATTAAAGGCGTGCGCCACCATCGCATAAAAATAAATCTTGATTTAAATTGGGGGGAAAGCTTTTTTGTTTTCTTTTTATTGTGGGGAGTACACGTGTAGTGTGGTCAGAGGACAACTTTATAGACATAGTTTTCCCTTTCTCCCCCAGTGTGGAAACTTCAAACTTTGAAGTAACAGATAATCTCAGTGCTTTGAGGCACTAGCAGAAGAGATCCTCGTGGCTGGCTGGCTGGCTGGCGTTAGCCTTTTGGACTTGAGTTTCTCTCTCAGAGCCACACTATGGATGAAGCTTAGGTTGCCAGGCTTGTGCGGCAGATGTCTCAAACCACAGAGACCTCTCACAAGCCCTCGTGTTGTTGTTTGAGATAGGATCTCTCTGCTGGCCTTGAACTCAGGGAGATCCATCTGAGTCTCCCTTGAGAGCACTGGGAGTGCACAGTGTGTGCCACCACTGCCAGTTGTGGCCCTTTAAAAAATAGAATTCTCAGGGTCCCCTGACTGTGAAGGCTCATAGCATTCTACACACAGGCAAGAGAGGGTCGCCTTCCCGGCTGGGCTGCCTTTCAAATCAAGTGTTTGACAAGTGTCATTGGTTGGATAGAGGACACTATACCCACCTTAAATTCATCTTACAGTATAAACTTGGTTAGCTGTGGGTAAAATGCTCTCTGAGTACCCTGGCTTCGTTCCCCATTGTCAAATATGCATGTATAATTGTTCTATTAGGACTACTTAGTGAGTAGCCCGTCACTTCAAACTCTGAGGTAACAAAATCTCAGTGCTTTGTAGTGCTAGTGGGAGAGACCCTCGTGGGTGGCTGGTTTGCCCTTCGGGCTTGAGTTTCCCTCACAGAGTCTGTCAAATAGAGGAGCTAGGGAAGGGTGTCCGTAGGAAAGGGAGAGGTATGGACTTATTTTTTGGGAGGGGCGGTATTTCTCATATGTTTTCTGTGTGTGTGTGTGGTGTGTAGTGTGTGTGTGTGTGTGTGTGTGTGTGTGTGTGTGTGTGTAGGCTGGAGGTCAGCTTTGGGGATTAGTCCCCACTTTACTTTTTAAGGCAGGATCTCTCACTGGGACCTGGAGCTTGTATGCTGAGATGGCAAGTAAGTGAGTGCCAGGCATCCTCCTGCCTCTGTGCACCCCAGGATTGGGATTACCGTGTGTGCCACCATGCCCATCTTTTTACTTGGGTTTCAAGAATAAAACTCTTTACCCTCAGAGCCGTCTCCTTAGCAACCCCCATTCACATTCCTCTTAATCCGTTTGTAGGCGGCGAGCCTCAGACACTGTGGTTTGGGTGATGCTAAAGATCAGACCCAGGCTTCACATGAGCCCCATCTTCAACCTTAAAAATTAAGTATAGAAGGCACAAGCGTGATCACGCATGCTTTTAATCCCAGCACTCTCCGCAAAGGCCAGGGGGCTCTCCGCAGTGAGTTCCAAACCAGCCAGGGATACATAGTAAGATGCAGTCTCAAGAAAAGAGAAGTTAGTTTATGGCGATAATGGGATTCTTCATTTGAATAGCCATGTCGAAGTAAAGAAATAATATATACTGTATAGGCCTAAAGATACATCATAATTGGACAGTTTATTCCGTGTGATTGTGATGTCTGGGAGGCGTGGTTTATAATGACATGAGCTGTGGCTAATGCCTGTAATCAGGACATAGCTTCTGTTTTGTGGCAATTGTTTGAGGCAGGTTTGTATGTAGCCTAGGCTGTCCTGGTACTCACTAGGTAGACCAGGCTGTCCTTAAACTTGCATCAGGCCTTCTGCTTCTGCCTCCCAAGGGCTGAGAATACAGATGTCACCACGTCACCATGCCTGGCTTGTGTAACAAATCCAGCATACCCAGTTAATGATAGTTTTCCAGTTTCCTTCTCAGTCTTGTTTTCAAAAGTCATGTGTGCAGGAACATTGGTGCCAGTGTGACCTCAAATGACTCCCGCCTGGGTCCTAAAGAGCCCATTTCTCATGGCTGGCTGCTCTTAGCTTCTTCTGCTTCATGTATCCCACTCTCCTTCCTTCTCCCTCACCCATCCTCTCTCCTCACCCTGAACTCTGCTCAGTGGATTATAATCAGCCCAGTCACTCCGCAACCCTACGAATCCAGCCACCTACAGGAGGGTCCCACATCAGGAAACTTACCCTTCCACATTCTTCTAGAGTAGAGAAAGTGCCCTTCCCCGAGGCAGGAGGGAATTCCACAGCGTTAGACCTTGTGATTGGTTTGGGGGAACTAATGGGAGAAGGAAGTTTGAACAGAGAAAAATCTCTCCGTAAGACTCATCCTTCCCTCTGCTGTTTCTGGGTATGCCCCTCCTCTGGGCATCTCTTCAGGATTTCATTCCTGCGTCCAACTGCCGTTCACAACTGCCCTTTCCAACTGCTCCAGAACTCTTGGCCCTGGTGTTCTGTGATGTAAATTATTCCACGCATGGCTTGAAATGGGTGAGAAGCAGGGTTGCCAGGTGTCGGATCACTAGTGTAAGTTGACTGGCTCTCGGGGGAGAACCACCACTGGAATTTGTTCAGTTGTTACAGTCTGGGCCAGAGCTGTGCTGGCCATGCTTGTGGCTGCTGCAGGCAGAGAGAGGGAGCTCCGAGCTGCAGTGGGGAGAACTTGGGCTGCAGTTTCTACTTTAAACATTCCTGGTCCAGCTATGGACTATTCGGCATTGAACTTGGACAGTATTGCTGCACTGGGAAGCACCCAGGGCCCACGACCAGAGCCTGTATGGCTTGCACCACAGGGCCTCCTGGTCTGTCTCCAAATGTGGGGAGAACCCGCATTTTGCCTTCCCAGAGATCACCAAAATATGTTGAGAAGTTGGAGTTGCTCTCAGTGTTTAGACGCATCCGGTCACAGCACTGAAGGACTTGAGAGTCAGAGCTTTCCTAAAGCAAAATTTTGTCTCTGCCCTTACTCATTCTACTGGCATAAGTCCTTTTTCATGGTCCCTCTTGGGAATCTGCACGTGGCGGGTGGCTGCAGCTATCTTAGATGTGTCTAGAGTCTTTGGACCTCTTTATGTTGAAACTGATTTATAGGAGAAACAATTTAAGTCAAAAATGAATTCAAGTAACTGTTAATTTCACATTTTTCTACCTTTTTGTTGTTGTTTTTGTTTTTTTCGAGACAGAGTTTCTCTGTGTAGCCCTGGCTGTCCTGGAACTCACTTTGTAGACCAGGCTGGCCTCGAACTCAGAAATCCGCCTGCCTCAGCCTACCAAGTGCTGGGATTAAAGGCGCCACCACGCCCGGCTGACAGTATTTCTTTAACTGGTACTTTAAATACCATGTCTTCAGTTGATGGTGCCAGTCAGTAAAATGAACCTGTGCCCACTGCACCTTGAGGCTGGGGTGCTCTGACTCACTGCCTCCCTCCCTCCCTCTCTCCTTGCAGTTGTCATGGATGATGACGATGACTCCTGTCTCCTCGATCTTATTGGGTAAGATGCTCCTGTGGGACCCAGGGTGGGCCGCTCATGTGAGGTGTGAGGAGCAGGAAGAGCTCTGTAGCTATCTTAAGCTCCTGGGCTTTTAAAATAAAAATAATACTTTACCGTGGTTACAGCAATAACTAGAACAGAGAGTTTGTTTGTTTGTTTGTTTGTTTGTTTGTTTGTACTAAGATTTTCTTATGCCAGGCAGTGGTGGTGCACGCCTTTAATCCCAGCACTTGGGAGGCAGAGGCAGAGGCAGAGGCAGGCAGATTTTTGAGTTCGAGGCCAGCCTGGTCTACAGAGTGAGTTCCAGGATAGCCAGGGCTACCCAGAGAAACCCTGTCTCAGAAAACAAACAAATGAATAAGATTTTATTTATAAAGTACACTGTCACTGTCTTCAGAAGAGGGCATCAGATCACATACAGATGGTTGTGAGCCACCATGTGGTTGCTGGGATTTGAACTCAGGACATCAGGAAGAGCAGTCAGTGCTCTTACCTGCCAAGCCGTCTCCAGCCCCAGAAAGGTAGTTTTACACACAGGTCATAGCTCAGCAACCCATTCCTTTTGGTTTTACTTGTTATTTTTTTTAGTAAGTCTCGGGATGCCAGGCCAGGGTGTTGCTTCGTTTTATCTTTAGCATGCTCACCAAGCAAGGGCAAGGTCCTGAGTTCACCCCCCGGGACTGAAGCAGTAGGTGCTTCCCACAGACAGAAGTGTGGAAAATGGTTTAAAATGGAGAGATTTCACTGGAGCTAGTGTTTCGTTTCTTGTTGCCTGATGGAACTATCAGCACCTATTTACGTAGAAGTAGCAGTACTTACTTGGTTCGCTGTCTCGTTTTTTTCTTTTCTAGAGACCCACAAGCATTGAACTATTTTCTGCACGGACCTAGCAGTAAATCGGTAAGTGACAGACAAGTGTCTCAGGCTCGGCTTTTGTCTCTCCAAGCCCTGCAGTAACCGCCATGTTGAATTCCCCCTCTGCAGGGCAGCGATGATGTGACGAACGCAGGGTATTCTGCAGCCAATTCTAATTCAATTTTCGCCAACTCCACGGTGAGTGCTGAAAACCAGACCTGAAGCCTTTCTGTCTCAAGGAAACCTTACAAGAGAGGCTCCAATTGCCTCTGTAGAGTGCAAAGAATCATTACCTCACCTTGTAACTGACAGGAGAGGGGAAACCTGTATGTCAATGTTCTGTTTGACATAGAATCAGGCTTTTAAGATAGTTACCTTGCCAGTTTCTTCTTGCTTTTAACATTCCTCTATGTTATGAATACGTGTGTGCCTGTGTGTACATGTATCGATCAGGAGGAGGACCGCCTTGAGTTGGCTGTCTCTTTCCACAGATCAAATCCCAGGCTGTGTGGTGAGCCTTCACCCTGAGCTGTCCCTCTGGCCCAGCACGTCCAGCTTTCAATCTTATGAAGTGACGCCAGTGTTGTGACTTGAGGAAGGCACATTAGAATGTTTTGAATCAGCTGGGCGTGGTGGCACACGCCTTTAATCCCAGCACTCGGGAGGCAGAGGCAGGCGGATTTCTGAGTTCGAGGCCAGCCTGGTCTACAAAGTGAGTTCCAGGACAGCCAGGGCTATACAGAGAAACCCTGTCTCGAAAAACCAAAAAAAAAAAAAAAAAAGTTTTGAATCTTGTCACAGGAGCTTTAAGGAGACTTTTTAATGATTAGTTACTTACAGATAATGTTAATGTTATAAACAAGATAAGGAAATAGCTAACACTGTTGAGGGGTAGTATGTGCTTGTGAGGAGGGCTTGTGCAGACTGCATCTGATGCTCACAGTCCCTGCAGGAAGTGGTTTTACAGTTAGCTCTGTCTTGTAGACAAGGAAACTAAGGCACTGAGAGGTTTACCCAGCCAAGAGGTTCAGTGCTAGTATTCTGACTCAGGCCCTAACCTCAACAGCACAGGCTGTTAAGATCTAGGAGCAGAGACAAGATGGGAACGGAGGAGTCTTATTTGGAGACTCTCTCAGATCTATGTTTAGGGGCTGGGGAGAGACCTCAGTAGGTGGGAGCACTTGCTGAGCCGAATAAGGACCTGAGTTCAAATCCCCAGGACCCACGTAAAAAGCTAGGCCTGGCTGCAAAAGTGCTCCAACCCCAGTGTCAGGGTCTGACACAGGAGGGATGCTGGGGCTTCCCCACAGCCCGCCCAGCTCAGCTTCAGTGAGAGGCCCTGGCTCTCAGAAGTCAGACAGTCCAGTGTGACCTCCAGCTCTCATCGGTCTCGGCCATCCTCATGCTAAAGATATGGGTGCCAGCCACCTGCCTCACCTCTGCCTTGAGATTGCTCCAGAGAAAACAATTTTCTTACTCTCAATTGCTCTTCCCACTGCCTATCAAACGGTTCTTTAGGACCTGCTGAGGAGAACCTGCTGGGGGTAGCCCAGCCTTGGCTCTTTTGTCTAATCATTCAGCCATTAAAACCTCGTTAGCTGAAGACCTGAGTGTTGGGATTTACAGGCATGTGCCACCACACACAAGAATACTTGTTTGTCCTCTCTTTCTTTCTTTCATTAATTTTTATTTGTTTGTTTGTTTGTTTACTTTTGCTTTGTTTGAGGCAGAGTCTCTGTGTAGCCCTGGCTGTCTTAGAATTCACTCTGTAGACCAGGATGGCCCCAATCTCAGATCCACCTGCCCCTGACTCCCAAGTGTTGATATTTAAAGGCATGTGCCACCACTGCCACCACCGCCACCAGCATACTTGTTCTTGATTGGTCTGTTTTTAATTCTCCCATTCTTTTTGTTTCTTTCTGATTATACTATAGTACACAGAGCATAGTCCCCTCAGGCTGAAGGGCTGGCTGGTAGAGGCCGCCTTCACACATGATGTCTTTGGTTAAAGTTTTTTTCTATCTGTGCCACAGAAGATGACTGGGCCGTGGTAGGAGTCTTAGTTTTTATTACTCTCCTCAGCTTCTCTTCCTGGGTCTGCATTGTCGTCTCCCTGGATTGTCAGTTCCCCTTGGGCTCCTTAAAGACATAACTAACACACGTGTGCATATCTAGAAAGGGGTGGCTTTTCCTTTTGAGTTAACTGGGTTTGTTTTTGTTCGCTCCATTGTTTTTAGTTTGAAATAGTTTTCCTGAATACTGGAGTGTTAGTCAGGAAATACAGCAAGTCAGAAGAGCACTCACTTTACGTCGGAACTCACTCTGGTCGGGTCTGGTGTTCTGGGGCCGTAGGGTATCTTCTTGGACATCTAGCAAGGTGATACTCAGGGCTCCTCAAACCTGTTTTGACTTTGTGGTGTGCAGTGGTCTGGATATATACCCCTGGGCTGAGTCCCACTAGCACCTTAGAAACAACCTGAAAATCCATTTTTCTGAGAGTGCTTATCCCCAGTAGGATCCTATGTTCAATCTTTAGCACCCTGCCCACCTCCTCCAAAGAGGAAGGCAGTGGAGGCGCATGCTCAGGAAACAGAGGCAATCGGCTCTCTGTGAGTTCAAGGCCAGCCTGGTCTATAGAGCAAGTTCCAGTACATCCAGGCTACACAGAGAAACTCTGTGTTGAAAAGCCCCCCAGCCCCCCAAAAGGAAAAAAGTATGACCCAGTAGCTTAGAAATAAGAAGCTGATCTCTAGATAGCCTTAGTTATCTCATGTCATCTGTCTGCCTGTCTCCATCTATTTTGTTTTGTTTTGTTTTGTTTTGTTTTTGAAGCAAGTCTTACTCCAGCCCTGGCTGTCCTGGAACTCAGATCAGCAGATCAGGCAGACGTTGAGCTTACAGAGCCAGCTCCTCCTGCCGACAGACTGTTGGGTTAAAGGCCTGTGCCAGCATGCCCACTTCTCTTTAAGGATGAGACAGAGGCTCACAGTGTGGCCCAGATTGGCCTCACCCTTGCTGTTAGCCCAGGCTGACCTCAAATTCCTGGCCACCCAGCCTGAGTTTCCTTGCTGAGACAGCGCGTATGAGCCACACCTCAGCTAGCTTTCTGTATGTTCCCTATAAAATCATCTGTCAAAGCAATGGTCCTACAGACTATTCAGCATAACTAGAGAAATAAAACAGGAGAAAGAGAAATAAAACAGGAGAAAGAAGGTAAGTAGTTTGGAGAGAGAGAGTTGTGTTTTACAGGAGGACTGCAGGTTCAAGGCCAGCCTGAGTAGGACGTTGTTTTAAAGTAACAGCAACCATAAAATCAGTGTGGCCTGGAACTTTATCATTAAACTTTATATTTATAGTCATTCGGGAGTGGGACTTTTAAGCTTGTCTTCTGAAGGTTTGATATGCCTTGTAACACACCACTGATTCTGCTTTTTTTAGAATGCTGACCCTAAATCGGCCCTCAAAGGTGTAAGTGACCAGCTTGGCGAGGGGCCCAGTGATGGGCTGCCGCTTGCAAGCAGCCTTCAGTTTCTTGAAGATGAACTTGAGTCTTCTCCTCTCCCCGATCTCAGCGAGGACCAACCCTTTGACATTCTTCAGAAATCCTTGCAGGAGGCTAATATCACTGAACAGACATTGGCAGAAGAGGCGTACCTGGATGCCAGTATAGGCTCAAGCCAACAGTTTGCACAAGCCCAGCTTCATCCTTCTTCATCAGCATCCTTTACTCAGGCTTCTAATGTTTCTAATTACTCAGGTCAGACACTGCAGCCTATTGGGGTGACTCACGTGCCTGTTGGAGCATCGTTTGCAAGCAATACAGTGGGTGTGCAGCATGGCTTTATGCAACACGTGGGGATCAGTGTTCCCAGCCAGCACTTGCCTAACAGCAGCCAGATTAGTGGCTCCGGTCAGATACAGTTAATCGGGTCCTTCGGTAATCAGCCTTCCATGATGACTATTAATAACCTCGATGGCTCTCAAATCATACTGAAAGGCAGTGGGCAGCAAGCCCCATCTAATGTGAGTGGGGGGCTCCTGGTTCACAGACAGACTCCTAACGGCAACTCTCTGTTTGGGAACTCCACTTCCAGTCCTGTAGCACAGCCTGTCACCGTTCCATTTAACAGCACAAATTTCCAGGCATCTTTACCTGTGCATAATATCATTATTCAAAGGGGTCTTGCACCAAATTCAAATAAAGTCCCAATTAATATCCAGCCAAAGCCGGTCCAGATGGGTCAGCAGAGCGCGTACAATGTGAACAACCTTGGGATCCAGCAGCACCATGCCCAGCAGGGGATCTCCTTCGCCCCCACAAGCTCATCCCAGGGCTCCGTGGTCGGGCCGCACATGTCTGTGAACATTGTCAACCAACAGAACACGAGAAAGCCTGTCACCTCGCAGGCAGTGAGCAGCGCAGGGGGCAGCATCGTCATCCATTCCCCCATGGGCCAGCCTCACACTCCCCAAAGTCAGTTCCTTATACCCACAAGCCTTTCTGTCAGCTCCAACTCGGTGCACCATGTCCAGGCTATAAACGGGCAGCTGCTTCAGACTCAGCCCTCCCAGCTCATCTCTGGCCAAGTGGCCTCCGAGCATGTCATGCTGAACAGGAATTCCTCTAACATGCTCAGGACCAACCAACCATATTCCGGACAGATGCTTAATAATCAGAATACCGCCGTCCAGCTGGTGTCTGGGCAGACTTTTGCCACCTCTGGAAGTCCAGTGATAGTCAACCACGCCTCTCCTCAGATCGTCGGGGGACAGATGCCCTTGCAGCAGGCCTCACCCACCGTGTTACACCTGTCACCTGGGCAGAGCAGTGTTTCCCAGGGAAGGCCAGGCTTCGCCACCATGCCCGCGGTGAGCGGCATGGCAGGACCTGCTCGGTTCCCTGCCGTCAGCTCAGCTAGCACTGCTCACCCTACTCTTGGGCCTACGGTGCAGTCGGGGGCACCGGGATCAAACTTTACGGGAGACCAGCTGACACAAGCCAACAGAACGCCAGCGCCTGTCAGTGTGTCCCACCGTCTTCCAGTCTCTGCTTCCAAATCTCCCAGCACCTTGAGCAGCACCCCGGGGACACAACAGCAGTTCTTCTGTCAGGTCAGTGCTGGACGCATGTGGGGGTGGGGCTGGGAGGGAGTTCCCGTCGTATACATATATAACTGTCACCCTAGGTGAAGTGTACTTCAGTGTTTCAATTTTTGGTTGATCAATTCTTCCTCTTAATGAAAGGCTCTTAGCTGTTGTAGAGTGGAGACTCTGGAATGGAATTGGATTTGGGGCCAGTGAGATGACTCAGGAGGCGAAGGCATTGACTGTCACGCCTGAGTCTGCCCCCTGGGCACACATGGTAGAAGACAACCACGCCCTAAGTGGCCCACTGACATTGACACACATGCTATGGCAGGAATATTGTGTTAGCTTACTGTCTGTCACTGAGGTGACACACCGTGAGGAGGGGCGGGTTACACTTCCATGTCAGAGTCCATCCGTCACTGAGGGAAGTCGCGTGGGAAATCAGCGTAGATATCTGGAGACAGGGTCGGTGCATAGGGCACGGAGAAGCGCTGCTCTCTGAATTTCTCACCATGGCCTGCTCAACTAGTTTGGTTTGGTTTGTTTCAAGACAGGGTTTCTCTATGTAGCCCTGGCTGTCCTGGAACTCACTTTGTAGACCAGGCTGGCCTCAAACTCAGAAATCCACCTGCCTCTGCCTCCCAAGTGCTAGGATCAAAGGCCCTAAGCCCTGCTTCTCAACTAGTTTCTTTTTTTTTTTTTTAAGATTTATTTATTTTTTTTTAAAGATTTATTTATTTATTATATGTAAGTTCACTGTAGCTATCTTCAGACACTCCAGAAGAGGGCACCAGATCTCGGTTACAGATGGTTGTGAGCCACCATGTGGTTGCTGGGATTTGAACTCTGGACCTTCGGAAGAGCAGTCGGGTGCTCTTACCCACTGAGCCATCTCACCAGCCCCCTCAGCTAGTTTCTTATATGCACAGAACCACCTGCCAAGGGATGGCACCACCCACAGTGGGTTGGGCTCCCCCACATCAATCATCAACCAAAAAAATGCCTCCCAGACTTGCCCAGAGGCCAGTCTCATGGAGGCAATTCCTAAACTGGATCTCCCGCTTCTCAGATGACTCCAGCTTGTGTTGACCTGACAAAAAACTAACTACTCCAAGTATACACTTGTGCACACACACACACATACATGCACATACACATAAATACACACATATAAATGAATGGATTATATTTTTTAATTCTTTTGAATTTGAATCTAGGCTTTGTGAGGTGAAAGCAGCCAATAAAATCATGCCTACAAACTTGGTTTTCATGGGTGAGGTGGGATAATAATATCATCATACCATGGAGTTACTGGGAGGCAAGTAGTATCTCTGCAGGCCACTGTCCTGAGACTTTAACCAGGCCTCACCTCCCACTGATGCCATCTTATTATGAATCCATCAAAGAACTGGTCCATTGGGCAGGTCAGACCTTCCAGGATGCATACGCTGCCCACAAGATCACCAGCTGGCAACTACAACATTACGGTGGACATTTCAGCTGGGGGTGGAGTGTGGCTGCTGTGCCCTGTGAGCCAGGGACTCCATGCCACTCTGCAGTGGTCACTGGCTCAGCCCAGAGGGAGGCATGGTGGGGGTGGGGGGTGGGGTGCAGATCAAGGACACTCTCCTTTGGCCTGTCCCTGAGTCAGCCCAGTGGGTAACATCACAGATTATTGCTGGAAAGCTCTCAGTGCTCCTCAGCTTCTGTCCTCCACTCCTTGACAGACATTTCCTTTTCTTCTCATTCTGAGCGTGCTCCGTAGGGGTCAGACACACCTCAGTGAGAGAGTGCTTCGCCTAGTGTGCTTGAGGCCTGAGTTCCAACACAGCAGAACAGTCGGCAGCACACACCAATCACACCGAGGTCTTCTCCCACCAAGAGACTTAGGCTGTATGTAGCCTGCTTGCGCCCACACATCTGCCTCCTCCGTCTTTATTTCCACAGCCTTCTGCGTACTCAGGAGAAACTTTAGGACCTATAACAGTTTCTCCTCTCTGTGCTGTTGGTTTTACCTGTTGATTTGTTTCTTAG
Organism: Mus caroli; assembly: GCF_978045245.1. Lineage (NCBI taxonomy): Eukaryota > Metazoa > Chordata > Mammalia > Rodentia > Muridae > Mus > Mus caroli. The sequence continues at coordinate 47,942,340 of NW_028227273.1, forward strand.
TGTCTGTAGAAGAGTTTAAACTCTTATATTTCAGTATGAGTCTTCTACATGTACAGATAGTCTCTTAGAAACCATCTACCTTTGACTTGGTAATCACACTAAGAGTCATAGCAAGCAGGTTTTTTGTTTGTTTTTAAAGATTTATCTGTTTGTTTGTTTGTTTGTTTGTTTGTTTATTATATGTATGTACATTGTAGCTGTCTTCAGACATTCCAGAAGAGGGCGTCAGATTTCGTTGCAGATGGTTTTGAGCCACCATGTGGTTGTTGGGATTTGAACTCAGGACCTTCGGAAGAGCAGTCAGTGCTCTTACCCTCTGAGCCATCTCTCCAGCCCAGCAAGCAGGTTTTTATGACTGGAGCTGGAGAGATGACCCAGCAGCAGAGAGCACTGACTGCTTTTTCAGAGGTCCTAAGTTTAATTCCTAGCAACTACATGATGACTCACAGCCATAGGATCTGGTGTCCTCTTCTGGTGTGTCTGAAGACAGTTGACAGAATACTCATATACATAAAATAAATAAGTAAATCTTTAAAAAAATGTGGAGTTTAAAATAATTAAAATCTAGGGTGGAGAGATATCCCAGCGACTAAGAAAACTGGCTGCTTTTGCAAAGGCCTGGCTCAGTCCCCAGCACCCACATGGCAGCTCCTACTTTGTCACTCCAGTCCCAGGTGTCTCTGACTCCCTCTTGGGGCTTCCATGGGCACCAGGCACATACATGGTACACAGACATTCACACAGGCAAAACACCCAAATACGTTATAAACTAGGAAAGGGAAAGCCAGGTCTCCTGGAAGAGGAAGGAGCCATCCCAGAGGCTGTGATCCATTCAGCCCCACTCCTCAGCCACCCAGGGCGGCAGGAGAAGGGAGGTCCTTTCCTTCCTCAGTCAGTGCAGGGCTCTAGAGCCTGCAACAGAGTCTCCTGACCTTGCTGTTCTTCTCACCTGCTCAGTTATTTCTTAGCACTGGGGGCAGTACACACACACACACACACACCCACACACACACCATAAGCACCTTGGGGGTCAGAGGAGAGCTGGTGGGGTCTCTCCTCACAGTACCTGGGCCCCGGGAAGCAGACTCGGTTTAGGCTTGGCAGCAAGTGCCCTAACTAGCTGAGATCTCACCAGCCTTGGGGTGTGTGTGGGGGGTGGGGGGGGGTGGGTTTGCAGAATTCACTTATTCTCTTTCCACCACATGAATTCTGGGGATTCAGTTCTGGTCACCTTCAGGTATGATATAGCAAGCCCCTTTACCTGCCAATTCATCTTTGGATTTTATGTGTATGGGTGTTTTGCCTGCATGTATGTCTGTGTGCTACATACGAGCCTGGTGCCCTCATAGGCCAGGAGAGGATGTTGGATCACCTGGAATTGTAGTTACACTTGGTCAGGAGCTGGGAGCCAAGCCCTGGTCCTGTAAACAGCAGTGAAAGCTCTCCTGAGCCGCCTCTCTGGCCTCCAGCTGAGGCAGGACTCTGTTTTGTGTTTTTTAAAACAAGATCTCACGGGCTGGAGAGGTGGCTCAGCAGTTAAGAGCAGGGACTGCTCTTCCCAAGGTCCTGAGTTCAATTCCCAGCACCCACATGATGGCTCACAACCATCTGTAATGGAATCTGATGTCCTCTTCTGGGGTGTCTGAAGACAGCTACAGTGTACTTAAAATAAGTACGTATTAAAATAAATACAGTATACATAAAAATAAATAATTCTTAAGAAGACAGGATCTCACACAGTACCCTAGGCTGGACTAAAACTTCCTGTGTAGTTTGGATTTCCTTGGATTTGAGCAGCCCTCCTGCTTCTGCCTCCTAAGTGCACAGGCCACCATGCCTGTCTGTCGTGTGTGTGTGTGTGTGTGTGTGTGTGTGTGTGTGTGTGTGCTCTCGCATGCCCTGACCTTCAGTCCCCCACCCCTCTTCCCAGTCATTCTTTTGGAAAAGTACAAAGTTGCTATTTCTTACTGTGTCCCTAGTTGGACTGTGAGTAAACTCAGGGTATACATTTTCAGGGTGGTCCTCAAGACTCTGTGATTGCTCCTGTCACTGGCTGGCTGCCAGGTCTCCCCACTGTGCTTCTTCTGCTGGGGTGGGGCGGGGCCACACCTGTGTTCCAGCACTTGGGAGATGGAGGCAAGGAGGATCATCAGGAGTCAGAACTAGCCTTGGCTACGTAGTGACCTCGGGGCCACCCTGGGCTACCTAAGACTCTGTAGATACACAGATTTCTTTCAGACTTACTGCACTGGTCTAACCTTGCAGTGGCCATTCCTTACTGTCATTACAGTGTCCCTAGGTGGAGACTTTTCCAGAGCTGTCGCACTGATCCTGTATTCTGGGTGGTTTTCCTTCTTCTCTGGTATCATTTATAGCTATAGGTTCTTGTTTCACACTATGTCCTAGTACACAGAAGGCTGAGAGAGGATTGTCACAGGTTCAAGGCAGCCTGGGCCAAGAGAAACAGACCCTGACTCAAACATAAGTTGCACGATGGATAAAAATACAGAGTGGTACCCAAATGGTCAAAAGCTCACAGCCAGCCTGCCACTCCTGTCTCCCCGAGGCCTCATTCTTGCTAGGCCTTTGGATTCCCTGTGACACAGACTCTGTATTACAGGCAGGTGACATGGCTAGACAGGCTGTTCTCTGCATCACACTGTGGACACTGCACTCTGTTATATAACTGAGATAGTATGTATTGATCTGCTATGTATTTTCACCTATAGCATGGCCATGTCCTCTTCCCCTCCCTCAGGTGGGAGGAGAATATGGCTGACTCCCTAGTTTCTTGTATATGATGCTAACAAGCAACCTCTCCTGGAAGCTTCAGAATAGTTCTCTGTGAAGTAAGAGAGGACAGTGGGACGTGGTGTGACATCCAGGGTGCTCCTGCTGGTGGCTTTCAGAGGTTCCATTCTGGAGTGAAGGGATGCTGGCATAGCTTTGTGAAGGCAGCATGCACTGTAAGGGCAGGAAGTAGGTCACATGCCGTTCACATCCACGGCAACAAGAGTGGCTCTACTTTATAATTCCTGTGTAGGTTTTCTATAGAAATCCTAGACTATTGTAATGAACAAAAACACCATTATCGGAAGCGTGTACTCTTTTTTTTTTTTTTTTTTTAATTATTATATGTAAGTACACTGTAGCTGTCTTCAGATACTCCAGAAGAGGGCACCAGATCTCGTTACGGATGGTTGTTAGCCACCATGTGGTTGCTGGGATTTGAACTCTGGACCTTTGGAAGAGCAGTCGGGTGCTCTTACCCACTGAGCCATCTCACCAGCCCTCGTGTACTCTTTATGTTTGTAAAAATTTTAATTTAAAGATTTACTTGATTACTTTTAGTTTGTCCGTGTATGTGTCTGTGTAAGGGGTATGTACATAGGGGCACGGGTGCCAGCGGGAGCTAGAGATGCCAGTCCCCCGGAGCTGGAGTTGCAGGCAGTGGTGAGCCAACCAAGTTGGGCACTGGGAGCTGAACTCAGGCCCTCTGCAAGAGCAGCAAGTGTTCTTAAGCTGCTGAGCCAAACCTTCCAGTCTCCTAATCCAGCGTTTGTGGTTCATCTTATGGGCAAGTGAAAGAGTTCAGCAGTTAGGCAGTGGCTGAGGAAGCCTGGAACCTGAATTGATTTCCTGAAACCCATGTACCGCTGGAAGGAAGGGGAGGGCCCAATCCACAAAGGTGTCCTCATACCTCCACACATGCACACACACATGCATACTGGCATACATGTGCACACTCGCACACATGTGCACACACACATAGTAATCTATTTTTAACTGTTAACATTCGAGAGGACTGCATTTCTTGGCGTTGCGTTCAGGGTGGGTAGTTAGTCAGCTCTGACCCAAGCACTCACAGAGAGCAGGAAGTTTTCCCCCTGCTTTCCAGCCACCGCTTGCTTACAGTGTTCCCTGGAGCCTGGGCTCAGTCTGAGACTCGGAGCCATGGAAACTAAAAGGGGACAGAAAACTGCTCGCCTGGTGTCTGTCTCCCATAGCCTAGATTCTGCAGTATCTGTGTTACTTGTGCTAAGGGTCCATGTGTGCCTGTGTGGTGTGCTCAAGAACAAACACATTTCAAAGTCCTTTATAAATACTCCGACTGTTTGCCTGTAACTCCTTCAGCATCTCCTGAGAAGAGGGGCTTCCTGACATTTCATGTTGTTACCGCCCCACCAAGAGAGTTAATGCCAAGCCAGATAATGCCGATTTCTGTGAGTCAAGATATTCATGCACTTTAGATTTTCACCCAGAATTCAGTCAGAAAATGTTGTTTGCACATTGGTGACGTACGCTTTTCACCCAGTGGTTAAGAGCACTTGCTGCTCTTCGAGAGTGCCATTCCCAGCGCCTGCTTCGGACAGCTCCCAGCGGTCTATAACTCCAGTTCCAGGGGGCTCTGCCATTGCTGTCCTGGAACCCACTCTGCAGACAAGGCTGGCCTCAAACTCAGAGATCTGCCTGCCTCTGCCTCCTGAGTGCTGGGATTAATTTTAAGTCATGCGCTATCATACCCAGAAGGGAAAAAAAAAAATCAGCATTTTTAAAAAGACTTAAAGGACCTGCGAGATGGCTCAGCAGGTAAAGGTACCTGCCGCAAAGCCTAAGCATAGTCTCTGGAAACCACTCGTTGAAAAGAGAGAACCAGCCGGGCGTGGTGGCGCACGCCTTTAATCCCAGCACTCGGGAGGCAGAGGCAGGCGGATTTCTGAGTTCGAGGCCAGCCTGGTCTACAAAGTGAGTTCCAGGACAGCCAGGGATACACAGAGAAACCCTGTCTCGAAAAACCAAAAAAAAAAAAAAAAAAAAAAAAAGAAAAGAGAGAACCCAGTCCCACAGGCTGTCCCCTCTGACCACCACATACATACACTCTGTGGCATGTGTGCCCCATACCCTGAAATGTAAAGATAAATACATACTTGGACAAAGTAGGTAAACAGTGTAATGAGTCTTCAGCCAGCGATTGGGTGTGGCCCAGATGAGCTTGTGACTCCCTGCTCATCTGTACCTCCCCCTCCAGACCATCCATGTGGTCCTGTCTCTGTACCTCCCCCCTCCAGACCATCCATGTGGTCCCGTCTCTGATCTGGTTGCTTCTTTGTGCTTATCCTACTTTCTTCTTCTCAGTGCTCCAGTTGTCCCAAGGGGTGAGCCCACTGGAGGCACTCCACGGGCCCTCTGCCTCTGGCAGGTCACCTACCGCACTGAGCACTTCTGCCTGCTGCTGGAGGCTTGGTTGGGAAGGCCTTGTCTCTTAACTGAGAGCCAGGTGTCCTCTGTGGAGCCCAAAGGAACACCAGACTTTACACTGCCTTCTAAATGGATCAGAATGTACAAGTCGGTAGTAAGCCAGGTGCTTTTTATGAGAATTTAGCTTGTCAAGCCAAAACTATGATAGGCCTAAACCTTTTCAGAGCTCCAAAAGGTTTAGTAGCTCTAAAATTCCTTGAGAGCCAGGAGCCAGCATGCACCCTCAAGGCCTTGGGTGTGAGGGAGCAGGTGCGAGCGAGCTGAATTCTCTTAGTCTCCAGCCCTGCCTCTCTCCTATCCCCTATCCCCACTCCCCGCCCCCCCCAACACACACACCTTACTGTGTCTGCGGGTGTCCAGCTAGACAGACTTGCTTTCTTCTCCCATACTTTTAATGTCTCTAAACCCTATTTAAAAAACAAAACAAAACATTTTAAGGCAGGGTCCCTTACTATGTAGCTCTGGCTGGCCTCAAACTCACAGACATCCACCTGCCTCTTTCTCCCCAGTGCTAATAGGTACCCACCACACCCAGCTTGAGATTCTTCTGTGAAAATCTCTCTCAAACATCCTCTCCATGAATGATGGAGATATTGGCAGTAACCAAGACAGTGCCCTTTCCCTGGAGCTGCATGTAAGCCGTCTTGTGACAGTCTCACACAACAGTGGAGGCGGTAGGCACAGTGGTCACAGGCCGCTGGATACTGTGCCTTGCCTCTTTCCCGCGGTCATATTCTGCAGCAGGTGCAGGGAGCCTTCCTGGGGAAGCAAGCGTTGGGTCAGCCCTGCCTGTGCCCTGTCAGCAGGTGGCTTGTGGCTAAACCTGTCTAAAGTTCTCTCATCTGAAAAAACGAGGAACTTAGCTGCGTAATCGAGGCAAGTGGGGAACATTCTAAACAATGTGATGCCTGCCTGCGCCTAATCCCCATAAATTCTGATCTCAACAGCGTGGAACAAGGACCTTAGGCACCAATATTTTCCAAAAGCTCCCAAGTTTTGCTCAAGAGCAGCTAAAGTGGGGTGGAGGGCACAGACCCAGCCAATTCCCACAGCCGGTTACAGCCCTCATGTCACCTCATTAGACACGTGTTCCTTGTCATGGCGATTGATGTGGCTTCAGCCTCTGCCTCACAGCTCCATTCCAGAGCACTAGTCCTCCCAAAGAGCTAGCCTGGTGACCGGAGCCAGGCTCTCTGAGTAGGCAGACACATGGTGCTATTGAACCTGCACTGTGGCACCAGCCTGCCCTGTCCATCTTGCTTCAGGGGCTCCCTCCCTGCACCCCCCACCTCCCTGTCTCCTTGCCTGTTCTTTTCACTTTACTGCACACTAAGAATATGACCTCAGTCTGTGCTCAGTGCTGAACACTGCCGCTCGCTCTTCAGGCCCTAGAACATAGAGCCCTGCTTCAGGATCAGTGAGAAGCCAGCTTGCATACACTGTATTCCAAGTGGACATGTGTTAGGTTTGGGCAAACTCTAACAAGATGGCACAGCACAAGACAATGCTGACAGACCATCCACTGTTTATTTTGTGAGATTGTATGGCCGCACAGGCCACAGCTAGAGTGTGCCAATCAGAGAGGGCCACTTGCATGGACTGGTTCTCTTCTCCTGCACTGCCCCGGGGCGGGGACCACACTGAGGTTCTCGGGCTTGATGGCAGGAGCCTTTATCTGCTGACCCTTCATGCTGGCTGCTGACCTGTGACCTTCCAAAGGGAAGCAAAGGCCAACAAGACAAAAGGTCCAGGTAGTGAATGTTCCAGAAAGGAGAGATCACAAATGAAAGCCTGGGAGAGAAGGTGGCTTGTGCTACAGGGAAGGAAAGCAAGTCCAGGGGACACGAGGAAGATGTTGGATAGGAAAGGTGTGTCAGGTGTGTATCCTATGGGTCCGAGATGACAGGAGCCAAGTTATGCCAGACGTGAGCCTGTGATCCCAGTACTCTGGAGGCAGAGAGGCAGGCAGATGTCGTTGAGTTTGAACCTAGCATAGAACAACCAGGGCTACATAGAAAACTTGTCTCAAAAACAGAACAACCGCCGGGCGTGGTGGCGCACGCCTTTAATCTCAGCACTCAGGAGGCAGAGGCAGGCGGATTTCTGAGTTTGAGGCCAACCTGGTCCACAGAGTGAGTTCCAAGATGGCCAAGGCTACACAGAGAAACCTTGTCTCGAAAAACCAAAAAAAAAAAAAAAAACCAACCAGTGTCCTAGGCCAGGCGTGGAGACACACCTGTCTGTAGTCCTGGCTCTCGGGAGTTGGGAGGTAGAGACCAGCTCAGGAATTTAAGATTAGCCTCAGCTACAAAGTAGTTCTGAAGCCACCATGTGCTTTGTGAGACCCTGTCTCAAAACAGACAGACAAACAAACAAACAAAAAACCCAAAAACAAAAAAGAGCCAACATGTTAACTTGCGTGTGAAATAGCAAAGACTCATGCTAGCCTTGTAGTGGTGGACATGGTGGGAAACACACGCGTGGAATCAAAACAGTGACATTAGAGCTCATGATTGGCTGCGTCTCCAGTAAGGCCACCATCTGAATTGAGCCAATTAAAGCTAGATTAGATTATATTAAATGAAGGTTTACTGGGAAGCTGGCCCCAAAGACCAAGGACCAGCAAACTCACCATGGGGAGGAGGGAAAGAAATCATGCACACTAAGAGAGCTGAGAGGAAGAGAGGGAGGACAAGGAGACTGAAGTGTCTGCATTATATAGGGAAGTGCCTCGTGGGACAGCCTGGAGCCCAGGGCTGCCTTGATATGTATGTCCTTCAAATGTGTCACTCGCTGGTGACCAAGTATCAGTGGGCCTATGGGGGCCATTCTCATTCAGACCACCACAGTTTTTAAGTGAATCAGATCCGAAGGATCTCTTGTCTTCTTTTGGCCTTTTTTATTTATTTGTTTGTTTGTTTGTTTGTTTGTTTGTTTTCGAGACCTGGCTGGGCTCGAACTCAGAAATCCGCCTGCCTCTGCCTCCGAAGTGCTGGGATTAAAGGCGTGCACAACCACACCCGGCTCTCTTTTGGCCTTTTTTGTCACCAGGTACACACATCCTACATAGTGTAGACACATAGACAAATCACTCATGCACATTAAATAAATTGGGGGGGGGGGCAGGGCAATCTCTTAAGACTTAAAACAATAAATTAACATTCCTCTTGGCTCTTTGTTCTACAGGCTCAGAAGAAGTGTTTGAACCAGACCTCCCCCATTCCCACATCCAAGACTACAGACGGCCTGAGGCCATCACAGATCCCGGGACTCTTGAGCACCACACTGCCAGGTCAGGAGACCCTATGGAAGTTCTGCAGTCCACCCTGAAGTCTGCTCGTCCTATCCTCGAGTTCCTGGAGCATGACATGGTCTTCCTGCCTCCCTGTTTGCTCAGTGTTTCTGTTTGCATCTTGCCTAATCTGATTTCTCCCCATGGTTCCTTTTCTCTGTACCCTGCCCACCCTAAGAATAGAGTGTGTTCCTATGGCTGTGGGGTGCCGTTGACTGGGGGTAGATCATTTACCATACCACTCAGAAAAATACTTCTAAAGTGTGACGGTGGTGGCGCACGCCTTTAATCCCAGCACTTGAGATGCAGGCGGATTTCTGAGTTCAAGGCCAGCCTGGTCTACAAAGTGAGTTCCAGAACAGCCAGGGCTACACAGAGAAACCCTGTCTCAAAAAAAAAAAAAAAAAAAAAAAACAAGGTTATATAGAAAATGTGCTTCTTAGAAGTGATGGGCCCTGGCTCTGCAAGGCTCACAGAACTTTGTGACCAGTCCCACACTGCTATGCGTGTGTCTGTCTGTCTTTCTGTCTGTGTGTATGTTTGGAAACCCCACTCCCCAAACTGGACACCTGTAGGCTATATCCAGTCTTAAGGCACTTACTGCCTGCTGGACTCCATTCCTACTCAGAGTACAAACAGCCTTTGGCCTAAGACCGAGTATAGCAACATTTCTTACCAGCTCAACACATAGTTTAAAACAACAACAAAATCAAACAAACACAAAACAACAACAACAACAACAGAAGCTAGAGCATCCCTTCCTGGAAGTGTATTTACAAGTATATTTTGGAGGTCTGAAGTGCTGGCAGGCTTATTGTGGGGTTCTTGGGGTCCCACTTGAGGTTTAATAATAAAGACACAGAGACATCTGTGCAGTGTAAGGCCTGTTTGCTGGGGCAGTCTCTCAGCTAGCCTCTATTATATTATTATTGTTATTATCATTATTATTATTATTTAACCCGACTTACCCAGGTCTCTCTACCTTGCCTGCCTCCCAGCTAAGTTCCACTCTGCTTCTGTCCGGTCTGCTTCTCTACCTCCTTGATCAACCCTGGCACTCTACCCCAGCCTCAGCCTTCCTCTCTTTTTTCTACAAAAGCCACATTCCTTACCCATCCCCTCTGAACCAGTCAGCAGCAGGATAACCATTTTACCATTGAGGGCTGTGTGACCTTTATGCTGCTGCTTGCTTTTTAACATGATAATCTCAGAGAAGCAAAGGAGAAATGACAATACCTAGTATCCTGCCAGAATTGACTCTGCCTGCACAGCCATTAGCAATTGAAAATACTGGGACACACCCACATTGCCATTTGATACAAAGGGGGGGGGGGGGAAGAGACAGGTTACCCAAACACTGGCTGACTTATTTCTCAGAGGCAGACAACTGAAAACTACAGGTAGCTTTTGTACATCTATTTATTACCATGGACTAAGTTGGTTCTATTTATTACCGAACCAGAGTTTAATAGTGCCTGCCTCTGCTTCCACTGCTAAGAGATCAGTTCCTCGTGCTTCCTTCCTCCCAACAGGTCTTCATCAAGAAATTCTTTCAGACTGGGTGTGGTGGTCAAGCCTTTTATCACAGAAGCAGAAGCAGGACAGGTCTCTGTAAAATCAAAGTCAGCCTGATTTACTCATCGAGAAGTTCCAGGCCAGACTGGGGTACATAATGAGACCTTGTATGGAACAAAGAGAGAGAAAAAAGAAAGAACTCCTTTTAAAACACACATGCTGGATCTGACTCCTGTCTTCTACCTTCATTCTAACAGGACAGGATTCTGGAAGCAAGATTATGCCAGCGACCTTGGGGGCCACACAGGCACAACAAGAGAACTCAGTTGGATCACCCCCGAGCCAGACAGCTGTGCAGGTAGGAAACCGCTCGTGATGATTTCTAACCAGAGTGTGCAGTCTCAGAAGGCTTCAGCGTTGGTACCTAACGCGGGGCACACAGCTAGTCTGTCTCCAAGTGCTTGCAACAGTGTGGATGCTGAAGACCTTCCCAGGGGGCCAGACCTGGTCACATCACACTTCCAGGATGTGTCTTTCTCAACTGTTCCTGACATGTTTCTGGTGCCTCATGAAGCCATCATAGATGAAGGGCTGGGATGTTGTGAAGCACTTGCCTAGTGTGGGTTTAGTACCTAGCAGTGAGTACCTACATACAACCAGTACCCTCCACATAGTAGATGGATGGATGGACGGACGGATGTGCTTACTGGATTCTGGGTTGTCCTAGCTAGCTTTATCAATCTGACACAGCTTAGAGTCATCTGAGATGGAAGCCTTATTGAGGAATTGCCTGGGAATGAGATTGGCCTGCCTATAAGAGTGGGCACGTCTATAAGAGAGCCTCTTGGTTGTCATATTTGTCAGAGGGTCCACCCCATTATGGGTGGCACCATTTTTTGTTTAAGAAAGCTAAACCTGAGCCTGCAATGGAGTGAACAAGCTAGCAAGCAGTGTTTTCTTCGCGGCCTCGGCTAGTGTCTGCCCTGACTTCCTCAGCTATGGTCTGTGACCTGAGAGTGTACGCCAGAGAAATCCTTTTCTCCCCAAACTTGCTTTTAATCAGAGGTCTTACCAAACAAGAAGAGGCCTATAACTCAGGGGTAAAGCAGTTGCCTAGACTGTACACCTTTGGGGTTGCTCCCCAAAAGTGCTGTACAGACACACACACACCTACAAACACACACACAGATCTTGGGGCTGAGGATTCTAGAGCTTTGCTTGTTATGCAGACGAAGACAGAGTACTTAAGGACAACGGCAACTTAAGGAAGGATGAGTTTGGTTCGGTTCACTGTTGGAGAGTGTGGTCTCTGGCAGGGACCAGGAGAGCAGCAGTGGGGAGCAGCTGGCAGAATTATTGTGTCTGCAGCCAGGGGACAGAAAATGGCAGTGCTCCCTCCCTCCTTCCTTGTACAGTCCTTGGGGTGGGGGTGGGGGAAGGGCTCTCGATCACTCATACAGGAGCCCAGAGGTTTGTTTCCTAGGAGGTTTTGGCTCCTCTCAAGCTGACAGTCTATAAGCGTCACAGGGTATAACTTGGTAGTTAGCCTTTGCCTGATGAGCCCAAGTCCCAGAGTTCAGTCCCCAGCACTTCACAAAGGAAAATCAGAGCAGTCACCATGTCAGAGTGGTATCTGTCCCACAAACTGTGACCAACCTGATTTACATAATGAGTTCCAGGATAGCCAGGGGTCCATAGCAAGGCAAGATTTGTTTGTTTGTTGTTTTTATGTGAGGAGCCATCCTGAATGCATGAAATCGGGCATTTCCGTAGCTGTCTGACCCACCTTTGTACTATGTAAAGTCTCAGCAGTTCACACCGCTAGCCTTAAAGAGGCAGGGAAGCCGTTTTATGTTTAGCTTTTTTTTTTAAACAGATTGTTTTGTTTTTCTTTTCAAAGATTTATTTATTTTATGTATATGAGTACACGGTAGCTGTCTTGAGACACATCAGAAGAGGGAATCAAGATCCCATTAAAGATGGTCCTGAGCCACCATGTGGTTGCTGGGAATTGAACTCAGGACCTCTGGAAGAGCAGTCAGTCAGTGCTCTTAACTGATGAGCCATCTCTCCAGTCCTATGTTTAGCTTTTTGGGGTTTTTTGTTTGTTTGGTTTTGTTTTTTTTTGTTTGTTTGTTTGTTTGTTTGTTTTTTGGTTTTTTGAGACTGGGTTTCTCTGTGTAGCCCTGGCTGTTCTGGAACTCACTCTGTAGACCAGGCTGGCCTCGAACTCAGAAATCTGCCTGCCTCTGCCTCCTATGTGCTGGGCTACAGAAAGAAACTCTGTCTTTGAAAAACAAAAACTAGAGTTGCTATCCAGCTTTCTGTAGACATAACTCTGGTACTCTTTGTTACAAGGGAGCTGTCTGTGCTTGCTGGGCTCTGTCTTCAGTGGGTTGCATTTTAAAGTCCTTGTTGACAGATAATAGGAAAAACTTGGAACACAGTAACCTTTATCTATAAGTATACTTTGTGACTTTCTTCCTGTCTTTTATCATTAGGTGGATAGTCATCCAGGACAGAAAAGGCCTGCTGCCAAACAGCTGACTAAAGGAGCTTTGTAAGTTCTGTTTCAATTCTTGTTTTCTCAGAGTGCTGCAAGGCCTTTGTAGTCACTAAACATACCACATATCTCAGTTACAGTGGCTGAGTTTCTTAGCCTTTTCAAAAATGTACTGCGAATGACAGACCAGCCAGGGCTACAACTTTTTTTTTTTTTTAAGGAGTTTGAGAGCTGGGGCAATGGCTTAGTTGGGAAAGTTCAGACTGGAGTTCAATCTCTGACCCACGTAAAGCAAGCCATACACAGCAGCCAGCTCTTCTAAGCCCAGACTGGGCCCAGCAAGTGAAAGCAGCTTGCCACCAAACACTAAGCCTGGTGGCCAGAGATGGGTCAGGTTCTGCAGCCCACAGGGTGGGAGGGAAGAACTGAGTCTTCCGGGCCGTCCTCTGACCTCCATAGGTGCCCGGGCGCTGGTACTTTGGTACTTACACATACTCACACAGGAAAAGAGGCAGGGCTGTTGATTTACTTTGGAAACCTTTTCCTACAGTTTGCTTTCATCAGGACCTGTAAATAGATCAGATAAAGTACACTGTTGTTTTGTTCTTGAAGAGAATGCCCCCTGTCTCTTGAGACAGAAAAACCACTTGTATATGGACTGTTATTGGCAGGAGTGTTGCTAGCCAGTGGTCAGCCATTGCTGTGGTCTCTCTGAACACCCACACTGAGGCCTGATGGGAAAACTACAGGTTTTTTGTTTGTTTGTTTGTTTGTTCGTTTGTTTTTTGGGTTGGGTTTTTTTGTTTGTTTGTTTTGTTTTCAAGACAGGGTTTCTCTGTATAGCCCTGGCTGTCCTGGAACTCACTCTGTAGACCAGGCTGGCCTCGCTCGAACTCAGAAATGCTCCTGGCCTGCCTCTGCCTCCCAAGTGCTGGGATCAAAGGCGTGTGCCACCACGCCCGGCTGAAAACTATGTTTTTGAGGTCAGGGTCATAGCCCAACAATATACAGAATAAGATTGTGGAGAATGCTGTTGGTTGTCCTGTAGAACTGTACTGTAGTTAACTCGCCTTTGGACTCATTGGCTTCCTAATGTGGTCTTAGCTGAACACTCACTCTCCCTCTTAAAGCATCCTCCAGCAGTTACAGAGGGACCAAGCCCATGCTGTGACACCCGACAAAAGCCAGTTCCGGTCACTAAATGACACGGTGCAGAGACTGCTCTCCTACCACGTGTGCCAGGGCTCCATGCCCACGGAGGAAGACCTGAGGCAAGGTGAGCAGCCACAGCCCAAAAGAACAGTGCAGCACCCTGACTGGGAGACACACAGCTGTTCTTATCATAGGCATAACTCGCTTTCTCAGTACCCCCAGCCCATGAGGAAGATAGGACCTGTTCTTAATAATCCATGAATGGCTTCTCCAAATGCCATTCCTGGCTGGCACAGGGGCAGCAGTGACTGGGAGGTGCTGTTGAGGCTGCTGACTATAAGTTGTATGGCTTTGTACCAGGGACTTTGCAGTGCAAATGATCTCCACACTAGTTGTCGCACAAGTTAGCTCTCTGAGGCTCCCAAGCAAGTCTAAGTCATTGGCTGAATGCCTTAGGACATCAGTTTTAGGAAGGTTAGGAACTTCTGAGAATCCCACACACCCGATGCCTGGCCCTGCTCTCTGTCACTAAGTCCAACAGTAGAGCTCTGGTGTTACCCCACTTTCCCTCCTGCCTTCCAGGCTCTCCATCCTCCACTGCCATGATCTTGATCCTCCCAGAGCCTCTGATCTCCCCACATGCTGGGGCTTCCTGGGAGGGCTGGCGAGTGGCTTCCAGAGTCAACTGCAAGTATCTTTAAAGACTCTAGGAAGGGTGGGGAGATGTGACATTTCTTAGACAATCTTTCCTGCTTCAGCTCTTCCTGCCACCTGCTTCTGTGAAGGGACAGAGGCTTGGGGAGCTAGCCTGTCAGCCAGAAAGTGGAGTCCATTGCTCTTCCTTCCTGGCCCGCCTATAGCAGCTGTCAGTAATCCACTGTTGGGTTTCTAGGCTGTGTTAGAGGAAGTTCTATTACCACACAGGGACCCCGGGTCTCTGCAGGATCTTAAGCAGAGGGAAGCTTGCTGCAGATCGGCTGTTGGGAGGAGTTCCTGTCAGGCTCACGAACAGAGGCCCTCAGTCTATGGATGATTTTCTTACTGTTTTCTCCCTGTTTGTTTGTTTGTTTGTTTGTTTTAAGTGGACAATGAATTTGAAGAAGTCGCCACTCAGCTCCTCAAAAGAACCCAAGCTATGCTGAACAAATACAGATTCCTGCTCCTAGAAGATGCCATGGTAAAGTGTCCTCTAGCATGGCTGCTTGCAGTTCAGCCAGCCCTAAGGCACAGCAAAAGAAAGGCTCAAGGACTTCACAGGACTTCCCACCAGGGCAGAGTTTATACAGCCGAAGTGTTTAAGGTTGAAGGGAAACTCCACACTTAGCAATTGCTGGGAGGGACAGTGGCAAATGTCAGCTACAGCCATTTCTGATAGAGAATTTCTGAGACTACCTTGGTAGGCATGGTGGCACACTCTTTTTTTTTTTTTTGGTTTTTCCAAACAGGGTTTCTCTGTGTAGCCCTGGCTGTCCTGGAACTCACTTTGTAGACCAGGCTGGCCTTGAACTCAGAAATCCACCTGCCTCTGCCTCCCGAGTGCTGGGATTAAAGGCGTGGGCCACCACGCCCGGCTGGTGGCACACTCTTTTAATCCCAGCCCACGGGAGGCAGAGGCAGGTGGATCTCTGTGAATTCAAGGGTAGCCAGGATTCTGTAGTGAAGCCCTGTCTCTAAAAATGAGCTCTAATTTTTTTTAAAGATTTATTTTATATAAAAGAATACACTGTCACTGTCTTCAGACACACCAGAAGAGGGCATCGGATCCCATTACAGATGGCTGTGAGCTCTATTATTTGCGAAGAGGCTACTTACAGCTGGCCATGGCTGCCAATGCTTATAATCCCAGCATAATCAGGAAGGGTGATTGTCCATGAGACTTTGTTGTAAAATTAGCAGCAAATGTAATAGCATCCTGTGTGTATAGCACACGTGTGTGTAGCAAGGAGCTCAAGAGCATCTAGGCAGCAAGCTCTCACCTACCCCAGCTTCCTTCAGTACCCAAGCCCAGAGGTTTGAATGACACTGTCAACGCTTCTGAAGTGACTGGCCTCTCTCCTTTTCAGAGGATCAACCCCTCTGCAGAGATGGTGATGATTGACAGGATGTTCAACCAGGAGGAAAGAGCTTCCCTGTCGAGGGACAAGCGTCTGGCACTCGTAGATCCTGGTAAGAGTCATAAGGGTGCAGGAAGAGTATGGGTAGGCTGTGACAGTTTTCCCAGCAGTGTGGCTACTGGGAAGTTGTGTGAACCACAATCTTTGGTGAGTCCAACAGGCAGATCGGGAATTCTGGGAAGGAAAAACTGACACAGTTGAGAGGGGTGTGTGGGTATACCAAGACTGACTGACTGGTCTACAAGATCCAAACTGGAGTTTGCATTACGTTGAGGCCCTGGTTTTCCCCATTAAACTTCAAATCCTGGAAAACTAAATTGAGCCAGGGGTTTCTCAGTGTATTTGGAAAGGCCCTTGTTGTCTGCAGGCTGCAGTTAGAAGGCATCCGTGCAGCATGGTCCCCAATTATGAGCAGAGGACTTTTCCCTCGGCCAACCAGGGTCCCACCCCCTGCGAGCTTTTCAGTTTTCCCTATCGACAACGGGCTCTGAGCCCGGCTGACCTGGTGCTCTTGTGTAGGCCAGGATGTCCTTAAACTACACAGCCTGTCTCTGCCTCCCAAGTGCTGAGGTGAAAGGTGTGAGCACTCAGATCCAAATCTACCCCTTTAAAATATTTTTAAAAATTTTTTTCTATTTCATTTTTTAAAGATATGTTTATCAAAAGATATGAGTACACTGTCACTATCTTCAGACACACCAGAAGAGGGCGTCAGATCTCATTACAGATGGTTGTGAGTCACCATGTGGTTGCTCGAATTTGAACTCAGGACCTCTGGAAGAGCAGTCAGTGCTCTTAACCGCCAAGCTGTCTCTCCATCCCCTCCTGTTTCCTAAGATTTCCTTTTTAAATTATGTGTGTATGGCAGGTAGCACATGTGAATGCAAGTGGGGGTGCCTTCCGGGACCAGAAAGGTGCTGGTCCTTCTGGGGCTGGAGTTAAAGACAGCTGGAACCCTCCTGAAACGACAGCAGGGAGCCAGACTCAGGAGCAGTGCACACACTTACCTGCTAAGCCATCTCTCAGACCCTTAATTGTTAATTGTGTTTGTGTGTGTGTTGGGGATGGGGGATATGCACTGAGTTCAGGTGCCTGTGGAAGCTGGATGTATTGGATTCCCTGGAAAAGGAGTCGCAGGCAGTTGCGAGCCACAGAACATGGGTACTGAGAAATGAACACAGGTACCGTGGAACAGTACGTGGTCTTTCTTTTTTTTTTTTTTTTTTTAAAGATTTATTTATTTATTATATGTAAGTACACTGTAGCTGTCTTCAGACACTCCAGAAGAGGGCGCCAGATCTCGTTACGGATGGTTGTGAGCCACCATGTGGATGCTGGGATTTGAACTCTGGACCTTTGGAAGAGCAGTCGGGTGCTCTTACCCATTGAGCCATCTCACCAGCCCCAGTACGTGGTCTTAACTGCTGAGCCATCTCTGCAGCCCACTCCTCTCTTTAAAGGCAGTGTCACTAATATGTAGTCCTGGCTGGAATGATCTCAGACTCCCAGCAACAAAAAGATTGCAAATTAAAAGCCACATTGGACTATGAATAAAACCTTGTTTCAAACAAAAAATACTGAGATAGGAAGGGACCAGAGGGGGAGTGTAGTGGATCAGGCTTACTGTGAGCAAGTACAGCAATACACAGTTAAGAAGTGGTGAGATGGCTCAGCTGGTAAGAGCACTCTCCGAAGGTCCTGAGTTCAAATTCCAGCAACCACATGATGGCTCACAACCACCTGTAATGAGATCTGATGCCCACTTCTGGCGAGTCTGGAGACATCTATCGTGTACTTACATATAATAAATAAATAAATAAATAAATCTTTTTTTAAAAGAAAGAAATGTTATAACAAATCTCATGATTTAAATATTAATCTCAAAATTAATTAAAAATAAAAAAGCTGGGGTTAGGTATCTGACTTAGTGGTAAACACATAAAAGTACCACACGTTACCTTTAGTCTCCTGGACACATACACAGAAACAAAATGGCATATACTAACTATTCAGGAGATTGACAAGTGAGACAGGGTTTCATGTAACCCAGGCTGGCCTGGACCTGTCAGCCTTCCTGTCTGTATCTCCACATGCTAGGGTTACAGGCATGCTGACCACCACACTTGGCTCAGAAACATTTTCTAAAAGAGAGCTGGGTGTGGTGTCTAATGTTTTTAATCCCAGCACTCTGGAGGCAGAGGCAGGCGGATTTCTGAGTTCGAGTCCAGCCTGGTCTACAAAGTGAGTTCCAAGACAGCCAGGACTACACAGAGAAACCCTGTCTCGAAAAAAACAAAAACACCAATGTGTGTATATTATTGTGAAGGCCTGCATGTGGCGTGTGTAGGTAGACATACACATGGCACAGCATCTGTGTGGAGGTCAGAGAACAACGTGTGGAAGTCAGTTCATAGCTCTCCCTGGAATCTTGGGCTGTCAGGTGTGTGCAGCCAAGGCTTCCACTGGCCTGAGCCCTAGCACGTGGTCCTGCCTTGCTCAGGTATATGTACTGCCCAGGTTGATCTCAAGTTCATGTGCCTAAAGTGATCCTCCTGCCTCAGTCCCTGAGTAGCAAATACCACAGCAGTCCATGGAATGTAAGTCTCACCTGGATTTGTTTATGCCATCTATAAAAATGGTTTTAGAGCTCCTGTGCTAGGTAGGATTTGACATTCTGAGTTGTTTTACATTGCATCCTAGCTTTTTTTTTAAAAAAAAAAAAAGAAAAGATTTATTTATTTAATTAATGTATATGAGTACACTGTAGCTGTACAGATGGTTGTGAGCCTTCATGTGGTTGCTGGAAATTGAATTTAGGACCTCTGCTCGCTCCATTCAACCCTGCTAGCTCTGGTCTGCCCCACTCCCTGCTCACTTGGGCCCAAAGCTTTTTTTATTATTATACATAAGTACACTGTAGCTGTCTTCATACACACCAGAGGAGGGCGTCAGATCTCATTAAGGGTGGTTGTGAGCCACCATGTGGTTGCTGGGATTTGAACTCAGGACCTTCGGAAGAGCAGTCAGTGCTTTTAACCATTGAGCCATCTCACCAGCCTGCTTTTTTTTTTTTTTTTTTTTTTTTAATTTAAAAAATGTGTGGGTGAGAGAGAAAGGAAAGGTGTGAGCGTACAGAGTATACATGTGCACGTCAGAAGACAGCTTGTGGAAGCTGTTCTCTCTTGCAAACTTACGGTCATCAGACGGGCCGGCAAGCTCCTCAAGTCACTGGCTGTTTAAGATATATGTATAGATTGTAGATTTACATATACACATTGTGTGTGTGTGTATATATGTGTGTGTGTATGCGACATGTATGGGGGTGTCCTCAGAGACCAAAACAAAAAGAGAGCTTTGGATTCCTTAGAATTTGAGTCCACAGGCACACTCTCAGCTGCTGTGAACTCAGGTCCTTTGGTAGAGCATCAAGCACTGGTGGCCTTTGAGCCACCTCTCCAGCCCCTGGAGTTTGTATCTTGCTGTGATCCCAGTAGTGTCTGAGTGCATTTGCTCCATACTGAAGCGGGCTCATCCCCTGTGGCCGCACTGCTGCCTTCCTTTGCTGTAGTCTCCTTTCTCCAACACCTAGTCTTCTTTTTTGTTCTATTTGTTTGTTTTTAGGATTTTTGTTTGTTTTTTTGAGACAGGGTTTCTCTGTATAGTCCTGGCTGTCCTAAAACTCACTCTGTAGACCAGGCTGGCCTCTAATTCAGAGATCCACCTGCCTCTGCCTCCCAAGTGGGGATTAAAGGTGTGTGCTACCACCACCTGACTTTGTCTTTTTTTAATATTTTTAAACTTTTATGTATATGGTTGTTTTGCCCACATATACATGCCTGATGCTCAAAGAGCCCATATCTCCTTTTTTTTGGGGGGGGGGGTTGTTTGTTTGTTTGTTTTTCCAAGACAGGGTTTCTCTGTATTGCCCTGGCTGTCCTGGAACTCACTCTGTTGACCAGGCTGGCCTCGAACTCAGAAATCCGCCTACCTCTGCCTCCCGAGTACTGGGATTAAAGGCATGCGCCACAGATCTCCTTGAACTGGAGTTACAGGTGGTCATGAGCCGCTTCGTGAATGCTGGGGCCCGCACAACATCCTCTGCAAAAAGCAGCCGGTGCTCCTGACGGCTTCAGGGTCTCTTTGTCCCCAGTTGTGATGTCATTTTGGTTGTTAAGATAAAGCTTCACTCTGAAGCCCAGGCTATGCCAGAATTCATGATTTTGAACTGGTATTGAACTCAGGGTAATTACCCGCGTCAGGACCAGGGTTACAGGCAGGAGCCCTAGGCCTAGCTGTTCTTTTCTGACAGTTTAACATTAAGGATCCATTTAGGCCTGCCTTGGCTAAGGCGTTTATAAATACACTGTGTGGACTGAGAGGAATGGAGAAGTCTGGAAGGAACACTGGGTATGGACCAGGAGCCTCACAGAAGGCCAATGTTAGAGGATCTGTTTCTAGCCCTTTTCTGAGGAACTGAAATCTCTGTCTTTGGTAAAGTAGCTTGTGATGACTCTGTCAGTTTGTCATGTCTTGCATGAGGAGAGCCTGGATACCAGTGTCAACTAGATGGCATCCTCTTTTTCCATCTTAGCCTCCATCCCTGTAGCTCAGGATCAGAGGTGTGATGGGTGCTCTGTGCATCCCGTCTAGTTTTCTAGATGAAGCCAGCTTTTCCTTTTTCCCTTCATGGAAGCCGCTGTGGTCTCTACCTCAGCTCCTCACAAATGCTTCTGGAACCTGGCAAAGCCCAACTCTTCACTCAGACATAGCTCCTCTGCACCCTTCTGTCCTTCCAGGCAGCTAACGTGTGTGCCTTTTTGCCATTTGCTTTATGTTCTGGGAGAAGTGGTGTGGTTCTCACACCTGTCTGTTAACTCTATCACCCAGAGACAGGTTGTCCCCTTTGCCACAAAGTCCACTGCTCTCAGGAAGGAAGCAGGTTGAAGCTGGAACTTTTATTTTCAGAGCAGTTAGTTCCCAAAAGAAACACTGGGGAGAGCCGGGCGTGGTGGCGCACGCCTTTAATCCCAGCACTCGGGAGGCAGAGGCAGGCGGATTTCTGAGTTCGAGGCCAGCCTGGTCTACAAAGTGAGTTCCAGGACAGCCAGGGCTATACAGAAAAACCCTGTCTCGAAAAACCAAAAAAAAAAAAAAAAAAAAAAAAAAAAAAGAAACACTGGGGAGTAGGCTTGTAACTCACTTGGTAGGGTACCTCCTCTGCATACAGCTTCCTGTGTGGAAGCTGGCCCTGGAACCTGGGCTACTTGAAGAAGATTCTCCTTTCTTAAGTTGTCTCTGAGAGTTTCTGAGGGAAGGGTCAAGAGTGGAGTGGGCGGGAAGATGAGCAGAAGAGGGCAAGGGGCGGGGCTAGCTAGGACTGCAGGGTTGCCTTTGTGCCTGCCTTATCGAGAGGCTTTGCCCTGTGCTAGTCCTCTGACCGCTAAAGTTCTTTCTGATCTCCTTTCCAGAGGGTTTTCAGGCCGATTTCTGTTGTTCCTTCAAACTTGACGAAGCTGCACCTGAGACCCCGCTTGACAGGAGTGACCAGCATCGCAGCAAAACCAGCTCGCTCCATCAGGTGCCCAGGGCCCAAAGCAGAGACCGAGCCAAGCCAGGCATGGCAGAAGCAACGAATCATGACCAGTTTCATCTAGTGCCTAACCACATCGTGGTCTCTGCAGAGGGAAACATTTCTAAAAAGTCAGAAGGCCACAGCAGAACACTGAAATTTGACAGAGGGGTCTTAGGCCAATACCGGGGTCCGCCTGAGGACAAGGGCGGCCGGAGGGACCCTGCCAAGGTCAGCAGGTGCTCTCCGGGCCCCGAGGGCCACCGCAAGAGCTTGCCCAGGCCAGATCATGGCTCTGAGAGCAAGCTCCCCGGCGTCCTGGCCAGCTCGCACATGGAGATGCCCTGCCTCGACTCCTTCCAGGACAAAGCGCTGAGGAATTCCCCAAAGAATGAGGTTTTACACACAGACATCATGAAAGGGTCGGGTGAGCCCCAGCCAGATCTCCAGCTCGCCAAGAGCTTAGAGAAAACCTTTAAGAACATCCTGGAACTCAAGAACGCGGGGCGGCCGCAAAGCGACCCTACGGCCAGCGGCGCGGCGGACCTGGACTTCCCCAGCTTTTCTCCAATGGCTTCGCAGGAAAACTGCCTAGAAAAATTCATCCCGGACCACAGTGAAGGCGTTGTAGAAACGGACTCCATTTTAGAAGCAGCTGTAAATAGTATTCTAGAGTGTTAATAGCAGCCGTCCTCCTCCAGACCCTGCCCCGGACCAGTTACACTCTCTCCCAGCAAAGCAAATGGAAACGGCTCCCGTCTGTCTCCAGCCTGCTTGGTCCTCCATCACAGGTTATCCTTTCTAATCTCACCCTGTTCTTTTGAAGAGCAATACATGTCGTCATGGCTGCGGGGAGACCCCTCAGTACACCCACCTCTCTCTAGAAAGCAGTCCGATAGGCCCTCCACATTTCAAGTGTTATGAAAGTGCTTACGGCCATTGTTGTTCGTTAATTTGTTTTGTGGTTTGTTTCTTAGCACTGTCGCTCGAGACCACAGTACACTTGGCCCTGGGTAAAATTTTGACAATCATAAGTCATTTCAAAAGAACAGACTTATTAAAGAAAAATCAAACAGGACTGATAGAAGCCACTTTTTAAAAGACTTTCTCACTGCAGCTCCAAAGTAGAGGTTTGGTTTGGTTCTGTTCCGGGGGAGAGGGTATTTGCGTAGGGAAGATTCTCCCTGACCAGCCCTCTGAGCGGTGGGTAGCCGGTGCTCTACCTGGAAGCCCACCGCCCTGGCTAAGACGCCAGGAGCACAGCCACAGAGCATCCTCCTGACACCCAGTGCTGTGCGTTGCTGCAGAAGCAAAGCCTTGTGTTTGTCTTCAGCACATTCGCGCTGAATTCTATCTGAGGATGTTCTGGTCTTAGCCCCAGGTGTACGCCTTGAGACTCTCACAGGCTCACTAGGGAACAGTGGAAGTCAGTTGTAAAGCAGCGAGTTGGGGAGGCACCGGGGTCTCCATGTATTCCATCGACTTCAAAGAGTTTTGCATTTTATAATTGGGTGAAGTCAACATAACCTATGTTCTTTATTGTCACTGAATTCTGCTCCATTGTGTCCCCTCTCCCTCAGCCCTTAGCCAAGCATCAAAAGGCTTTCACGTGAAAACTGTGTTGTACTCTTTCAGTTGAGGCTTTTGAACGGGACTCTGGCCTTGTTCCAGAGAATAGTAGGCAACAGTGTATCAGTCATTCCCAAACACAGTAAACCAAAGGTCACAACCAGCAGGCCACTGAAGGAAGGAACCCAGGCAGGAGACAGGGGGCCATGTCCTGGCCCTGGCCCCGCCCCTGCTGTGTGTGGTCCAGTACACCATAGCAAGCGAGCCTTCCTCTTTATTATTTATGTTCCTTTCCAGGAGTGGCCCTCATCCTTCCCTCTGTGCCGGCCTGCACCAGGGCGTCTTCTGTTGCTACTTGCTTTCTTCCTGTGTAGTCATGGCCCACAGTGCTGTGTCTGCAACCCTCCTCCCACCGTCTCCATCAACCTCTGGGATCCAGAGGTAGCTTTGATGCCTGTGAGGGCTTCCTCCCTCTGTTCATCCCCAGGCTGTGTAAATGCATCCGTTGATCTCCTCCACTTCATTATACCCCCAAAATGGAGTTGTCCCTATGGTCATCATGTAGAGTGTTTCTTTTCCAGATTGGCCTGCAATGGAAAGGAAGGCTTTTGATTTTGATTTTTATCTTTTTTTTTTCACATAACACAGCAACAATCTAGGCATGGTGGCATACACCTGTAATCCCAACAGTCAGGTGACAAAGCAGGAGAGTCACTATTTCAAGGCCAGCTTAGGCTATAACACACCCCTGCCTCAAACACAGAAAGAGAGAAATTTGAGCAATAGCAGACTGTGTGGGCCTTTTTTACCCCTCTGTCCACTACACAAGAAAACTCTGTGAGACAGCCAGTCTTTGAGAGCGATGGACCTTCTCCCGCCCACAGCCCAGCCAAGCAAACTAGAAGAGTCTGGGCTGTCTTAGAGTCGTCCTTTTCTTCCTTCTCTGTGCCAATGTCCAAGTTACTGACTTCCTTCCTGTACATTAGAAAAATGAGTTGTTTACCAGTTAGACCTCTGTCTGGGCTGCCCTGATCTCTCTGTCACAGGCTCTTCTCATAGCCTCATGGTTACCATTCAAGATGGCCCCTGGATGCCTGCAGCACATGCTACTAATGAATTACTTTAATTATTGCAAATCAGTGGAATTCTCAAGAGACAAGAAAGTCTCGTGTATATTTGTTATCTCTTCCCTCCCTCCCCAGCCCCCGACCCGGGCCCTCGTTTTCTCTCCTGTGTGTCAGATTACAGGGCTTCTCACGACATTAGTCCCACACAAGGAGAGCCTACTGTACCAAAATGAAACTTGTAAATTTTTGTGTCCTTGTATGTAAGTTTACTTTTTATGGAGGAAAGACTCTAGATAATGACAAATGAAGATTACAAAGTGTATTTTACTCCTGTGATTAGGTTACACCACATGGGTCATAACTCACTCCCGAGCCCCCACTGCTGAAGGGAAGCGCTCTGCCTCAGTGGCCAACGTTGGTGGTTCAGGGTCATTAGTCAGTTGAGTTCTAGAATGCGTGCTCAGTAACAAAAAAAAATCACTTTTTCTTCCCTTTGTTTTTAATCCGTTTGTTGTTGTGGAAAAGTATGAATTTGTTATTACGCATTGATTTTCTGTGTCCTTAAGTACTGCCTAAAGATGAAGCAAATTTTGAACTGGCAATTACGATAAGGAAATCCTTTAGCTCTGGAGACTTTAGTAGACTCTGTTAGATTAAGGAGGCCTCACAGGCTGGCCGGCTCCAAGGACGGTCACTCACTGTCAGTGTGGTGTGGGCTTTATTTGCTTAAATACCTTCATTTGTATAGTATGTCTCACTTGAAATTGCTTTGTATACATTTTGTAAAAATATTTATAAAATGTTTTGTAAAAAAAAAAAAAAGTATAACAAATTGCAGTTTATTTTGTTATGTTGGATAAATACTGTTAAACCAGTCAGTACCTATATTGTTAATCCATGGTTAGGGTATGTTCAGTTGGAGATTACAAAATGAAACAACCATTGCAATACAGCCAAAGATTTGGGAAAACCTGTCACTGTGATTGTCTTGATTTTGCAACTAGCAATGGTTCCCGTCCCCAGAAGAAGTGGGTAAGCAGTCAGTGGGAATTCTCTGTAGATGTATTTAACATGGTCAAAAAGTTACCAAAGTTTTAAACAAAAACAAAGCCTTCCTGAACAGACTCTGTGATGCCACTGGGATTGAGTCCCACCGTCCCTTCCTGAACTAAGGACCCAGGTGCCAGCAGGGAGGGAGACCCCACATGGGACATGTCGGAGACTAGACTTCACTCAGCAAACTCCATCTAATCTGTAACTGTGGGAAAGCTGGTCAGGTGAGATCCTGTCTCCCCAATGAAGGTAACTTTTTTTTTTTGTTTTGTTTTTCAAGACAGGGTTTCTCTGTGTAGCCCTGGCTGTCCTGGAACTCACTTTGTAGACCAGGCTGGCCTCGAACTCAGAAATCCTCCTGCCTCTGCCTCCCGAGTGCTGGGATTAAAGGCGTGCACCACCACGCCCGGCTCCATCACCTTTCTCTTTGGTTCCCATAGTAACCAGATTGTAGTCAGAACACATTCTGGGATCCTCTCTGTAACCTCAGCCCCTGAGGTCCTTCCGAGTCCCTTCCCTCACAAATGGGATCAGACCCACAGATATCCCCCCCTTGGATAGAGTTGACAGCAGCCCTCCTTGGGGAATTAGTTACCTCCGACCCTAATAGTGACTGGAAGTAAAGGTCAGGCCTTTCAGCCTCAGCAAGAGCCCAGGCCCAGGCTCTAAGTCGATCTGATCCCCATCGCATAAATGCCTGAGCATAGGGATACCTACCCTCAGCCTTTTATACCCTGAAGCTGACGGCCAGAGAACCAGGAGTTCAAATTCATCCTTGGCTGCACAGCTAACTCAAGGCTGTCCTATGCCCCATGACACCCTGCTTCAAAAATACATTAATAGATAAAATTCAACAGTGATGAGTAGATGGTCAGGATACTTCCCATCATCCTGGCAGAAACTGCAACATCTTGTAGTGGATAGGTCCTTTGGTGTCATTTACCGTGTTACCCCGAGGTCATGCTTCCCTTCATACCAAGTGTAAGTCTGTACCCAACATCACATTATGGCCGCAGTTCAGGCCCTCTGCATCAGGCATTGCCCCCAGGAATGAAGTTTTAAAACTTGAGACTTGAGAGATGGCTCAGTCACTGGCTGCTCTCCCAGAGGACCACAGTTCAGTTCACCCACCCACCCCGTGTTGGGTAGCTCAGAACCACTTGTGACTCCAGCTCTAGGGGATCGGGTGCCACCCAGCCTCCGCAGGCGTGATACAGACCGATGTACACAGAAGCAGGTGGCTCTTTTGGGAGTTTGAGACCAGCCAAATCTCTCTACCTGACAAGCCAGTCCTGTGTCCAATACATATGTCAAGAGTGTTGGCTCAACAAGAGCACTGGATGCTCTTTGGGAGGATTTCTAGCATCCGCATAGCTCACAACCATCGGTAACTCCAGAGTTATCAGGGCAACACAGGGCCCCTGAGCGTACTAGGCACGCAGTGGTACACAGACATGCATGCAGACAACACACCCACACACAAATAAAAGATAATAATATGGTACATTTTTAAAAAGGAAGGCTCGAGCCGGGCGTGGTGGCACACGCCTTTAATCCCAGCATTTAGGAGGCAAAGGCAGGTGGATTTCTGAGTTCGAGGCCAGCCTGGTCTACAAAGTGAGTTCCAGGACAGCCAGGGCTATACAGAGAAACCCTGTCTCGAAAAACAAAAAAAAAAAACAAAAAAAAAAAAAAAAAAGAAGGGTCATCTGACCACTGTTAGGGTTAAAGTCTCTACATTCCCCTGGCGTGCCCAGAGGCGAGCCAAGGCTCCTGTCAGGCTAGCGAAAGCCTCAGCTTGTGGTAGGAGGGTCATGGTCCAGAAAATAGCATTCTGATACTTCCTGATGCCAAGAGAGCAGCCGGTGGGCTACTACGGGAAACGTTAATAGATTAGAGAGACAAATTTCCTCTGCAGCTGAGACCCTGACACAGCATCACGCTGGCAGGACTCTGTTGTCCAGTGGGAAGTCAGCTCTGGACCCCAGGGTATGGCTATGCCTCAGCTCTGAGCTCTCTTCAAGACAGAAATAGAGCATCTTTGGTACCCAGCTGAAGAAAAGAGTTAAGCGGCCGTCCCTTGCAGCAGACATGGTATAAGTGTTAACGGCTCTGAGGGGAAAGGTATCCAGGCAGCTGGGAGCCAAGCAATACCACAAAGTCACAACAAACCTCACACATACAAAGAGTGGCTGCCTCTGCTTGGGCAAGAAGCAGCAGAGAACTTTATAGAGTTTCTTGGGGTTTTCCAGGTTGGGGGATTAGTAGGTTTTCGAAGTCCTGAGCTTGGCTCTATAGGGCAGGGCTTGACCGCCTGTGTCTTGCAGGGCTGGGTAAGAGCGCTTAGAGTGTTCTGGAGGTCAGGGCTTAGTGGTTAGAAGCCATGAGTTTTAAGGCCTGGCTACTCCTATTCCGTGCCTTGAGGGGTGCAGTTAGAAAACATGTGATTTTTGTTTGTTTGTTTGTTTGTTTTTGTTTTTCAAGACAGGGTTTCTCTGTATAGCTTTGGCTGTCCTGGAACTCACTCTGTAGACCAGGCTGGCCTTGAACTCAGAAATCCACCTGCCTTTGCCTCCTAAATGCTGGGATTAAAGGCATGTGCCACCACGCCCGGCTGTGATGTTTTCATTACTTTCCACTGAATGGGGGTGGCTAGGTCTTTGAGGCAAGCTTGATCTTCACCATCAGGGTATAATTGGGTATCATAGGCCTCTGGCTCCTCAATTAAGGTCTGGTAATCCTGTAAAAGTCTGGTTGGAAATCTTTCAGATCTGTTGTTGAAGAAATCTAGACAAGCTTATAAAGCAGGATGTGTCTAGTAGGATAAGAAAAGGAGAAGGGGGCTGGAGAGATGGCTCAGGAATTAAGAGCACTGACTGCTCTTCTGAAGGTCCTGAGTTCAAATCCCAGCAACCACATGGTGGCTCACAACCATATCTACAGCTACAGTGTACTCATATACATAAAATAAATAAATCAACTTTAAAAAAAGTTTAAAAAAAGAAAAGGAGAAGGGACTGGGCAGTGGTGGCACACGCCTTTAATCCCAGCACTTGGGAGGCAGAGGCAGGAGAATTTCTGAGTTCGAGGCTAGCCTGGTCTACAAAGTGAGTTCCAGGACAGCCAGGGCTACACAGAGAAATTCTGTCTCAAAAGAAAGAGAGAGAGAGAGAGAGAGAGAGAGAGAGAGAGAGAGAAGAAAGAAAGAAAGAAAGAAAGAAAGAAAGAAAGAAAGAAAGAAAGAAAGAAAGAAAGAAAGAAAGAAAAATTTAGGCAGTGGTGGCACACGTCTTTAATCCCAGCACTTGGGAGGCAAAGACAGGCGGATTTCTGAGTTCGAGGCCAGCTTGGGCTACCGAGTGAGTTCCAGGACAGCTAGGCTACACAGAGAAACCCTGTCTCGGAAAAGAAAAAAAAAAAAAAAGGAAGGAAGGAAGAAAAAGGAAGAAAAGAAAAAAGAAAAGAAAAAAAAGAGGAGAAGTGGGTCCAGAAGAGGACTATCCTGAATGAACTTAGAGGAAAACTGACAGTAATAGCTAGGGAAGTAGTCAGTGCCACCACTCCCGTGGCCATACCAGGGGTTACGCCCAGGACTTGGAGTAGGATACGATCTGAGCTGCTGGTTTGTCATGCTATGCTTCCATAAACCCTGTGATGGGAACTGGCAAGGGTTTGTCACCAGATTACCCCTAGTTTTGGGGAAAGGAGCAACAGGGCACATGTCCCAGACTACTCAGTGAGTAGGCAGTGGATGTGCCATGAAGATAACTGAGGCATTACAAGTGTTTGGGTCTTGAGGTTGGGTGATAATACTAAGGGTTAAGGTATTACTGCAGTTTGCAGAATCCAGTGTGCCCAGCACCATGTTCCTGAGGAGTTAAAGCAGTCTGTAATACCAAAGAGAGAGAGATGGGAGAGACAAGGGATGGTAGTGGTATTTGGCATGGAGCAATTAATTTGCAGGGAGGTGAGAGTCTAATTAGACAATGGGTGAGGCCATGAGTGGTGATTGCAAGGTTGACCTAAGAGGGACAGACACACAACCCACATTCTCCAAAGTGGTCAGCGAGAGTGTTATTCAATAGCTGGTTCACTGAGGTTAAGGTCTGAACTGAGATGGTGTGACAGGTGGTAGATCAATATTGTCAAAAGGGTGATACTAGAGATATAAGGGCCTTTGAAGAGCTTTGGATCACTACTAACATGTCTACACTTAGGGGTTGAGAGAGTGTGGTGTGTACCTTCTGTATTTTGATCATACCTGACAGGCAGCTGTGATAAATTCTATAGTGAAGTTTACCAATGACCCTTGTCTCCCATCTGGGATGCCATGGGTCCTTAATTAGGATATAGAAGATTCCTGCCGGGTGTGGTGGCGCACGCCTTTAATCCCAGCACTTGGGAGGCAGAGGCAGGTGGATTTCTGAGTTTTCAAGGTCAGCCTGGTCTACAAAGTGAGTTCCAGGACAGCCAGGGCTACAGAGAAACCCTGTCTCAAGAAACAAAACAAAACAAACAAACAAAAAAGGATATAGAAGATTCCCTATTCTTCATAAAAGGTAGAGTGCTATGGTGGCTTCAATAGGTATGGTCCCATAGACTCAAGTGTTTGAATGGTTGGCTATAGGGATTGGTCCTAGGTGTGGCCTTGTGGGAGGAAGTGTGCCATTATGGAGGCTGACCTTGAGGTCTCCTTAGTTTCAAGCTAAGCCCAGTGACATAGTCTCCTTAAGATGTCCATGGATCAAGATGTATGTAGAAATCTCAGCTCCTTCTCCAGCACCATGTTGACTTGTATGCTGTCATGCTTCCTGCCACAATGATAATAGACTAAACCTCTGAAACTGTAAGCCAGCCCCAATTAAATGTTTTCTTTTAAAGAGTTGTCCTGGTCATGGTGTCTCTTCACAGCGATAAAACCCTACCTAAGACATGCATCATGCCGCCTACAGGACTAATAAGAACAGCCTCCGTAAGTCTCTGGTTACAACATCGAAAGAACTCTCTAGTTTGATCCTAGAGAAAGCAATCCTAGGGCACAGGTGTTTTAGAAATTAGGTGTTATAGGAATAATTCTCTTCTCTTGGCAACATGTTGGTGAGCAGTCTCCAGACCCCACTGCCAAGGTCCAGCCCCTGCTTGCAGAGGGATTCCTGAGA
This sequence comes from Mus caroli, assembly GCF_978045245.1. Taxonomy (NCBI): domain Eukaryota; kingdom Metazoa; phylum Chordata; class Mammalia; order Rodentia; family Muridae; genus Mus; species Mus caroli. The sequence goes on from NW_028227273.1 coordinate 47,972,592, forward strand.
GAGGGCGTGTCTGAGAGTGGCCTGAGAGCAACGAGAAGTCAAATCATGGGTTCCAAGCTGAGGGCCCATGCTCTGTTCGAGAGAGCCTTACAGATAGCGCATTTGCACTTGTGCTCCCCCCTTAACCCCTACCCCCAACTCTCTCTTACAATTCCAAAACTCTCTAGATATTTTAACTCTTGCAGATCAAAAACCCAGTCTTTTACTTCCATATCAATTCAGTCAGGTTCTCTCCTGATTATCCTATGAATCACCATCCCAGGACTGCAGCCCCTGGATTCTTAGAGACAGCAAACACTTTGTTTTAAATATTGCCAATGGATGCAGAAACCTGTCTATGTAAACACCGGATAATAAGCTAGCTGGGTGGGACCCCACTCTGAAATGACCATTCCTACCATGCCAGGACCTGTACCTACACTCCTGTCCCAGGCTGACCTTGAATTCAGTAATCTGCCTGCCTTTGTAAGCACAAACAAAAAACTTAGCTGGATGGAATCTTGCCCTGGGATCACCCCTCCCTAAATCTCTGTATCCCTTCTTTGGTATCTTTCTCACAAACTGACTCACAGTACAGCTGCCTCTGTTCCTTTACATCTATGACACTCATTATACAATTCATATTGCATCTTTATATATTGCCTAGTTGAGATACTATACATTTTGAACTCTTGTTTTCAGAGTTCTTTCCCTCAGCCTTAAAGGCCAGACTTGGCACCTCAAATCATGAATGGTCTGGTGCAACTGTTGAGTATAGGTTTCCTGAACCTTTGAGTATTAATATAACAAAGGCATAGGGGAGCAAGAAGTCTGAAACAATTTATCTTAGATGACCTTTTTATGTCCTTCCAACTTGGATTTACCTTAAAACCCAGCTCTGACACCCTCAGGCACTTCTTAGAGATGCAAAATTTGCTTTAGGGATTGTTCTTTTGTTTTCTCCCCCCCCCCTTTTTTTTAATTAAAATTTTTTTTATGTGCATTGGTGTTCTGCCGGCACGACTGTGTGAGGGTGTCCATCTTGGGGTTACTGAGAGTTGTGAGTGCTGGGACTTGAACCTGGGTCCTCTGGAAGTGCAGTCAGTGCCTTCTACTGCTGAGCCATCTCTCCATCCCCCTGTTTGTTTGCTTGCTTGCTTGTTTTGAGACAGAGTCTCACTATGTTGTGCTGGCCATCCTGGAAAGCACTCTGTAGACCAGGATGGCCTCGAACTCACATCTACCTGCTTCTCCCCCCCCATCACCCCCCCCACATCCCCCGAGTGCTGGGATTAAAGGCATGGGCCACTATGCCCAGCTCAGTTTGTTTTTTTTTTAAAGATTTATTTATTTATTATATGTAAGTACACTGTAGCTGTCTTCAGACACTCCAGAAGAGGGCGCCAGATCTCGTTACGGATGGTTGTTAGCCACCATGTGGTTGCTGGGATTTGAACTCTGGACCTTTGGAAGAGCAGTCGGGTGCTCTTACCCACTGAGCCATCTCACCAGCCCCCCAGCTCAGTTTTTACATTCTCCATCTACACATTTACCAGAGACAAGAGGAATTATTACTGAGAGTGGTCGCTGCACAGCAAGCGCCTTAGAATTCTTTTGTTTTGTTCTCCTTTGTCACAGTCTGGTGACCCACCTGACACAGGACAGAGATTTTTGAAGTAAATCTCTACACAAACACGCTTGGGTCTAGAGGATAAAGATCCATAACCCAACTCCAAAGCCAGCTTCCTGATAAAGCAGAACACCCTAAAACAACTCTCATACGATCTACTTTCAAAAGATATTTGAATCCCTTCTTAAACTGCATTCAATGACCAAAAAGCCCAGAGATTAAATTCTGAGCCCTGGCCATCAAAGCAGCCATGACAAATGGCATTTGTGGTGGTGGCCAGCAGCTGGCAGCAAAAGGGAGAGCAGAAACAAAACCAATGAACACAAAGAGCTCACATGCTCAAAGACCAGTCAGAAACAAAATCATGGCTGCCATCATTCCTACATTCCACTGAGCCTGACCCATTCCCATCCTGGCCCCCATGTTCACCCGGAGACTTACAGACCCAGCAGAGTCACCTGCACTCTCAAAACACAGGCAAACCTTCCAAACAACCAAGACCTGCTGAGCAGGCGACATCTGCATTGCCCCGGGTGGGCGTGGAAGGATTTCATAGTCAGATGAGAGGGGCATCAGGTCTGGCTGGATGGGGTCTGGGTGTCCTGTACTCAGGGATGCACCTGGAAAGCTGATGTGGGGAAAGATGTGTCCGATTGTGTCATTTGCATGAGAAGAAGGAGAGGAAGAGCTGGTGAGCCTATGGTCAAGCAGATTGGAGGAGTGACGGAATGAAGGCTCCCACTTTGGCTAAGAGGTCCTTTCCCAATAAGAGGATAGGACAGGTTGGTAGGACTAAGGGGTAAGGCAAATACCCCTAAAGATATAACTAAGGGCTGGGGTTTGGTGAGGTTAATAGGCTGTCTTCCAACTCCAACGACAGAGAAACAAGAAAGGAATGTGGGTCACCAAACATCTGTCAGGACAGAATAGGTGATCTCATTGCCTAGGAGGATGGAGCTGTGTTGCCTTGATACTGTAATGACTACGCAGGGCTCCTGAGAGGCTAAATCTTTTCAGTTCAGACTCTATTTTAGAGAAGCTGACCGACGTTTGAACTCAGGTAAACTAACAGGCTGGTATCTAGCATTGGTTTCCAAGTTGTCCCCCAACAGAACTTGAGCCTAGCTCCAGCCCTTGGCTAGTCCTCAAGAAGACCAGCATCTCTAGCTTATTCCCCCAACAAACCTGCACCCCCAGGTTACAAGCCCACCAAAGCAGAGGGGAGCAGAAACTAAGTTTGTGATATGACTCCCTGCATCAGCCAATTGTGTTAAAGGCCACAGCAGCTTTCCAATGAGACACTTACACACGTACTCCCTGCTTGCTGCTTATGGTAAAGCCTTGCCCCAACAGATATTTGGGGCTCCCCACCTCCAAAACCATCCTGCATGACGGTGGTGCGCTGGGGGCAAGGGGGGAGCTAGCTCAAATAGAATAAAGACCCTGCTGTGAGTTGCATCAGATTAGTTCATGTCTATTTTGGGGGGATCACTAACATTTCTCTGGCACTACACTCCCTATCAGAGATGGCCGTGGTCTGTCCAAGGGAGCCCGAGGCCCTTAGTCATCCATCCCAAGGCCTAAGTTTGGCTGAAAAGTAACCTGGACCTGATGTGCTCATGCCTTGAGGAGCATGGGGACAGTTAACAGCCCAGTGTCCACCCTGATGGCACCTTGGATATGGTCAAGGTGGTTTATTAGGGATCTGTCAAGCCGCAGCCCCGTGACCCTTCTGACCTCATTTGAGGTGTGGATAGGGAGGTCCTCGAGTTTTGGCGGGCAAGGGAGCCTGGGAAGTGGCTCTGTCTGGCAGAAAGGCCTTCGATCATATCAGATAGTTTTGTTTTCAAGCTTTATTTTCTTCTTTCATGGTACACCATGAAGGCCACTGCTAAAACTTCTACCTGCAGAGTTAGGGTCTCGCTCTAGATGCTTAAATTTGGCCATAATGTCAAGAAAACTCTGACATTAAGAAGCGCTCTTTAAGGGCAGACTAAGGCAAGGTGTCTGGACTCATCTGTATGTGCCCTGGTCTGGTCCCAGACTTGCCTACAGTCCTCAGGGAGATAATCATGGAAATGCCATCAAAGGTCATGGGAAGACTGCCACTCTGGGGAAAAATGTCCTTGGTGAGAATCATAAACATCCTGGAAAGTAAGGTTGTATTGTTTTGGATTTTGGTTTCTCGAGACAGGGTTTCTCTGTGTAGCCTTGGCTGTCCTCGAACTCACTTTGTAGACTAGGCTGGCCTCGAACTCAGAAATCTGCCTGCCTCTGCCTCCCGAGTGCTGGGATTAAAGGCGTGCGCCACCATGCCCGGCACAGTAGCCAGTCTTACCCAAACAAGGGAATACACAATGACCTAGTTATTAGGTGGGTTTACCATGTAAGAGTTAGGGAATCCCACTGAGACAGGAATCTTCACTACAGCCAGGAATAGCAGGCTACATTGTATATTAGAAGCAAAGTTGGTGAATTCTTCTGACAAATGGAGATTCTCAACAGATACTTAAAAGTTACATCTCTCCAGCCTCCTAATGTGTTTTAAATTGGGCCTTTGAGCTCACTTGGGCATCTTCATCTTGGTAAACAGTAGACCCCCAGCAGGCTAGACTTCTGTAGAATAAAACGCTCTTTGCTTTTTGCATCCTATTTGAGTCTGGGATCATTCTTCCGCAAATCATTGATCCTTACAATCGGACCCTTTTCTCTTCTTTTCTTTTCTTTTCTTTTAGCCTTGGCTGTCCTGAAACTCACTCTGTAGACCAGGCTGGCCTTGCACTCAGAAATCAGCCTGCCTCTGCCTCCCAAGTGCTGGGATTAAAGGTGTGCACCGCCACACCTGGCTCGGACCCTTTTCTATTTGAGATTCTTTCCTTAAAGAGTAGGGCACGTGTACTCTGACCAAGCCATCCACCTGGGTGAGTTCCCTCAGAGAAGAACCATGGCGGGGTTAGACCAGGTAGGGGAAGGTAAAGGGATCCCACGGCAGAGTGGCATGGAGCAGAGAGACTAAGGGCTACCAGTCGGCCCAGGGTAATTGCTGAGAGTGCTGGTTTCGGTGATCTATCACTGAGGTGGAAGATAAGGCGACCAATGAGGCCAGAGAGGGAAAGAGGGATTGTGGGATGAGGCAGATAAGGGGAGGCTTGACAGCATGATCAAAAGTAGCGGATAAATCATCTGATTTTGGTGTCAGAGCCAGAAGGAGTTGTTTCTTGGTTGGCTTATGCCATTTGGTCACTTTTAATCACAATGGGAGTGGCTGGGTGGTGGCACACACCTTTAATCCTAGCACTTGGGAGATAGAGGCAGGTCAATCTCTGTGAGTTCCAGGCCAGCCAGGGTTACAGGGAGATAGTCTGCTTTCAAAAACCAAAAAATAAAAAAACTAAAAAGGGTGGGAGTGAGATCATGTGGCAAAATCCATCCTTCCCAACCCTAGCAAAGATGTCTGTCTACCTCCCAATGTAGGAACATCAGCTAAGATGGAGACAAGCCACACATTTCCTTTAAGATTACCTATGCAAACCGGGCGTGGTGGCGCACGCCTTTAATCCCAGCACTCAGGAGGCAGAGGCAGGCGGATTTCTGAGTTCGAGGCCAGCCTGGTCTACAAAGTGAGTTCCAGGACAGCCAGGGCTACACAGAGAAACCCTGTCTCGAAAAACCAAAAAAAAAAAAAAAAAAAAAAAAAAAAGATTACCTCTGCATAGATTTATTTTTGTTTGTTTGTTTTTGTTTTTAGAGACAGGGTTTCTCTGTGTAGCCCTTGGCTGTCCTGGAACTCACTTTGTAGACCAGGCTGGCCTCGAACTCAGAAATCCGCCTGCCTCTGCCTTTCAAGTGCTGGGATTAAAGAAGTGCACCACCATGCCCGGCCTATGTGCCTCTGCCTTTCAAGTGCTGGGATTAAAGAAGTGCACCACCATGCCCGGCCTATGCATCAATTTTTACTCTCAATCTGGTTGCAACAAGTCTTAACTCCTTTGTTATGAAAGACCCCGCTTTGGGGAGACCATTGCACAAGTCCCAGGATGAAACAATGCCCCAGTAACTCCAGAGAAACCATTCTTGTTGCAATATCGCATGACGTTTATTCGGGAATTAGCATGCTGTAGCCGAGCTCATAACCCACACAGAGGCAGAGGAGGGTTTTTAAAGAATAAACTGCAAAGTGAGGGGAGGATAAGCCCACAAAGAATGGGGAAGCTGAGTAAACATCATAAGAATGGGGATGGTGAATTACAGCTCATCTCTCAGGCTGAAGGCGAAAGAACAAAGAACTCCATGCTGGGCTTTGTTTCTAGGGGTCTAAGAAGCACATTGAGTTGGGGTTTTACAGTTACAGGGTTTTTTTTGTTTGTTTGTTTTTTAAAGATTTATTTATTATTATATCTAAGTACACCGTAGCTGTCTTCAGATGCACCAGAAGAGGGCATCAGATCTCATTACGGATGGTTGTGAGCCACCATGTGGTTGCTGGAATTTGAACTCAGGTCCTTCGGAAGAGCAGTCAATGCTCTTAACCACTGAGCCATCTCTCCAGCCCACAGTTAACAGTTTTTAATCATATCCAATATGCTTATAAATCTTGAGATACTGAAAGTTACACAATAATCTTACGAATTTTTTTTAAAGATCAGATCTTTAATTTACTCATTTTTAATTTTTTTTTAAATTTATATGAGCATACTGCAGCTGTCTTCAGACACATTAGAAGAGGGCATTGGATCCCATTACAGATAGTTGTGAGCCACCATGTGGTGTGAGCCACCATGTGGTTGCTGGGATTTGAACTCAGGACCTTTGGAAGAGCAGTCCCCGCTCTTAACCACTGAGCCATCTCACCAGCCCAATCTTCCAACTTTTAAGATGACATTTATACTTTAACAAAAAATTTTAGAGCATTAAATTAAAATCAAAAGAATAAGAGGTGAGCCAGGCAGTGGTGGTTAACACCTTTAATCTCAGTGTTCAGGAGGCAGAGGTTGGAGGACCTTTGAGTTTGAGGCCAGACTGTGTGCAGAGTGAGTTCCAGGACAGCGAAGGCTACACAGAGAAACCTTGTCTCCAAAAACCAAGAAAATCAGGGCTGGTGAGATGGCTCAGCAGTTAAGAGCACTGACTGCTCTTCCAGAGGTCCTGAGTTCAATTCCCACCAACCACATGGTAGCTCACAACCATCTGTAAAGAGATCTGAGGCCCTCTTCTGGTGTGTCTGAAGACAGCTACAATGTTTTCATATAAGTAAAATAAATAAATCTTTAAAAACAAGCAAAAAATTATGAGATGAGCAGCGATAGTCCCCACTAGGACTATTGTTTTTATTTTTTATTTTGCTCTCCTTTCTTTGTCACATAGACAAGTGGCTCGCCCAATATGGGACAGAGATTTTTGAGGAAACTTAAAAACAAGCATGGTTCTAGCGCAGCCCATGGAATAGTTTAGAATACCTGGTGTGCCTGGTGCTGGAGGCCAGAAGAGGTTGTGTCCTTAATCCCCTTTGACATTCATCTGGTAATGACATTAGCGTGCTGAGTGGGCTAGTTTTTTAGTGTGTTCCAACATCATATCCCAGTCCTTGGGTACTCAACAATTCCTTGCAGAGTCCCACTGTAGTGAAGTGGTGTAGTGAGGAGCAGAAGAGATACAGAAAATAAGAAAAGTCTCCTGCCCATAAGCCAAAGGTGTAGGATAAAGGCTGTGGGTGGCGACCCTTTCTAGTGTTGTTATATAGTGGCGTTGTCCTAGGCTAGAGCATAAAACAGCACTGTGCTAGTATGTGGCAATGGGAGTAAATTCTGCAAAACTTAAACAAGTGAAGGCTCTTAGATGGAAATGGAGCATTTCTAGTTTTTGGCTCCACTGTTTACCCAACTTGTGTTAAGGCTTTGTAAATCTTAAGGAGCCCCCTGGCGGCCACTGGGAACCCGTAGATATTCATTGTATGGATGAGGAAGCCGAGATGCAGAAAGGTGAGGAATTCAAAGGCTCACAGAATAGGAATCACATTTTTATTTCCGCAAATCCTCCACAAATAACCGCCCACCAAATGTGAGTGCCACGTCGGTCCTTCAAGTCTCCGGGAATAAAAACCTCACCTAAGCAAGGCGGCCAACTTCTGTAGAGCCCGTGCCGTAGCGGAAGCTGCAGATGACTTTAAATTGTTCACAAGCGGCCGAGTTCGAGACCCTACAGCCTAACTGAAAAGGGTTGGATCCAGACATCTAGAGATGTCAGACTCTAGAGAACTTAGAAGGGATGGGATGGAAACTGGAGGGGTTTTTTGCCGGAATCCTGGCTATCAAGACCATTTCCCAGACGCTCACAGCCGCTAAGGAATCTCAGGCTGCCTGAGTCCTCCAGAGGGAGCGAGAGTCCCGTCTCTATGATCCAGGAGACGTCGAGGCGGGCCTCTCTACCCCGTCCGGTGAGGCTGCGCATGCGCAGTAGCTGAAGCGCTGGAAAGATGGCGGAGGAAGGGTGAGTGTGTCTTCGGATCTCTCTATGGGGCTTTGAGGATCCGATGCCATCCTTTCTGTTTGTACTCTGGAGTACAAAAGGAGGCTGTGGGCTGTGGAGAGAAAAGAAAAAGGCTCCATAGTATGCAGTCAAGGTGGGGGCTGAGATGCTGTAGGGCTCCGCGACCAGGGATCCGGGCGACTTTGGAGGCCCCGAGGAGAGGAACTGAGGTTCGGAGGGGCGAGTGGCTGCGCAGCGCCAGAGTTGAGTTCGCTCATCTTGGCTGTCATGTTTTTCACAGTTTGGTACACACGTACAGTGTATTTTGATCGTATCACCTTCCCATCATCTCTTATTCCCCTGCGTCTTCCACCAAGCTCTTTTCCCCCAACTCCCCCTCCTGCTTTCATGTGCGCCCCACCCCACCCTAGCTCGATTTAGTTAATTACTCTTCTTGGTGGATCTGTGATAGCCCCCTTCTGGATTTTACTAGAATTTCCTTGCCGCTAGTGACTGTCATAGCCTACAGTTGCTAAAGCTCCACGGACCAAAACGAACCCAGAGAGCAAAGGTTTTCCCTGACTTTTAAAGGCTCTCGGGACGAGTGAGCCTTACAGGACCACGGTGAAGACTCATCAGAAACTAGGTCCCGGGAAGACCAGGATCTCGAATTGGTTTGGAAAGTCACCAAATGTTGGTTTGGCAATTTTCGTTGATGTCAAATTTTTCCTTTATCAGGGAAAGAAAAAAGATTCCTTTGGTTCCAGAAAATCTCCTGAAAAAGAGGAAGGCTTATCAAGCCCTCAAAGCCACTCAGGCAAAGCAGGCACTTTTGTCAAAGAGAGAGGTAATTCTGAGGGGCGGGGGGTTTTAGGACTTGTAGTGGAAGGATTTTATTAAAGGGTGTCCGTTGAACTAGATTTGTTATCAGATCCCTCACTGGTTTCTCTCTCATAGTCCTCCATTTAGCAAAGATTTACTCACCCATCTTTCTGTGAGCAGAATGTTAGACCAGCCTTTAAGGGAAAAGTGAAGACATTTCCTGAATTCAGATTTAGTGGTAAAACACCAAATTTGGCAGGGAAAAAAATAGATTATTTTAAAAATGTTTTGTTGGAGTTTGTTTGTTTCTTAGATGGGGTCTGTACATATGGTCTGAAATACTGTATGACCAGGCTGGCCTCAAACTAACAGATCAGCCTACTTAGGCCTCTAGAATGCTGCGATTAAATTGCTAACTGTGGCACACTTATCATTTCAGCATTCTAGAAGGTTGAGACAGGAAAATGGAGAGTTTGGCTATATAAAGAGAATCTGTCTCAAACCAAAAGTATCCAACAATTTTAAAAGTTTATTTAGAGTCACGTGTGGTCTGGAGAGATGGCTCATCAGTTAAGAGCTCTTCTGAAGGTCCTGAGTTCAAATCCCAGCAACCACATGGTAGCTCACAGCCACCCATGAGATCTGACTCCCTCTTCAGGTGTGTCTGAAGACAGCTGCAGTGTACTTATATATAATAATAATATATATATATCTGTGGGGGGAGGGTATAGGGAACTTTCGGGATAGCATTTGAAATGTAAAGAAAATATCTAATTAAAAAAAAGAATTTTTTGGGCATGGTGGCGCACGCCTTTAATCCCAGCACTCAGGAGGCAAAGGCAGGCGGATTTCTGAGTTCGAGGCCAGCCTGGTCTACAAAGTGAGTTCCAGGTCAGCCAGGGCTACACAGAGAAACCCTGTCTCGAAAAACCAATGTGTAGATTCTGCACACAGTATGTACAGGATTTTTGAACGCAAAGAGAAGAAAATCCTCTTGTTTAATGATGCCTAATATAGTGTTGAATTTCCTAAACACCTGTATTAAATGTTACCAGCATATGAGCTCACCACAACTTTTCTTCATGTCTTACATTTTCTCAGTTCCATCTGGCGTCCTCGTGTGTCCCTTAGGTAATGGTCTGCCCACCTTTGCAGAACACTGAGAGCTGAGCTCTCTCACTAATGGTTCCTGGGTCAACTGTGGAGGGGAAGAAATGGTGATGTGTGTCTTCTCTGCCACAGAGAAAAGGGAAGCAATTCAGGTTCAGACGACTAGAATCTTTCGTGCATGATTCCTGGCGGCAGCAACGTGACAAGGTGCGTGTCCAGCGGCTGGAGGTGAAGCCTCGTGCTTTGGAGGTGCCTGATAAACATTCCTTGGCCTTCGTCATACGCATGGAAAGGTACAGTACCAGTGTGTTTTCAGAGTCCCTGGAATAGGTAAACTTCTGGTTCAGCTTCAGATGTCTCTGTAGGGAGACAAAGCCTAACCTACTACAGAAGATTGGCTAGAATTCAGAATTAGGACCCCGGGTGACATAAGGACACTCAGGGTGAAGGTGGGGCTCTTTTTTTTTTTTTAGATTTATTTTATGTATATGAGTACACTGTAGCTGTCTTCAGACACAGCAGAAGAGGGTATTAGATCCCATTATAGATGGTTGTGAGCCACCATGTGGGTGTTGGGAATTGAACTCAGGACCTCTGGAAGAGCAGTCAGTGCTCTTAAGCACAGGTCCATCTCTAGATCTAGTCCCCTAGTGATACCCTTTCTAAAGTAGTAACCACAACTTGACAAAAGACATGAAAGTAGGCCCGGCACTGTACCACATACATGCCTTTAAACCCAGCACTGAAGTAGGCCCGGCACTGTGCCACATACATGCCTTTAAACCCAGCACTGGAGCACAGAGTGAAGTTTAGGATTGCTCGTGGCCATATGTCCTGTGACAAGACACAGGGCACCGTGCTAGGAAGCATTGTCCACACTTAGCAGGCTTCATTGCCCTCAGCCGTGTGCCTCTTGGTAGAAAACCTCTGAGTTTGAAACTTGTGAGCTCTGCTATCATCAGGCTTCCTGGGTTGGACTTCCCTGGCTTTGACGACAGACTCAGACCTGCTGTGAATATGTTCCGTGCTTTCACTACCCACCCACTGAAGCAGTCTGGCTTCCCTAGGTAGACATACTTGTCCATATGGCCTACCATCCCCACTGTCCCCAACACTCACCCCACCAATCCATCATTCAGGAACTGTCCTATAGCATGCAGGGATTGCTCCATACAGTGGAACATGGTCTGTTTCCACTCTGCCTCCCACAACACTGAGCTCTGAGGTAAATTCTGTGTACCCAGTGAACACTCTAGCATTTCAGAATTGCTTGCAAACAGACAGCATAGACTGGGGTCAGACACCTTGACTATTGTTTCAGGATTGAAGGAGTGAGTTTATTGGTAAAGAGCACCATCATGAAACTTGGCCTGAAGAAATTGTTCAGTGGTGTCTTTGTCAAGGTCACCCCTCAGAGTGTAAGAATGCTGCGCACGGTGGAGCCTTATGTGACCTGGGGGTGAGTGCCATTTTCCATGTGAATTCCCTCGAACTCAGAGTGTGTAAAACAGATACACAGGGTATTGTTTTCCAATGTTCATGCTGTGTGTTGGGCATTTTGCTGTGGCAGTCACCAGAAATAAAGAGCCTTAGGTCCCAGGGGAGGGTAGTGATGCTGACAGTGGTCCCAGAGCTGCTGGCTCATTCAGTTGATGTTATGACTTGGTAAAATGAACAATACGGAGACTAATGTAATGCTTGAAGCCATGGTAGTCATGACCTTTGCTGGGTGTCGTGGCTCACACCTAAGTCCCAGCACTGGGAAGCTATGGCAGGGAGGTTGCTGTGGCTCCCAGGCCGGCCTGAGCTGTGCTGCTGCAAGACTCTCAAACAGAACCAGATTTTAGTACTGAGCATGGTGCTTTGGACCAGCAATCCCTGTACACCAAAGGCTGAGGCAGAAGGATTACTGCAAGTTTGAGGCCAGCATAGGCTATGAAAATAAGACCTGGTCTCAACAAAATATCTAAATTTCTAATTATATACTCAAGCCCTTGCTGGGATTTTCGGTTGGCCACTTAGTTGGCTCACCTCAGACTTCTGTACAGCTCAGGGCCCTCCAGCCTTGGTGTCTATAGAGTTGCAGGCATTAGCTGCTCTGCAGGCATTGGCTGCTCTGCTTTTCGGCCATCCTCTCAGTTGGGGCTCCCAATAGTCTACTCCCTGCTTGTGGGAGGTGGGTGTGGGAGGGTCCTGTACCTCTCCGTCAGTTCTTAGTGTCCCTGTTATGCCTTATGTAGATTTCCAAATCTGAAGTCTGTCCGGGAACTCATCTTGAAACGTGGGCAAGCAAAGATTAACAATAAGACAGTCCCTCTGACGGACAACACAGTGATCGAGGAGCACCTGGGTGAGTGTTGTGGCCTGGGCTTGGTGGCTGCGATCCAGGGTATATTCTTGGACCTGACAGTCCCAGCCTTTTGGGTAGTTTTCCCCCTTTTACTGGCTAGGTGGTGAACACAGAAATCTACACCCTCTTGTTTTTCAGGGAGATTTGGTGTCATTTGCCTGGAAGACCTCATCCATGAAATTGCCTTCCCTGGGAAGCATTTCCAGGAGGTCTCTTCATTTCTGTGCCCTTTCCTCCTCTCTGTGGCCCGCCATGCTACCAGGAACAGAGTGGGCTTCCGCAAAGAGATGGGCTCCCCGGGCTACCGGGGAGATCGGATCAATCAGCTCATTCGGCAGCTCAACTAGAGCAGGTGAGGTGAGTGTGTGCTGCCTGCTGCACAGCGCTTGTGTTGCCAGAGACCAGCCTCGGCTCGGAGAGGGCCTGAGAAGGGGTGACTGGAGGGGTGACTGGGAGCGGGGAAACAGCTCAAAGTCAGATGCTGGGTCCAAGCTGGCAGCCTGTGCCCTGCTCCAGACACTTGGCCAGCCTCCTCTCTGTTCTGCTTGAGACTGGATAGCTCCTCTCTTGCAGATTATAGGCACAGCTTTTTATTTTACAAATCAATCCAGATAGTTAACTCCAGGTTCCTATGAATCAGCCTCCCTTGACCACAGCTCCTTAATTCTTAGGAGACGACAAATGGACCTTTTCTTTTAACTTTGCAAAAGAATTCAGAGATCTGCCTGCCTCTGTTATCACAGACAGGGAGCTAGTTTGTGGGACCAGGTCCTGAAATGACCATTTCTATCACACCTGGGTCTAAGCTTGCTCTGTCCCAAGTCACTCTGGACTCAGGAATCTGTCTGCCTTTGTAAGCATAAACTGCAACAAAAATAACAAAACTTAGTGATCACCACTCCCTAAATCTCTTTATCTCCTTCCTTAATATCTTTCTGACAAACAAGCTGGCTCACAGCGCAGCTGCTTTTGTTCCTTTAGATTTGTTAAGCCCCTCATGTATGTAAGTACACTGTAGCTGTCTTCAGACACACCACAAGAGGGTGGCAGATCTCATTATGGATAGTTGTGAGCCACCATATGGTTGCTGGGATTTGAACTCAAGACCTCTGGAAGAGCAGTCAGTGCTCTTAACCACTGAGCCATCTCACCAGCCCGAAATTATGTATTTTTGAACCCGTTTTGTTTTTTTGAGACAGTTTCTCTGTATAGCCCTGGCTGTCCTGGAACTCACTTTGTAGACCAGGCTGGGCTCGAACTCAGAAATCCACCTGCCTCTGCCTTCCCAGTGCTGGGATTAAAGGCATGCGCCACCAAGCCCAGCAATTTTTTTATTTACCTGAGTACACTGTCGCTGTCTTCAGACACACACCAGAAGAGGGCATCAGACCCCATTACAGATGAGAGTCCTTTTCCACAAACTTAAGGGCTGTCATGAATGTCCCAGCATTTCCCTTTTTGCTGAGACCTCAGCCATGCCTTCACCCCTGACGCATGCTGACTCATTAGCATTAACGCTAACTGGGAGAACATTCCTGAGGAATGTAAGTCATTATACAAACATTATTCTACAAAGAGGCCTTATGCCCATAGCAGCCGTCAACACTCATGGAGGCTCACACCTGCTGGCCCTGTACCAGGGCCGAGGACCATGTCATTCTGTCCCCCACTGAGGCCATGCCAGACCCAGCACTGGTGTAGGTCAGAGGACACTTCTCTCCTCCTTTATTGGTTCTGAGAATCTTTATTGGGTAGTCTTTGTGGCCAGCAGTCTTACTCACTGAGCCATCTTGTTGGCACCTTGTCTGACTTTTGGTGGGCCATGCTTGTCAACTAGAAGTCCCTCTGTGCGCTCGAGAGCTAGTTAGCACTTGAAGAATAAGAGTTGTTCCTGTGTGAAGACAGGAACAAGCCTGTGTGTTGACCTGTTGGAAAGGGACAATGCCTGAGACAGCTCTGTTAGGTCACGGGCTAGAAAATGTCTGTGTTGCTATGGACTTAGCCTGCAGTGGAGGAGAAATCACATCAGAAACTGATTTCAGAAGGACTGTGCAGGCCGGTTGGTTACCTGTTCTGCTGAAGGATCGAGACTGGAACACTGTCGGTGTTCTCTCAGACCCAAGTTGAGATTGGTTTGTTGACACAGCTGTGTTTTCCTTCCTTAGGTTTTCCAAAAGCACCCCTCGGAAGTGTTTTTGTCGTTTAAAATTATCAAGTATCTTCAGAGAAGATTATTTTCTGCCTTCAGAAACTGACAGTAAGGTGCGAGCACTGGAGACACTTAACACAGCTCAGTCCATGGAAGGGGACGATTTCCCTCATTGGCTGCCTGTCTTGAAATCCACGCAAGCTGTGGAGGAAAGAATTACCCTGCTCATCCTGCCTTCTATCTTGGTGTTTAATTTGGGTGGGCAACAAGCACAAACCTCCCTCCCACCCCCTCCAAGACTCATAGAGCAGTGGGCCAGACCGAGCGGCGCACTTAAACATGGACCAAGAGGGGCCCGGTTTTACTTTTTATTTTTGTCAGGGTAGGCGGCCTTGTGTTTGCTTTGTTCCAGGCAGGGTCACCCTGTAGGCCCTGGCTGGCCTTACACTCCACAGCAGTCCTGCCTCCTCCTCCTAGGTGCTGGGATTAAAGGAGTGCGCCGCCATGCCCGGCTACAGCCTGCATTTTTATGCACATTGGTCTGTTAAGCTAGTTGCATTCTGTGGGGACTGAAGTTTAATCACTTGTCTTCTATTAAAAACTAGTGTTTGCCTGGGCCTGGTGTCTCAACCTTTAGTCGCAGCGCTTGGGAGGCAGAGGCAGGCAAACTTCCTGAGTTCAGGGACAGGCAAGCCTGCTCTACAGATTTCCAGGATACCCAGGGCTACACATAGAGAAAATGTTAAAGATAAACAAAAAGCTGGACAGTGGTGGCACACACCTTTAATCCCAGCACTCAGGAGGCAGAGGCAGGTGGATTTCTGAGTTGTAGGCCAGCCTGGTCTACAGTCTACAGGACAGCCAGGGCTACACAGAGAAACCCTGTCTCAGAAAAACAAAAACAAAAACCAATGCAGTGATAGATTGTTGTTTCCTAAACCACATGTACCCAGGAAATGCCCACTAAATTTCACTTGGATCAGTGTTAACTGATCATTGGGAAATGAGGTGACCAAAAATGCATTGCAACCTTGGACAAACAGTCCTAGCTGTTTAACATTCTGGGATCCTGCAGAATCCTGCATCTTCCTAAGTAGGGAAGCACTGTAGCATTGGAGTGCTTGCCTACTGCATGAGAGGCCTGGAGGAGCTGAGCTAAGGCTTCCATTTCTGGCTTGCTTGGAATTTAAAACAAGTTTTTTTCTATAAAGTAAAAGATTGTTTTTAAGAGTTTTGCGTGTGAGTGCATACCATCAGTGTGGGTCCCAAAGTAGCCAGGAAGTGTCGCTTGCCCTGGAGCTAGAATTACTGGCAAATGAAGGCTCAGAGGTGGATGCTGGGACCAATTCTAGGCCCTCTGCGAAAGCAGGTGCACTTGGCTTGTGTGTCCAGCCCCAAAGGCGATGGCTTATTGTGAGCCTGAGGCTTGCTTGAGTAACACCAAGTCCCAGGCCAGCCAGGGTTACAGAGACTCAAGAAACAAGTGGGGTTCATGTTGCTGGAGATGACCCAGGTCTGTTAGGACCTTGTCTCCATGGGTAGACATTCTGGCAGCTAGTATACTGCCATATGGGTCCTATGGAGAAGTAGCCACCCAGCCTATTTGGAAGGACTGCTGGCAAGCTTGGTGTCACTATGAAGTCAAAGACCGATGTATTAACAACCCAGACTCCAAAAACACTCGAGGGGGCCCAAGGTGGGCTCAGTGGTTAAGAGCTGTTCACCCAGTCCCTGGGCATCTGGCACCTAGCACCGTTTCACAAGCCCTGCGGGGAGGAAAGAGCACCTGATGCTCCCTCAGAAACCCTGGGTTTAATTCCCAACTACTCGTTTCAGCCTTGGAGGTGTATCTGGGCAAGGCACCCGCTGCCAAGCCAGAGCTTAACTGGGGGGTCAGGTGCATGGTGGGAGGAGAAAGCCAACTCCTATGGGGGTACCAACTACCAAACTGCCTCTGCCCCCACTACCTTAGTTGGTTCCAAGAGTCAAGGTTTTTAAGATTTAGTTTATGTAGCCAAGCACACTTGACACCAGAAGAGGGCGTCAGATCCCATTACAAATGTGAGTCACCATGTTTGCTGGAAATTGAACCTTGATCCTCTGGAAG